>NC_090436.1:276753170-277056200 GCF_031143425.1 Pleurodeles waltl | reverse complement strand
CTCGCCCTCCAACCCACTGGTCCCCTTAGCATCGGTCGACTATGCCACCTGGGAACCGTGGGCTGCAGCATTCCCACTCGCCGGTGCCACAGCTCCCTTGCCAGATGATAATAATGTACACAGGGACACAATAGTACAGGGGTGGGGAAAAAACAAGTAAGAAGTATGTCAATTCCGGGAAATATGTACATGTTGGGACACATACACTCCCACCCAACTCAGACACAAACCCTCAGCAGACACAACATATGTTATGAATGTGCCTCTGACCGGTAGGCATGACCCCACAATACACTACATTCCCATCCTAACCCACTACTCTGATACACTTTGTGAAGTGAACCAATGAGAGACGATGCCAAGCCAACACATCTACAAGTTTGTGAGGCTACATTGAATACAATGGTCAAAACAGGGGACCCCTCACAGGCCTACAGACCCTGCCAAAACTAGCAATGACAATATCCCATGGATGTGGAAGGGGGCAGGACTGCAGGGAGACAGCTGTCTAAGTGCCTGGCACTACTAAGCATGCACCCCTTTGCATCTAACTACACTCGTCATAGTGGCATCAAAACCGCGTTGGCACTAACTCCCTTGTGGCTGCTGTGCTGCCTTCAAGCACCCATCCAAATCTGGATAGGCCACTGCCAGAATGCGGGCCATTAGGGGTTCAGGGTCCGATGGCCACCTCTCCCTCATTGGAAGGCCTTCCCCCAGCTGGGCCTCTCCGGTCTTCCTGGCCCAGCGCCTCAGGTCCTGTCACCACTGCCTGCAATGGGTGGTCCACCGATTGTAGACCCCCAGGGTCCGCACTTCCTTGGCGATGGCTTGCTACAGTCCCCTCTTCTGATGGGCGCTGACCTGCATGGGATACACAGAGTAAAGAAACAGACGTCAGGTTGGGTGCCCCACACACAAATGCAATGCCCATTCAAACTGACATGGCCCATGCATATGGACAAATTTCAACCCAAAAACTGCCAGACACCCTACGGGTGAGCAATCACACAGCGAACGAAAACACCTACAGGCATCCAACACATTCATACAAATCTAAGGAGGACAAATAGCAACTCACTTGCTCCTCTGGTCGCCCATGCAACTTGGCATACAGGGGTAAGACCCCGTCCACCAGCTTCCCCAGCTCCTCCACGGTGAAGGCTGGAGGCCTGTTCCCTGTTACCCTGTAACACGTGACATCTCAGGGACAGTCAGGACACAGCAGCACATGCAGTGGAGTTCCTCCCTTCTTGTATTGCAGGAGTCAAGTGTCAAGGTCCTGTCATAATGGCGGTAGATACAGCGGCAGTGTGCACCGTCACCGCCGATTATGATTGGCCCAGGTTCTCCATTGACAACCATGTAATCCAATGATCAGGTGCACGACGGTGAACACCACCTACCACCTTGACGAGTTACGCCAATGGAATGAAGTCACTTCCACACTACAATACCTGGATGGCAGGAGGCTGCCATTTTGCATACACCATGTCTTCATAGCCTGGCCAGGGGCCTCATCCATGGCCCCATTCCCTCTCCCCTTCGTTGAGTACTGACATGAGTACTGGTCCCCCACCTGTAACCATGGTTGGAAGTGTGTCTACACTGTGATGCCATTATGACTGAGACACTGCACCACACATTAGTCTAACAGCACTACCTCATCTGGCCACCATGGAGGAACATCACATCATCATAACTTACTGACTTAATCGAGCTTCAATCCTTGACCTCTGTGCAGAAATGAATCCTGTTCTGAAGCCAGCCAATAGGAATCACCATGCCATACCTACAACTGTGCAGGTACTATCTGTGCTCCATTGTTTAGCCACAGGGTAATTTCAAGTGACAGTGGGCATGGCAGCAGGGGTATCTCAGCCAATGTTCAGCCACATCATGTCCAATTTCCTGAATGCATTCATTCAAAACTTGCAAAGTTATGTCCAGTTTTCCCAAAGGCCTGATCCCACCACCATCAAATCAGAATTCTATGCCTTTGCAAATATCCCCCATGTGATAGGTGCCATTGATGGTACCCACATAGCCCTCATACCCCCAAGAGTAAATGAACAGGTGTATCGGAATCGTAAAAACTATCACTCCATGAATGTCCAATATGTGTGTACTGCTGATTAGTACATTTCACATGTCAACACAAGGTTCCAAGGATCAGTCCATGATTCATTTGTCCTGAGAAACAGCAGTGTGCCACACATGATGGGACAGCTACAGGGGGACAGAGCTTGGCTCATAGGTGAGTGTGTATGACACTGGATCACTTACATAGCTGACAACCAGGCTGTAAGTAAGTAAAATGTGTGTGTTTCAACCCTCTTTCACCCACTTTTGCAGGGGATTCTGGCTACCTCAACATGCAATGGCTCCTGACACCTGTGAGGAATCTCAGGACAGATGCAGAGAGGAATTATAATGAGACACATGGTCGTACTAGGAGGGTGATTAAGCGCACCATAGGACTCCTGAAAGCAAGATTTTGTTGCCTCTATCTCTCTGGTGGCCTGCTGCATGCTGCACAACTTGGCTGTCAGGAAAGCTATCCCACTTCTAGAAGAGGAGGATGCTGTCCAACCAGCTCTGCCACCTCAGAGGAGGACTGGGAGGGATGGTGAAGCAGAGGGGGAAGATATCAACTCCAGGACCCAGCTAATCCAGCTATACTTCCAGTAACTCTCAGGTACATTTCCTATGATGCTGATGGCTTCACTGCATTGTTTCAGGCTGACTCATGTAGTAAGTACTGTGGTGTCCTTTATCAGCGATAATGCAAAATCATGACTGAAGTGGCAGATGCCAGTGCACTCAATGGACTGTGCACTGTGACATACTTCAGATACTACAGTCTGTTAGACCCACTCCTGCAATAAAAGTGGCATTATGATAGTAACTGGCTAATGTATTCGCATTCACAATTGATAGCTCATATTGATTAAGGACAGATATTTTTAGTGCACAGGTGTATTTATTCCAAGTCAAAATATCCATGAGTGTTGGGACAGTGGAAGGGAATGGGCACATGGTGAACAACATACTCAGGTACAAATGCTCAGCTGTTGTTTGCACAGGGGTATCGTCCATGGGGCCACAGGAAGATGGTGGGATGGCAGTGATGTCAACAAGGTAGCTCAGTGGTACACAAGGGAGACAGTTCAGGGCAGAGTCACTTCCTGGTGCCGGGCTTAGTCTTGGCTGGTGTTTCAGTGGGATGCCTGGGTCTGAGGGCATGTTTGCGAAGGTGAAGCTGGGCTGCAGGGATAGGGGTGCTAGTGTCCTGTAAGTCCTTTGGCAGTGCCACCAGTCCAATGGATGCTGCAGATGTATATGCAGGTCAGTGTCCTGGCTGGTGGTAGGGGCCTGCAGGTGGGTAGAGGTCTCAGGCTGGATGGCACCCCTGCGATGGAGGCCAAGGTGGCATTGAGCTGTTTCCATTGCTCCATGGCCTCCTGGTGGCGTGCTACCTGCAGCCTCTGATTCTGCTCCAAGGTGGCCAGGATCTGGCCCATCCTGTCCTGGGAATGGTAGGATACACCCAGGACCCCAGAAACACCGCCTGGGCAGCAGCATCCCTCCTTGGGCCACCCCTGGGCCACTGATGCCCTCCCACTGGCCCTAGCCTCCTGTGCCTGTGTCTCCTGCACTGGTCTGGCAGTCCCACTTGCAGTTGGCTCTTCATCATCCTGCCTGGTGGTGGGTGGAGACTCTGGCCTCTGTACATGTTGGCAGCCAGTCCATGGCCTGGTGACACTGGTGTGGGGTCATTTGGGCAGAGCTGATGGTGGTGGTTGAGTGGTAGGGGTGTCAGTGGTGTCCTGGGTGGGGCTTCTGGAGGGTAACTGTCCAGGGCTGTGGGATGGGCCAAGGATTTCCTCTTTGTCCAGACACCCCTCTGCACTCTCCTGAGTGGGACCTCTGTCTTCAGGTGGAGGACTGGCACTCCTTGACGTCTCTGTCTGGGTGGCATGGGTGGTGGTGCCTGTGTGTGAGAAAATAGAGATGTGGGTGTCCTGCACCTTCTTGTCAATTGCAGCACTGGTCAGCAGTAATTGGTGGTTGAATTCCCATGTAGTGGCATGCAAGGTCCCTTCGTGTACATTTTGATGCATTTATTGAGGGGGGTGGTGCATTGTGGGTGTTGTAGTGATACTGGGATTCCATGCATGTGTTGGTGACTGTGCACAGGGGGCAGGATGGTGAGTTGTATGGGGGACTGTGGGCATGCAGGTGACTTGGATGTGAGTGTGTGGGTGTTGTGGACTGGGTAGGGGATTGGATTCCGGTGGTAGTGAGAGGGATGGGGTGATACATGCATTATAGGTGTTGTGACTGTTAAGGTATTGTAGTTGACTTACCCGAGTCCAGTCCTCCAGTAAGTACAGTGAGGCCCTCCGGGTGCAGGATAGCCAGGACCTTCTCCTCCTAGTCGGTGTATTCGGGGGGAGGAGGTGGGGGACCATTACCAGTCTTCTGTACAGCGATGTTGTGCCTGGATGCCATGGAATGAACCTTCCCGCGCAGGTTGTTCCATCTCTTCCTGATGTCATCCCTTGTGTGTGGATGGTTTCCCACTGTGTTGACCTTGTTGACTATCCTCTGCCATAGCTACATCTTCCTGGCCAAGAGTGTCTGCTGCACCTGTGCCCTGATTAGGTGTGGCCCGACCCTGAGTATTTTGTCCACCAATGTCCTTAACTCCCTGTCTGTGAAGCAGGGGTGCTTAGGGGTTGCCATGGTGTGTGGGTGGTGTGTTGTAGGTGTATTGGTGAGTTTGCTGTTGGGTGCTGTTGTGTGGTTGGGTGTGTGGCTTGTGATGGTGGTTGAGCAATGTATGTGTTATGGTGGTATATTTGTGTGTGTGACTTGTGTGATGGTGAGTTCAGTGCATGCGTGTTGTGTTATCAATATCTGTCATTTTATTGGTGTTGGCAAGAATTGTGGGGTGTGTATGAGTGTGTTTTAAAGTGTTGTGGATGTGTGTTAGGTGTGTGCTTTTCAAACTTACCAATGTGTGCATTTGTTGTTGGCGGGTCCCATTGCTGGCTTGGCGGTCCGTACCGCCAATGGTCGTTCGACATTCACTGTCCACCGAGCTGATTTGTGCATCATTATTTGGGAGGCGGGGGATTTGTCTGCATGGAAGTGGCAGGGTAAGGTGTACTGCCTTTCCGCCGTCATTGGCCCTGGCGGTGGGTGGAAGTTGCAAGATTTTTGGAGGTTTGTCTTTTTGGCATCATTATACGGCGGTATGCAGGTCACCACCACTGGCGGTCTTTTGTTCACTGCCAACACGGCGGTCAGCGGTGATTGCTGCCAGGTTCATAATGAGGGCCATAATCTGGATTAGCCATATCCAAGCAAACCTCAGCAAAAGACACTTAAAGTAATCAATTACAAGTAATGGGCAGGCAGTAAACCCACAGAGTGAATACTGCACATCTCGAAGAGACAGCTCATGCACTGCCTAGGCAAGACCTAATAAGACACACAATTATTCAGATATTTGTTTCACCATCCTCAACAACAGCTTTCACAAAGGAATCTAACCAGAAGCAGAAGCCGGAAGTGATAAAACATTTACAGGGGAATACCCAATATTTGCTTATATATCTCTTTTAAGAGGTGTGCCAATGCTGAAGCACTTAGACTGTAAAAAAATGTTTTTTTTTATTTCAGAGGAGAAACTATCTTCTTTCTGACAGACACATCACATACACAGTAAATATGCTGAGGTCAGAATTCACCAAGATATATTTGGGTACAAAAGGTAGCACTACTGTAGTACTAATTTAGGTGTTCACAAACACTATTAATTAATGTAGGGGCAGAGCTCTCCATTTACATCTTTCCTATCTTTTGTGTTCAGAGTTCTCCTTAGTGAGTGTGAAGAGATCCACACGTTAAGTTTACATTGTTGATATAAATGTGAGGGCACAAATGGGGAATATCTACCACAAAACTTGAGGAGTAAAGAAAAATTAAGGAGGGATACAGGAAAGGACACGCAAATACAAAAACATACCTATGAAAAAGTAAAACAGTTCCTTCTCAAGCACATGTACTCCAGAAGCACTACCAAGCTGAAACCTACTTGAGCTAAGCTTTTGGAGTAAGTCAGCACACAAGTTCACCAAGTTTTGAAGTTAAAGAAAGACACACAAGCATACAATAGTAAAAATATAGCTATAATGCTACATTTCCAATCAGCACACTTTCTAATCCAAGGAGAGGGGGAATCAACAATCATGACTTCATCACACCCATCAGTTGGTTAAGCTCGGTACACCATTATAGAAATAACTAAGGCCTGATTTAGATGTTGGCCGAGGGAATGGCCCATCACAAATGTGACAGATATCCTGTCTCCCGTATTATGATCATCATGAGATATAATGGGAACATAATATGGCGGACTGGACATCCGTCACCTTTGTGACAGAGTAACTCCCCTCCGCCAACATTTAAATCAAGCCCTAAAAGCCTGCACATAAAAGACGGGAAGCCACAGTCATGAACCATATCAACTAATATCTTTGTCACTTTGCCTCTCAGTTTGAGGAACAGCTATTCAGGAGTGGCAGAGGATATACAGGCACAGGATCAGGATACCTGGCATGCCCAAGGAAGCAGTACTGGCAAGAAACCACTTCTCTCCTGATGGGAAAATTAAAATGGTTGTAGACAGTGAGCAAGAGCTTACAGTCTGCTCAAAGGTCACCCAGCCCACAACACTGGCTGGGAATACAGAGGGGATCTGATATGCAAGCAAGTCATGGTGCTTTTGCCAGGTAGTGAGCGACATCACCAGACAAACGCACAGTATATCACTATGCCACAGTCACTGCAGGAAAAGCAATGTCAATTTGACTGCCAAGTTCCCTCAGGTCATGGGTGTTCTTGACTGCACCAAAATGGCACTTCAGCTACCCAGACACAGGAAAAAAAATTACATAATAAATGCCACTGAAACTCCATCACTGCGTAAGCTGTCTACAACGCTAATTGCTGAGTCATTAATATGTACATTGTAATTTCTAGGTGCAAATACATTTTGACAATTGGCTACTACACAACAGTAGGTTCCTGAGGAATTCAGTGATATGTCACTGCTAAGTAATTTTACCTTACTCAAACTGGGACTGCATATATACCTGCGGAATGCCTTCCCAAAGATATACACTCATGGTGTAAACCCATACCAATACACTCATGATAGTACATTTGGTTGGGTTGTATTTCAAGTTATAATTACTTAAAATAACTCTTCCTATGACTGGTGAATTTCCAAGGTTTTGTACGAGTAAATTCTGAACCTAATTATATCATGCTGTAACCCCTTTATTTTTTTAACTGAATATATATATATATATATATATATGTATATATATATATATATATATATATATATATACATATATATATATTAATATGATGTTTTTTAAGTGAATATATTACCCAGTGGCAGTTGCCACTAGGTAGCAATAGTTAGGAGTTAGGACCTAGTTTCCATAGAAAAAGCTGTTTCTGCTTCCCTACATCTTTGTTAATTCCCATAGGAAAAATGTAATTGTGATAGCGTAAAAACCACTGGACGGGATCACACCAAATTTGGCAGAAAGGTAGCTCTTGGTCCAGAAACAGCCCTTTTTGTTATTTGGTGTCCCTGATGGCCCATAAGGACATATTACAATATAAATTAATACATTGTGAGGGACCGTAGGGGAGGCCTTGAGACTTCCCCCTGCAGTCTGTGATAGCCCATTAAAGGGATAAAAAAAAGAAGAAAACAAATTGCATAGCTCAAGTGTGAAGGTCACAGACCTTCACACTGAATATTGAGGGTTCAAATCCAGGTGTGTCCCTGGTCGTTTCCCTCTTTTTTCTAATTCAAATGTTTAAGGCTCATTCTGAAAGGCAATCTTACTCTTTTTAATTGACAAATACATTTGTCTTTTCAATTTTTGCAGAAATATCTCATTCTAAGTACATTTTCCATCAAAGCCTCAAAAACTCTCTTTCTTTCTCCCTCTGACTCTCTTTCTCTCTCTCTCACTCTCGTTCTCCCAATCACACACCCACTCACAGACTCACTCAGACACTCTCACACCCACTCACAGACCTACTCAGACCCCTGTACACCCAGTCAGTTACACACCCACTCACAGACCCACTCAGACCCTCATGCACCCACTCACAGACCCGCACACACAGACACACCCACTAAAACACTCTCACACCCAGACACTCTCACAGCCACTCTCACCCCCAAATACACCCACTTACACCTATTCTCATACCCAGAGAGGCCACAGCCAACTCCCACCACACACTGCCAAAGGGCCATGACAACATGGAGTTGGGTGGTTAGGGGGGTTTACCGCAGGGTCTGGCTGCAGACCTGATATTGCAGGCAACCTGCGCTGCGCATGGGTGAAGACCGTACACGGTGCATGGTTGGGTGCAAATAGGGGTTTGGCACCAAGGCCTGGCCACAGGCCAGCCCATGTGGCCATCCGCCACCACACATGGCCTTTGGCCATGCATTTCTGTGGGTGGACTAACATTTGGTAATGAAAATTACTATACGTTAAAAAAAGAAAGAAATTCACTGAAAAAAACAAAGGTTACAGGGACATGGACTTACACCCTCACCATGCACTGCTAATTACCCCACAAATTATGGCACTCATGACATCTTTGGTAACATCATTGATAAAGTGACTGTAACATCTGCAGTAAAATTATTACCTGTGCATGGCGAGGATGTGAGTTATAGTTACCTTGGGGCACAAGTTATAGTTGCTTGAGTTAACTCTAACTGGTGAATTTCTATGGTTTTGTACATTTAAAATGTGAACCCAACTATAACATCCTTGTAACCTTTGTTTTTTTCAGTGAATATATATATATATGTATATATATATATATATATATATATATACTCATACATCCACTCAGCAAGCCAGAGAACCAGTCACACACACACTCACACACAGTCACTTACACACCCATTCAACCACTCATAAACCCATTTACACACACACTCACACAACCTCTTACACACCCACACAACCACTCACACACCTGCTCACACACCCATAGAACCAGTCACACACCCATCCACAGACCCACAAGATGTACAAAACAACTCACACACCCACTCACAGACCCACATATGCAGCCACTTCTACACCCACTTACAGACCCACATGGCCAGTGACACGCTCACTCACACACCCACTCACAGACCCACATATGCAGCCACTTCTACACCCACTTACAGACCCACATGGCCAGTGACACGCTCACTCACACACCCACTCACAGACTCATAGAACCACTTACACATCCACACAATCACTTACACACCTACTGACACACCTATACGGCCACTTAGACACCTACTCACAGATCCAGAACATGACTCGCACACCCATACAGGGACTAGGCAACTACTCATACCACCCACAGTCAATTACACAGCTGCTCACATACCCACACACAGGCAGTGATGCAGTTATATAAATTGCAATAGGATATGTTTGTATTAAATGTGTTGTTGTTTTGTACTGAACGTTTTCTTTGGGTTGGGAATGGATCAGTGGATCCACTGCAGATCCGACTGCAACATCGTCAGCAGACCCCTTATTTTACCAGGGATCCCTAGCGATCCACAGATCTGAGTGAAAAATTTTAAAAAAAGATTTTGGGAAAAGGTTTAGCTCTGAAAAGAGTCCTTGTGTTTATGGTGTAATTATACACAGAACACAATGTAGGCCTTTAAGTTTTTGAGGAACATCCTGGTAACTGTCTGTGAAAAGGACTCTGTCCTTTTCTATATATTCCGTCCATGTCGAACCATGACAAAGTTGTTATGGTGCATAGAGCCCATGTTGTGGTCTTGACGAAATGCAGAAACAACTTTATTGACATGTTCCCTGGATTTCCCTAGCTGCAGAAAAAAATGGGTTGACCACTGCCACTTCTGTCTTTGGCAAATGTTGGAGAACACCAAGGCAGTAATTTAGCAAAGGTATCCTTGATCAGGATTTCCAGTCCTATCCCAATAATGCTGCTTAGGTGATTGCCACTGCAGTCCACAGTCATGAGGTCTGGATGTTGGAAATCCGAATGCTTTCAACCAAAGGCAGCAGTTGATGCCACTTTAAACCTCTCTGGCCAACCCAAGGAATGTTTAATTAGGTAAACCTTGATCCCTGTCAATTCCACTCTTTCTAGCATGTTCCACTCTTTCTGGCCCAAAACACATAACTATAGCCCAAAAATCAAGACTATGACCATTTCAGAGACAAGCAAGAGTAGCACACAGGAGAAAGATGGAGCAGAATGAGGCAGTTTTGAAGATGAAAATCAGTTACAATGGAGGACAGCAAGTTAAATATAAAAGGACAGGGTAGGCGTGGCTTGAGGCCGATGGAGTAGCACGCTCAGAGCAAAGCTCCCAGCGGCCTCCAGACATCAGTCATTATCCAGCACCCCCGGCCGTTCTGAATCCAGCCCGGGGCCCCGGTTCTCGAAGCAGAAACAGTGTGCATCCTGCCAGTGTAGCACTGGGGACTGGTACTGCCCTGAGAGGCCTGCGTGGACGGAGCGCAGCCTGTGCCGGTGATACAAAATGGCAGCCCAGACAAATATGGTGAAGAACTCCTAGAGTGGTGCGGGAGCCAGGGTGCAGAGTACGGGATGCGCCGCTGCCCGGCACACCTGTAAGGAATGAGGACGGAGCGGCCAACCGAGGTCCGGTGGGGTGCTGGCTGGAGAGGCGTGGGGAGTTCCCCCCGATGGCAGAGCCAAGGACAGACAGCGGTCTAGTGAAGAAGCTGCCGGAGAAGGTAGGAAGGTGACAAAGGACCCATAAAGTGGGGAACGATGACTGGAAGGCTGGCAGATGGCTGAGCATCTCAGCGGGCCCTTCGCTATCTGCTGTAAGTGCAGCCAGCGAGCGCTGGGAGCAGACTGAGTGATGACTGGCGGTGCAGAAGTGGCTCTAGCCCGGAGAGGGGAGCAGCGAGGGACGCTCCGGGTGCCAGCAAAAGAGACTGGTGACCTGCCCCCCTAAGAACAGGTGAACTGAGAGAGAGGTAGGGGGGTGGAATTTGAGAGAGAAATCTGGGAGCTGCCTGCATCGTGGTACACCATTGTTGCCGGCCTCGGGCCCCAGCTCCATGGACACACAGGGGAGAAAAGGAACAAAGAGGTGGATTAGCCTCCCCTGACTTGGGCACTGAGTCCTGTGCTGCGGTGCTCATGGACAGATTACAAAACGTGCAAGTGATACAACTGCACCTGGAGAGACCCTCACTCACCCCTTCCATGAGAAGGAACAATAAAGACATAAAAACAATTTACGTGACCATTAGAACACGGCGGAGATTGTTCAGTTCGCTTAATGGGCAAAACGAAAAGAAGGGATGGCATGGACAGAGGGGCCACGACGGGTCCGCTTGTTGAGGATGATGGCGCTGGCCGAGCAGTTTCAAATCGGGAGTTGCCCCCAGAAACAACCCTTGTCACTATTCTCCAAGCCATTGAGACATCCCGGGAGGCCCTGGAGTCGAACATAGATAGAACAGCAATCAACCTGAACCTTCTCAGGGATTATCATCACCGGACAGAGTCACTGCGAACAAAAGATCCTTGGAGCAACTCACCCCAGATTGCAAGCAGCTGAACATGAATATGTCTGAAATGATGACTTGCATCAAATCCTTGGAGGAATGAGCGGAAGACGCAGAAAACAGGGCACAAAGAAACAATCTGCAACAGGTGGGTCTTCCAGAAAAAGTGAAGCAGAACGTGACAAATATTACATCATTTTTAGTACAATGGATAGGCAAGGAAGTGGCTCCTGAAGTTGCTGCCTGGGCCCCGCTGCCGGGTGTGAGATCCTGGCCGGTGTTCGCCAAACTGGTGCTCTTCAAAGACAGGGATCACATCCTCACTCAGGCCAGACTGAGAGGAGAGATAAAAATAGGGGACCACTGCACAATGATCTTCCCAGACTTCACAAGAGACACTCAGAGACAACACGTTTCATTTACCAACGCCAAGAAACAGCTCCAGGAGCAGGGAATCCAGTACGCTATGCTATTCCCAGCTAAGTTATAGATTGTTACTAACAACAAAGTACTTTTTTTACCTCCTCACAGCAGGTATGGGAATGGTTAGATTCAACTTTCCCAGCTCTGGCAAAGACAACAAGAAACGCCCAAAGCCCATGCGAAGGAAGTCTAGACAACCGACTACAACTGCTGCACACCACGCACACAGGTGCTACTGGAAATGCAGGAAGCAGTGGCTATAGCAGCATCCCTTCATAAGCAAGGACCGGGATCGTCCCACCCCTCAGATTCTTTATCAGAATATGACTCAACATTTGGTAGTGCATTTGTATCAACCGAGGACACTTCGGTCCCTCCTACAAGAGTCACCCCTGGGACTTCTGAGGAGATAATATATAGATCCAAACCATACTGATGCGTCTACCCACATCCGGAGGGTGGGAGAGAACTGTTCACCACTACAAGTGACACCTTGGATTGAAAGAATCCTTGCCCAAACTCTGGGGTGAAGGAACATGAACAGTCTTTCATCAAGGACTGCAAAATACCTAATGCTCTGTGCTGGGTCTGTGCAGGATCACCATACCCAATGGCTGGGGTACAAAGAACTATTCTGGAACATCGGATGGCGGGGGCACGCTCAGCAGAGTCTGCTCCTGGTTTCTTGCATTGAATCTCTATTTGAAAAGTTGGAAACGTTATTGAAAGTTTGGACGGGGATGGTTGTGATGCCAGTCCTGGGAGAGGGAGTTGGGATATTGGGGTATTTGTTTTGGTAAACACATGTTCGATTACTAGGGGCATGGTTGCTCAAGCACATCCATTGAAACATAAGGGTACATTATTAAAGACTTCCACACGTAGGGCACAGGTGCAGAAAGATATAGGGTCTTCAATCAGGAACACCACATGGAACACCCCCTAACTTACAATTTCCTGATGTGGAATGTCAGGGGATTGCATAGCGTAGCTAAACAATATAAGGTCTACTCTCAACTCGAGAGAAGAGGTATACATTCCAGGAAACACATCTTAGAGGTCCCAAGGCCAAAGCTATAGCCAAGAGATGGCATGGGCAGATATATGCCACAACATTTTCAGCATTCGATAGAGGAGTCCTCTTATGGATTCGGCCTGTGGTCCCCTTCCAAAAAAATTAAAGAAATAGTAGACAGAGAGGGTTGCTATGTTCTGATCTCTGGGAGATTAGAGGGAAGGGACATTACGATAGGGGGTACCTACGGACCCAATCAGGAGCAGAGCTCCTTCTTGGCATCACTATCACATACACTAGGGCCACAACCCAAACAGGCAACTATTATCAGCGGTGATTTCAGTTGAATCTCTAATACGTAACTTCATAGATCACACCCCCTCACTGCAGCGCTCCCCTACACACCGAATGGCCAAGGCATTCACAGATTGGCAACAGCACTGGGCCTTTACAGACTGTTGGAGACATTTCCATCCCAAAGATCAGGATTACTCCTTTTACTCGAGCCTACATGATCCGATGTCCGACTGGACGTCTTCTTCGCATCACCCAAAGTCAACAGCATGGCCCATGCTGCAGAGTACCTCTGCCGCAGAGTTTAGGATCATAACCCTTTATTGCTTAAGCTAGGCTGGCACAGGGAGAGCCCCCAAATACCGGATTGCCGGCTAGGAGTGGAAACACTAGAAGATGCCGCCTTCCGGCAGTCGACGGGTGAAACGATTCAGACTTCTTTTGAGCACAGTAAGGGAACTGAGTCTTCTTGTGCCTTAGAGTGGGAGGCCTTCAAGACGGTAGTCAGGGGTCAGTGCATGGCAGGGGTCATGGGGGTCAAGTAGACCCTTGAGAAAGAAATTGGGGACAATAAAAAGAGACTCAGAGTACTGGAACAGAAGAGACCTGGTGCCCTGGAAATGTCCCCTTTGATTACAGAGGCTAAGGAAAAGGTTGCGGTAGCAATAGAAAGACTAAGATGTTTTGATCATAAAAGCTACATGACAAGAATGCATACAGAGGGGAACAAAGTGGGGGCTCTTTTAGCATGGATCTCGACCCCTCCCTAACAGCACTCTCTAGTGATCGAGATAGAGGACGACAGGGGGGTCCAGCTGTTTAGGCAAGGAGAAATAAATGATAGATTTACAAACTATTATTCCTTCCTATATGCTTCTCCGGCGGAGGACATATCTCACACTTGACAAAAGAGCTTGGAGGAGCTTCAACTCCCCCAGTTAGAGGAGGCAGATGTCTGGCATTGGAGGATATCATTTCCCCCCTCGAAGTTAGCACAGCAGTGAAGGTAATGGCCAGGGGAAAAGTGCCAGGGGCAGATGGACTCCCGATGGAATTTTAATGCACATATATTGAATTACTAGCTCCTCAACTTAGTGCACTCTATTCAGAGCCACTGAAGACAGGAATGCTGCCTCCATCTACTAATGAAGCCATAGTTATACCACTCCTAAAGCCCGGGCGCCCGCAACAGATTTGCAGTCGTACCGCCCCTTGTCCATGCTAAACATGGATTATAAAATATTAAGTCGGATCCTAGCCACGCGCCTTCTGCCCCACATGACCTGGCTGAGTCATCCAGATTAGACATGATTAATTCCTCACCGTAACGTGGCTATCAACATTATACGCTTGATCTCTGTACTTCAACATCAAACCCCAGACTTGTAGAAAGCAGTAATCATAGCGGATGACATAGGGAAAGCCTTCGATATTCTTAGATGGGACTACCTATACCAAGTGATAGAATGGATGGGCTTAGGACAGGGCTTTATCAAGTGGATGAAACTACTATACACGAACCCAAAGGCTCTTGTCCGAACAGGTCGTATGATATCAGAGCGTTACGTGGTGGGTAGAGGAACCAGACAAGGTTGCCCTCTCTCACCCCTATTATTTTCCATAGCAATAGAGCCTTGGCGCAAGCTGCAAGAGTGGGGGACTACTTCCAGGGGTTAAGTATCGAGGATCGGACTCACAGAATAGCGCTTTATGCAGATGATATAGTACTTTTCTTACACGACGCAGAGGAAGAACTAGCAGATGGGATGGAGCTGCTTGAGAAATTCTGGAACCTCTCTGGGCTACCTATTAACTGGCAGAAATCCCACCTTTTCCCTGTGAGTAAAGACGCTCCACTGGTGGGGAATACAAAGGGTCTTATGTGGATAGCTGCCACCTTTGGATTCCTCGGAGTACAAATATACTACAAACCAGAGGACTTACTAGAGGGCAACGTGGGTCGGGCAATTCAGAGTTTAAAAGCAGATGTCCTGCGCTGGAAAACGCTCCCATAGTCAGTGGCTGGGAAAATTGCACTGGTTAAAATGGTAGCCCTGCCCAGATTAATGTATTGTTTTGCAACTTTACCATTAATCCTTCCTCGCTCCCCTATTTGGGAAATTAACTCCATAATGGTCGGTTTCATCTGGGGGTCGGGCAGATGCACAGTAGCCCTGACTAAACTTCAACGGCCCACCGATGAGAGAGGGATGGCAGCGCTTGATGTGGAACTCTACTGTCTGGTGTGCCAGTTACAGTGGCTCGCACAGGAGATGCATATAGCGACTCCATGTCGTAAGGCATCAATCAGAGAACTCTGGAAAAGACTTATTTAGGATCCTATTGAACTCAGAGGGTGACGCCCAATGAGCCAATCAGACATGCACACACTGCGCAATTGCTGGCTACACATTTTACAGCGCACTAGAACCTCCTTGCCTTCTTCACCGGAAATACCAATTATTGGGCTCTCCACACTCCTAGGAGACCAGGCCCTAACGGGGATATCAAGACTTGCAGAGTACAATGTCTCTACAATGGGGGATTTGTATGGCAATGGGAAACTATTGTCATTTGAAACCCTGATAGAAAAATTCAATGTTCCCCCAGGGTTGTTTCTCTTGCACAGATCACTGATAGCCCTCATACAACGTCATTGGAAACAAGGAGTGACAGAACCACCCACACACGTGGGATGTCAGGCTATCTGCACTGTTGGGGGGAGGGGAAGGCCGTATCTACCTTAGATAAAGCGCTAAGGAAGGACACATTGCTCCCATTGGACACTTTAAGAGTAGCATGGGAGGGAGACATGGAGGCACCCGTAGATGAGCATCAGTGGGCCAAAATGTAATCACACATGTATACAGTATATATAAATGCTCGCTTCTAGCTGATTAGTTTCTATGTGTTCCACAGGGCATACCTCACGCCCAAGAAGTTAGCCACGATGTTTGAAGTGGCGGATAGTCGGTGTCCCCGTTGTACTGAACAGGAAGCAGGCCTCGCACATATGCTGTGGGGGTGCTCATGAATCAAGAAATATTGGGAGGGAGTGTTCCAAAACATTGTAGAGGTGACAGAACCGAGGCTGCCTGTCTCGCCACTGGTGGCTTTACTGGGAGAATTTTCCCAACCCAATGCCAAAAAAGTCACAAATAAATACATTGACCTGGCATTAGTGTTAGCAAAGAGGGAAATCACACTACAGTCAAAGGATCAAGGGAGACCACACCTAAGTAGATGGAGGGATACACTATTAAGATAGGCGGAAGCAGAGGGAAGGGACCTACAACTAGAAGCAGCTAGGGACTGTGGCCCAATAGAGGCAGCTAGAAAATGGGGCCGTCTGATAGACTGTTTAAAATAGCCGGACGCCAAAGTGTTGGAATCATCCACATCTTCAATTGAGTCCAACCACGAAGAAGAGCACGGACAAAATCAAACTGAGGACCCCGGCATCTAAACCCATATAATGATCTAGGAAGTCTTGAAAGAGTTGTCATGGGGGATGAATGGTAGGAGCCGATACGGACAGGGGGAGGGAGGGGGAAAAAGAATAGTGGGGTAAAGGACTACCAATAAGTCGTTTGTGTATGTTTTGTTAAAAACACCAATAAAAACATTAAAAAAAAAATATATAAAATAACATATTTGATTGGGTGGTGGAGATGTGCAGGGAACTAAAATTAGGTAGTGATTTTAAGAAAAAAGTATATAACTGTGTTTGGCTTTAGAAAAACTAAAACAAAAAGTTATGTTGTTTGAGAAATGCTTGGAATTACAAACAGTCAACCACACCTGCTACAGTTAATGTGAAGCTAGTATGCTGTTAAGAGGAAGTCTTTTGAACTTTTCACCTAGTGGTAGGCAGAGATGTTTGGAAACATGGTTAATATAGAAACAGAGCTAAAAGAGTGTGGGAGGAAGGAAACAAAAGAGGCTGCAGTGTGAAAAGCATTCTGATGTACACAAATTTATCATTAGCTACTGTATGTCTTTTACTTTACAATATAAAAAAGCATTGAGGGCAGATTGTTGAATGCTCTTAAGGGCTTTCAAATCGGTCCAAATATCCACCATTGTTCCACATGTTGGATCTGAGCTGAGTCCTACGGTGGGTCCCCGGATCTACAAAAACCTACCAAATTGGATTTCTTTACAGGAAAGATGGAAAGGGTTAAAAAATAGTGACCATTTAGAAGTGGTTTAATAAAAATCAAAGATGAAAGGAAGTCTGTGGTTTGCTAAGTACAGGGGTATGAGTGAAAGCAAACATTTAGGGTTCTCACCTTTCATTTGCATTAGCCATATGATAGGTATGTGGTCAGGTTAAACAATAAAATGAGTACCAAAGAAGTATGGTCTTTACTTTTTCAGACACAAAACGACAGTAAAGGCCTCCCTCTCAATCACACTGCAACACTATTCCCTTGGGAGTAACCTCCTTCCAATGAAAGCAACAGGCTGGTCATGGCCATCATCGTTGGTTTGGGACAGGACTGCTCCTATCCCATGTTCAGAGGCATCTGTCTGCACAATTAACTGCTTAGAGTTGTGTGGAGCTTTGCAAACTGGTGCTGAGCACATGGCCTCCTTCAGAGTGTCAAAGGCCTTTTGACAACTAACAGTCCAGTTTACTTTCTTGGTAATTTTCTTAGTGGTCAGTTCAGTGAGGGGGGCACAATGGACCCATACCCCTTCACCAACCTTCTGTAATAAACAGTCAAGCCAAGGAATTCCCTGACTTGAGTCTGGGTTTTTAGAGCTTTCCAGCCCAGAATTGTCTGGATCTTGGGCTGTAAGGGTTGCACTTGGCCTCTACCTACAAGGTGGCTCATGTATACAACAGTGCCCTGCACTAGTTAACATTTGGATGCCTTAATAATGAGGGCTGCAGATTGCAGAGCCTGCAAAACCTTCCCCAGGTGGGCCAGGTTATCTTGCCAGGAGGGGCTAAATACAGCAATATCATCTAGATATGCTGCACTCACTGAAGGACTCCAAGTCAGCAAGAACTTGATTCACCAACCTTCTTTAAACCAAAGGGCATTCCAGTGAACTGATATTGCCCATCAGGTGTAGAGAATGCAGTCTTTTCTTTTGCTCCTGGTGCCTTGCAAATTTGCCAGTGCCCTGTGTTCAAGTCAAAGGTACTGAGGAATTTTTAGGCACCTAATTTGTCTATCAGCTCATCAGCCCTTGGAATAGGGTGGGCATCTGTCTGTGACAGAGTTGAGACCTCTGTATTCCACACAAAACCTAATTTATTTATTTCCACCCTAGGGATGAGGTTTGGGGACTAAGACCACTGGGCTAGCCCAGGGAAAGTCAAGGGGTTCAATAACCCCTAAATCCAACATCTTGTTGACTTCAACATTGATGTTCTCCTTAACTTGGTCAGATTGCCAATAGATCTTGGATTTGACAGACAAGCTGTCTCCAGTGTCCACATCATGGGTACACCAGTGTGTCTGTCCAGGGGTTAAGGAGAAAATCTCTGCATACTGCAGCAAGATTTGCCTGCAGTCAACCCACTGATGGGTAGTGAGGGTGTCTGAGTAGACAACTCAATCAACTGACCCATCTTTAGGGTTGCGTCAGAGGAGGTCGGGGAGAGCCTCACTCTCTGCTTCCTGCTCCTTATCAGTAACCATTAGCATGGTTACGTCAGCCCTGTCACAGAAAAGCTTGAGATGGTTCATATGGATCACCCTTTTGGGTGTCCTGCTAGTGCTGAGGTCTACCAAGTAGGTGACCACACCTTTCTTTTCTAGGATAGGGTAAAGGCCCACTCCACTTGTCCTAAAGTGCCCTGGGCACCACAGGCTCCAGAACCCATACCTTATGCCCTGGTGTGAACTCTACCAGTGCAGCTTTTTGGTCATACAACTGATTCTGGAGCTGTTGGCTGGCCTCAATATTTTTTGGATTCTTTTTCCACATACTCTGCCATCCTGGAGTGGAGGCCAAGCACATAGTCCACAACATCTTGTTAGGTTTGTGGAGAGGTCTTTCCCAACCTTCCTTCAAAATTGCAGGTAGTCCCCTAACAGGGTGGCCAAACAGAAGTTCAAAGGGAGAAAACTCTACTCCCTTCTGTAGGTGAAAAGCAAGCATGGCAGGAAGACATCCCATTTACTTTTACGTTTTTCAGGGAGCCCCATGATCATGCCCTTCAATGTCTTGTTGAACCTTTCAACAAGTCCATTGGTTTGTGGATGGTATGGTGTGGTAAACTTGTAAGTCACCCCACACTCATTCCACATGTGTTTTAGGTAAGCTGACTTAAAGTTGGCACCTCTGTCAGAAACCACCTCCTTAGGTAAAGAAACTAATAAGGGGCTTTGCTACTGCAGGAGCTATAGTAGACCTGAGGGGAATTGCTTCAGGATACCTACTACCACTATATATTAGTTTCCTGAGGCTGTGGGTGTTTCAAGTGGACCCAGGTTGTCCACACCAACCCTTTCAAAGGGAACCCGAACCACTGGCGGTTGAATTGAGGGGGGCTTTGGGTGGACACCTGCCTTACCACTCGCTTAGCATGTGACACAGGAGCACCAAAACTCCTTCATATTTTGAGACATGATGGGGAAGTAGAAATAGATGCCAAGCCTATTCCAATTTTTAGTTTGGCCCAGATGCCCAGCCAGGGGGATTTCATGGGCTAAAGTGAGGATGAATTCCCTAAACTGCTGAGGCACTACCACTTTCCTGGTTGCACTAGGTTTGAGTTCTCTGGCCTCAGTATATAGGAGTCCTTCCTCCCAATAGAATATGTGGAAGCCACTGACATATTCCTTTTCCTGTGCAACTGCTTGCTGCCTCGGGCCTTCAAGAGTGGGACAGGTTCTCTGTCCCTGGCACAGCTGGGCCCAGGAGCACTACCTGATAAGGATAATGTTCCATGGGCTCATTTCCCTCAGAGGATGTTAATACTTCTTCCTGAGAAGAGGCGTCTTGTGCTTGTTGCTGTAAGAAGCTGGTCCCCCAGCCTTCTTACCCTTTCTCTTGGTAAGTTGGGCCATTATTCCAGGCTCCAAAACTTCTTTTTCACCCTGTGCTCAACTTTGTGCTCTAGTTTTGACACACACCATCTCAGGGATTTCAAGCATGGCTGCATGGGTTTTGAGTTCTACCTCGGCCCAAGCTGAGGACTCCATGTCATTCTCTAGTAGACATTCAACTGGGACAAAAGAGACCACTACCTGTTTCAGGCCGGTAGCCCTACCCATTCAAAGGTTACCATAGCTATAGGATGGACCTTAGTCACATTGTCAGCATTGGTAATTGAATATGATTGTCCAACCAAGTACTGTCCTGGGGAAAACAGTTTTTCTGTCACCTCAGTGACACTGGAACCTGTGTCCCTCAGGGCTTCTACCTTAGTCCCATTAATCAAGGGAAGCTGTCTGTATTTGTTCATAGTAGGGGGGCAGAGAGCAAGAGTGGCTACATCTATCTCACCCTTAGAAACTGAAGTAGCTTCAGTGTGAACCTTGATTTGCTCTGGGCACACTGTTGATCCCACATGGAGACACGCTGGCTATACCAATGCTAACTGGAGCATTACAAGGTGGATTATTTTTTGGGACAGGCCAAGTCTCCAGTTTGGTGTCCATGCTGTTTATAGTTCAAACACCAGGCCTTTTTGGGATCAAGGTCTTTTCCTTTGTATCCATCTGATGATTGTTAAGAGGCTCAGGCCCATCCTCCTTAGCAGGTTTTTGGAATCCTTCAGGAGACTCTTTACTTTTATTGTTAGGTGTCCCACCTCCTTTCCCCTGGGGAGGCTTAGTAACCCTTTTCTTTTGGTCATCCCTAGTGGAGTTCTTGGTCACCCTAGTCTTGACTCAAAGGTCTATCTTCTTTCCCAATTCTTGAGGAAAAATTGGAGCTAGGTCTACCAGATATTGATACAACATGTCATTGAAGCAGTTACTTAAAAGATGTTCTTTCACAAATAAATTATAACGCCCATGATAGTTGTGCACTCCACTGCCAGTTATCCAACCATCTAGTGTTTTCACTGAAACGTCTACAAAATCAACCCAGGACTAGCTCGAGGTCTTGTGAGCCCCTGAACCTAATTCTATACTCCTCGGTGGTTAATCCAAAGCCCTAAATCAGGGTAGCTTTCGTGTCATCATAGGATTCAGTATCTGCGCCAGTTAGTGTGAGGAGCCTATCCCTACACTTACCAGTGAATGGTTCCCAAAGGAGAGCTCCCCAGTGAGACTTTTTCAATATTCTGATTCCACAAGCACTCTCAAAGGATGTGAACCACTTGGTGATGTCATCACCTTCCACATACCTAGGGACAATCCCTTTGGGGATTTTAGGGGTGTCAAAGTGCTCCCTGTCCCTAGATTTTAAATTGCTGCCACCATCAATGGGTGCTAATCTCTTTCTTTCTATAGCCAGGAGCGGACTCTCCAACACTAATCTTTTGGCCACCCTTGCTAAAAGGAGGTCCCCTTCAGTGGGCTACCCTCAATGTACCCAGAGGAACGGGACTTCCCAGTGGGAGACCTAGAACCTGTGAGTACTATTCTTGGAATCAGGGGCAGTTGGACTCTAGTTCATCCTCCACTTCCCTAACTTCTTCCCCATCAGAGGGGAGGGCTGTCTCCTCAGTAGGGAGTTCCTTTGCACACCCTGCCAAGAGCTCCTAGAGCTGAATCTTGGTATGGTTGGAACCAGTTTTAATTTTTCTTCTACCACAGAAGGACCTTAACTCCTTCATCTTAAGATGAAGGTAAGGGGTGAGTTTGAATTCCACCACCATGTCCACCACCATGTCATATTAGCTGCTCATTTTGTTACTAAAGTTGGTAATTACCTTTAGGAACTAAAAGCTACTTCTAGCTACTTACCCCTAACTATGGTAATTTTTAAATCTAAAAAAGAAATGCTATGGGAAACTTAACCAGGGCCCTAGCAGGAATTTTTTAAAAATTGAAAAATTGTAAATTAAAAAACCAATTGAAACTAAAGCCAATTTTGTAACTTAGTTGTCTGATCAAATATTGGCTGAGTAATCCAGCAAATGCTAAGTCGTAGACCACACCACTGATCCACCAATGTAGGAAGCTGGCTCTGTATATACTACACCAAAATGAGGTATACTGTGCATTGAGTCCAGGGGTTCCCCGGAGGCTTAACAGAGGCTGAAGTAGATAATACTAATGATGTCTTTTGTGGTAGTGTGGTCGAGCAGTTAGGCTTATCAGAGGGTAGTGCAAAGCATTGTTGTACACCCACAGTCAAGAAATGAGACACACACTCAATGATTAACTCCAGGCCAATTGGTGTTATGTAGAAAACTTTTAGTTACTTTATTACTAGAAGCAGAAGAACTTTGTTGCAGGTAAGTACAGTTGTAAGTAGGTATCAAGCATCTGTATCAATTGAACTTTATTTGGTTCTAGCAGTTAAAGAAGTTTAGAAGTACGTAGCAATTTTTTATTTCAAAAGTTGACAGAGTGAAATTTTTCATAGGAATCAGTGCAATCCTAGGGGAGGAAAAGTATTAGTATGTTTTGATGAAAGTACTCGACTTACAGTTCCAGTGTCCGGGGGTTAGGATGCCCACTGGTCAAGGATCAAGTTGATCCCAAACATGCACCACCAGCAACACAGAGCCGGCCAGGTGCAGAGGTCAATGTTAGTGTTGGGTTTAGAATGAGATCCTATGGAGACTGGGGGCACTCGGAAAAGATCTCAGGGAGCAGATCTGGGGGATTTAGAGGAGCACCAGGGTGGCACAGGTCTACACCAAACACACACCCTCAGAGGCACATGGGCAGACGGGTGCAGGGTGCAAACACAGAGCTGGGTGCTCAATGCTTTTCAAAGGGGGGATCCCGGGAAAAAGAAAGGTGCTGCAGGCTTGGTCCAGGAGGTCAGTTCCAGCGACCAAAGGCAGGACAGGCAGGAGAGGTGCCCGCTGGACGTTGCTGGACCATTGGTCAGATTCCCCAAGGGTAGGGGGCAGTGGGAGCAGGGGTCTCCTTGGGCATCGGGAATCTTCGTCAGTCCTGGTCGCATCAGAGGGGTCCTCCAAATTCAAGCTGCAGGTAATGTTTTTGACCAGGAGGGGTTAACCCAGGGTGCACTTGAGGTCGAAATTGCCTGGGGACCTTCTCTGGACTGGTGGGCCTCCTGGCCTTGGGCCGTGGGAGTCGGGTGCAGAGTAGGCAGGGCTCGCAGATCTTGTGTGGAGCTGGAGTCCTTTTGGTGATTTCTTCAGGACAGGGCTGCTGTCCTCAGAGTTCTTGGTCCTCTGCTAGGCAGGCAGATCTCTTGGGGCTTTGTAGAGGTCACTGGTCCTGTAGGATGCGTCAGGCTGTTAGAGCCTGGGCCAAGTCAGTTGTCGTCTGGAGTATTCACTGCTGGGGTCGGCTTAGCAGTCCTTCTGCTTTTTCTTTTTTTGAGGTTGCCAGGAATCTGATGAGTAAGGTTGAGGGGAGCCCCTAAATAATAGATTTAGGGGTGCTACAGGGGACAGAGGGCAGTAGCCTATGGCTACTATCCCTGAGGGTGGCTACACCCTTCATGCACCCACTCCTTTTGGGGAGAGGGGCACATTCCTAACCCTGTTGGTCCTGGTTCTCCAGAACAAGATGGAGAATTCTGCAAGGAGGGGGGTCACTTCAGCTCCAGACACCTTAGGGGTGGTCCCAGCTGAAGTGGTCACTCCTCCTTGTTTTTCCTAATTTTCCCACTAGACTTACCACCAAAAGTGGCCTTGGTCTGGGGGACAGGCATCGCCACTAGCTGGTGTGCCCTGGGGCACTGTAACAGGAGGCCTGAACCTTTGAGATTTACCACCAAGTATTAGAGTTCCTGCAGGAGGGAGGTGTGAAGCACCTCCACCCAAAGCAGGCTTTGTTCCTGACCCCAGAGACGACAAAGGCTGTCAACACATGGGATCAGAAACTTCTCTGTTTAGTGGCGGGCTGGCACAGACTGGTCAACCTTACACTAAAGGGTTGGGTAAAATACAGGGGACATCTCTAATATGCCCTCTGAGTGCATTGTGCAATAAATCCAACACTGGCATCATTGTGGGTTTATTGTGCTAAGATATTTGATACCAAACTTCCCAATCTTCAGTGAAGCCATCATGGAGCTGTGGAGCTTGTAGTGACAAACTCCCAGCCCATGTATTTAATATGGCCACATTGCACTTACAATGTCTAAGAATAGACTTAGACACTGTAGGGGCATATTGCTCATGCAGCTATGCCCTCATCTGTGGTATAGTGCACCCTGCCTTAGGGCTGTAAAGCCTGCTAGAGTAGTGACGTACCTATGCCACAGGCAGTGGTTTGTGGGCATTGCACCCTGGAAGGGGTGCCATGTCGACTTTACCTTTTTCTCCCCACCAGCACACACAATCTACAATGGCAGTGGACATTGTCTATGCAGCCAGCTTGGAGCCAGGCCAGGGAAGCCAGGAAATTCCAGGCACCTCAAAGAGAAACCTGTAGAAACTTCTTCCAAATTCAAAGGTGG
This sequence comes from Pleurodeles waltl, assembly GCF_031143425.1. Lineage (NCBI taxonomy): Eukaryota > Metazoa > Chordata > Amphibia > Caudata > Salamandridae > Pleurodeles > Pleurodeles waltl. The sequence continues at coordinate 277,031,291 of NC_090436.1, read as the reverse complement.
AACCAAGTATAAAAATAAAACCCTCAGCCCCACTAATCAGTTCAACTTCTGGAGCTGTGGAAGGAGTCTCAGAGGACTGCCTGCTGCTGTGACCTGCAGAGTATGCCAGAAAACTGCTTTGCCGCACCTGGAAGGACTGCGAATAGTGCCGTCAACACAACGCAGAGGGAAACGCTCGGAGATATTTGAGGCTTACCATGGTCCTCATGCTCTTCCTTACTTGACCGCCTTCTCAAATCATAAGACATCAATTTGTCTCTGGCACTTTGGAACATTGAGCTAATTATCTTCACTATAGCCTTGATAAAGTCTACCCAGACGAAACACGTGTCGGCTGTTGTGTATTTGGGCTGCTGTTAATCTGAAAAGGATTTCTGTTGTCATCTGTTGATTCTGGCTCCAAGATGTCAGCTTGGGCCACAGGCCATTGTTTCATCTAAAGACATTACGAGGAATAAACTGGAACATTATCACTTCTTGGGATGTGCCGTGGTTTTCCTTCTTTGCATATCATAACTGTAACCCTTTTTGGGGTGATAGTTCACGCACTCTGTGGCTAGGTGCATACCACTTCGAGCACTCCCCCTATTGTTTCACGTCATCATGGACTTTGTAAATAAACAGTAGCTTATATTTGGAAAGTGCGCTCTTTCCTTTCCACAGCCACCAGTTGCAAACTTGTATTAACCATAACAGAAAAGTGTTCCTCCCAACGCGTTTCAGCCGTAGCCTTGTTCACGGACATAGGGCTAACCTTTTTAGCCCTATGAAATAGGCTGAGGGCCTTGAAAACAACTTGCCCAGACCTCCAAGCACCACTGTAGGCCATTGAGTACAAGCACAGCAGTAGTTCATTGCCTTTAAAATAAAAAAAGTGCACACCTTCAACTGTAAACTGCAAGTCTTGTTGTGTCATTACTGCTGTTTACTAGGTCTTGTAATGTCCATATATTCTGCATTCCAAAGTGTTATCCATAAACTGTAATTCAACAAATAATATATGTAGCAAATGGGTTCCACCCATTTATTTTTCCTGAGTTGTTTGCTTTTGGACTACCTGGTTTTAGACTTTTACTGTGAGCGAGTTTTACCAACTGAGTCTTGCTCGAGATAAATTCTGTGGAAATGGACTGAGAGTGCTAACTGCCAGTGTCCACCTTGTAAGATACAGCTGATGTTGTGCAACTAGTGTAAGAGGCTTTGGACTAGTTAGAAGTGAATCTGAAAGCACATGTGTGTGTGCAGGCTTCACGTGCCAGACTATCCTTTCAAGCAGCCCAATATCTGTGCACATGTTGCCTTTTGCAGAAGGGAACCTTCAAGGATTAGTACTGCCTTGGGGCAGCCCTTATAATGTGAGTGGGCATTCATGGTGTAGGTCTGTAGAGCTTACTGAAAGTATGTGGTGCTTAAATTAATTACACATTAAAGGCGAAATCTGTGCCAAAGTATAGTTTTGCCACTTTTAAGTCTACATGGTCTAATGCGATATCAAGCTTAGACTAAACTTGCATCTGAGTGTAGAAACATTCATCATCCCTGTTGCATTTAACAACTGTTATATATTTCTGGCTCAGCCATAATCAGGCTCCAGGCCTGTATTCCCCAACTGGGCAAAGTTAATTGCTGCTGGCCAACAGGACAATTAAAGGCGTTTCCACACAATAGAGCTATTAATAGTGATTTTCCTAGTTCCTGGTGAAAGAAGAGTGGGAAGGAAATATGCACCTGCTAATTAACTGTTAACACTGCACCTGGTTCAGGAACACCCACACCCACAGAATCAAAGTAGAAAGACAAGACCTCTGTAGCCAAACACAGGTGGGACTCACCTTTGAAGGTTTGGCAGGAATGGATGAGGGAGATGTGTCATTTGGGGCAGAGTTGAGGCTCCTAGGAAAGTTCTTTTCATAAGACGGTTAAAGTCACCAGGTTGAAACATCCCACAATGCTATTCAGGAGGGCCGGAGCAGGAGTGGAGTGATGGTGTGCCACCCTAGTATTGCTTGACTTCTAGAACTTTTCATAACCACGTAAAAAACCCTGCACAAAGGAGAGACTTTTGAGAAGACACTGGGCCTGTGAGAGATACCGGCAACAGAATGCTGCTGCCAGGTATCCCCACCTGTGCACCTCCATGTGGCCCTACATAATATGCCCTTAAGGCCTCACAAGACGAAATGCAAATTATGAGTATATATGAGATATTTACATGTGTATACATTTTTCAAATAGTATGACTGTTGTTTGAATGAATGGAATATTGAAGGTTAAAAAATAAGGAATCCTGGTCCTGATGAATGCAGTGGACCCCCATGAGCCAGTAGGCAGAACCAAGTTGACCATAACGATTCAGGAGTAATTCCTCTGATGCATCAACCACACTACTTTTAACCATTCCCTAGGTACTCACCAGAGAAAAGGGAAATTGGCGACACTGAGACAGTTAATACTCCACTGCACTGCTCTCTCTTATTTCCTCCAACAGGTGTTTTCTACCCTTATAGGACATGCACCATTATAATAATTATTGGTGAATGAGGAGGCCCAATGATGAAGCATGATGACATCTGGGCAAGTGTGAGAGGGGTCTCCGTAGCAATTTTTCTTTATTGAATGTTGGACACAGATATCTGGCAATTTATTGAGGCATGTTAAATTCCATAATTTCCAAGATGTTTCCATGCATATATCCCTTAAACCAGGGTTGTTGTTTTGCCTTGTTCATTAGTGACTAGGAGAGTGCACGTGTGGCCCACTCCCTCTTGTTCTTTCCTCCCCGTGTGTGTGGGGTGATCCTGTTAGATGAGCCAGCTTAAGTACCTGTAGTCTGAAGGTTGGAAGTGAGCCCTGCGTAACTATGACAAGCACCCATGGCTTTTTAACTAGTGCCTTGCAATCAGGAAGAGTTCCCTATGAGTAAAACTACTGACTAACAGTGAAGTGGTATTTTAGGTGTCAACCTGCAAGTCTCCTCTTCCGCCACATCTATAGCAGTCAGATAGCAGCTTACAGGAGGTCTGGGTTTCTTCTGGGATTCCACCCCATTCTTCACTCTTGGAACGAATGGAATCATTGTCAGGATGCTTTTTTCTCCAGTTGCTGCAAAGAAAGGGAAATGAACATGCACACTTTGACATTTGAGAGGGTATAGAGGCAACAAAACATGCTGTACATTAACTTTACAGCACATATGACACTTCCACGAAGACAATTGGGACTTTAAATTACATTCCTTTGTTACATAAATGTATCTGTTACTTGATATGTGTCCATACACATGAGACAGAATATCGCCTCACCTGTGAGTGCCATGGATGCTTGCTGTGCGGACACCTCCTGTGACGCCAGCTATTGACGAACAGTCCTTGGAGGTGGCTGACGACATGTGGCACTTAAAGTATAATTCCTATAGTGTGATTGAAGATAACTTGGTATATCTGACAGCGTATGTCAATAGCAATAAATGTAAAAAAGGAAATGGCATGTTCTTTTCACATTGAGAAATCACTGGAAAAGATTCACTTGGATGATTCAGTGGATAAATGGACAGTAATTAGGTAGAAATGATAAAGTAGGGTTATGTTGCATGTGGATGTAACTAGTATATTTGTTAAGGTCACAAAGTTACTGCACCATTCACAGAGTTATGTCTAGGGCTGGGCACAATTTTGATTACATCAGTGACATTTCTCAATTGCATGTTACATGAAAGTTTTGAAATGCCTCAAAATTTCACATTACTTAATATAGTTAAACTTTATTTTACCGGACTGCGCACAACGCATGGAAAAGTCTTAAGTGATATTGTAAAAATACATTTCTGCTCGACCCGGTCGCCTACTAGCTCATGCAAAACTTTATTCTCAGAAGGTACACGCTTGGGTAAAAAGTGACTCAGGATACTTTAAAAAATATATTTTGCTACGGAAGAGTTATTTTGCTAAATTTTCATTGAATTTTTAAAAAATTCATGAGAATAATGTACACAATTTAACACACCACTAGGTGTACCCTGGGTGACAGCTATTGTTAGATTGACAGCTAACGTCAGTCAATAACATGACATGAAAGAGTGTTGGGTACTCTGAAAAAGGATGTATAAATCTGTGATTGGCTGCATGGGTGGATGAAGTGGATTACAACAGAAACAACATATACTTATGAATAAAGTAAAACAATTGAAGGTTTAATTTTGTGGAATAAGGGCACAAATTCAGACCCATATTTATGTGAAAATGATGGAGCATGATGTTGCACTAAATTGGAAGCTCCGCGCTCCGTCATTTTCACAACGCTGGGATGCGCTGTATCTAAGTGAATACCGTGCACCCCTGTGTTGTCCCCTGCGCTGGTGCTAAATTTATCAGCCAGCGCGAACGAATGCATCCATTGTGGAGGGATGTCTGCATTGAGGTGTGTGATTGTTTATGTGTGGGTGTCCCTTCCCACACATAAACAATCACAAATGGCGCTTTGGCACAACTGTGTGTGCTGCAGAATACAGCACACACAGAAGTGCCAAAGAGTCATTTCAAATAACTGTTTATGTGCGGGAAGGGCTACCTTCCCGCACATAAACAATCATTTCTTGCATTTTGCTCTTTCTATGAGTGCTGCAGAATGCAGCATGCATATAAAAAACAAAAATCAAAAAACGAGGAGGAATAAAAGTATTCCTCTTCATTGTGCCTTGCTAACGCCACCCTCCGGGGTGGTGTTAGATTTTGGCGCTGCCTCAGGTTAATGAAATCTTGTAAATCTGAGGCAGCGTCAAAATGCAATAGGTGTTGCAGTGGCATGCCCAAAGCAACACCCATTGCACGCCCCTCTGATGCAGATAACTGAGTTGGAGGGGCCCATATTTACAAGGCGTTACACCTCCTTGTAAATATGAAGCAGAGGTTAGCGCCACTGGAGTGTCACATAAAGTGACGGTCCAGTGGCGCTAGGGGCTCATAAATATGCCCCTTAATTCCTATACCATCACTAATAACTCCAGTGTGCTAAACATGCTGAACACAGAGTCCTTAATTTGTTATCAAGTTACATTTTCACTAACGTTGCATCTACATAGAGTGAGATATATAGAGACGATTCTCAATTGACATGGAGGCAGATTTTGCAGGCTCTGCCATGTGTGTGGTGTTTGAAGCCCTTCCGTATGTGGACAAAGTCAATGCAGCAGCAGTGGAAGTACTGACTGGGGAGGAGGACACATTAAACATAAAAAAAGGTAAAAAATTATATAAGATGCATATTTCAGACCAATGTTCTTACATTATAAGTATGGAGAAAAGCATTGTCTCAACGAGTACATACAACACACTCTAATGACAGTGTTGAGCAAACAACAATCAAAGATACAGACTTCTCGAGGATGCGTAGAGATGTCAGATCTGGTTGTCAGACTCTCCGCTCCAGCTGTCACACTAGACCTGTGAATGTTAAAAGGAAAGTTATAAGGTATCAAGTTACATGTAATCTGTTTTAACTCTAGAAGTGCGGAAGCTGTGTGTCAGAGACATAAGTGAGAAGTGTGCCTATCTAAGAAGGGTGATATGTGCGATGTTTGGGAACAGGGTGACAATTGTTAGACGTTATGTCAGGATGAGGAAGATGGTGGTGAGGATACAAACATCAAGGTGGTGAGAGAGAGGCAGGTCTGGGATCACCACTAGAAAGAGCCTTTGCCACTTTTGTTCAGGAAAACATATATTTCATCCTCCTCAATTCATACTGCCATGTCATTTTGATACCTCCTTCACCTCACAATGCACACCTCCACTCCCAATGCGTTCTGAGAGTCTTTGAGCTCTTGCCACAACTGCCTGTTCAGCTTCAGAGATTGTATGTGGAGTCACACCATGTAGGTCCACGGTAGTGATTTACTACAAAAGTTACCACAAATTCTCCTCCTCCTCAGAGAAGTTTCTCTTCCTCTTGCATTGGGTGGGTTGCATTCTGAAAGCCTAGGCTGTGTCTGAAGTCAACAAGGTTAGTTTAAGGGGAAGAGGGCAGAGGTCAGGGTGTGGACTGTATTTATGTGCTTCCAGTGTTAATATGTGAATGTTTGTCAGGTGTGAGATGAATATTTCCCAGTTCTTTTCCACTCCTAGAGCAGCGAGGTTTTCCTACTCTGCAAAACAAATATGCTTATAGGCATATATCCAACATATGGGTCTAAAGTTGTTAGTAGTAACTTTATGGCCATGAATTCTGTTGTACATGTCTCAACGTAAAAAGTTGGTGGGTGGAGAAACTTACTCTTACTACTGGATAGAAAGATTTGCTGGGTTTTTGTGTGCTGCACCGAAGCAGAGATTTGCACCCCTTAGAAATATATGTGTGATCATCTTTGCAAGTAGACTTCCTTATGTGAATAACTCCTCAAATGCACATTCTAAATCAATTGTTATGATATAATCTAGGATTCTGTTAGTACCTTATTACTCATGAATTCCTTCAATGAGCTAAATCAACTTCAGAATTAAGTTACAGAATTCACACCTCCCCCAACACAAATCTTTACACTGGATTGTTTTAAATTGTTATCTAATCCCATTCCAATTCCATCAGACCGATCCCCAGGTTCATCAGACTGGGTACAGCCTAGAGGTCCTTATTACCGACGCCCCGTACCTTTTCAGGGTTCTGAACTCATGCTTTATTGCAAGAGTTAAACCAAGCTGTTTACAACTATTAATGACAAAGCAGCTAAAACTGCTAATTCTAAGCATGGCATCACATGCTAGATTTGCTGTGTTTTCTCTTTCCCCTTGGGGCATTTTTTTAGATTTTGACATTTCTCATTGTCAGGTGGGACCTACTTGAATTTGTTGAACACTAATCCTACAAAAACCTCTGACATTCCTGGCAGTATCATGCTGAACACCAATTGCTATTTTTGTATGTTTAAAATTAGCTGTGTTCCTGTTTTCTGTGCTGGAAATGTCCTTTGGAACACGACTGAAACTCAGTAATTTATTTGAGAGTTTGTAAAGAGGTTGTTTATTGGAAAGGCAGGTTAAACCTCACACTTTTCATTCACAGACCTTGTGGCCGTACACAACAATCAATCAATCAATCAATCAAAAAAATGTGTATAGCGCGCTACTCACCCGGAGGGTCTCAAGGCGCTGGGGGGGAGGGGGGACCGCTACTGCTCAAACAGCCAGGTCTTGAGTTGCTTCCTGAAGGAGAGGTGGTCGTGGGTCAGACGGAGGTGGATGGGGAGGGAGTTCCAAGTCTTGGCTGCCAGGTAGGAGAAGGATCTTCCTCCCATGGTGGCTTTTCTAATGCGTGGCACGGCGGCGAGGGCGTGGCTGGTCGATCGTAGCTGGTGGGTGGGAGTGTAGAAGGTCAGGCGGTTGTTGAGGTACCTGGGGCCCAGGTCGTGGAGGGCCTTGTGTGCGTGGGTGAGGAGGCGGAACGTGATTCTCTTGCTGACGGGGAGCCAGTGCAAGTCTCTCAGGTGTCCGGAGATGTGGCTGTGTCGGGGGATGTCAAGGATGAGGCGTGCGGAGGCGTTCTAGATGCGTTGGAGTCTTTTCTGTAGTTTGACCGTGGTTCCGGTGTAGAGGGTGTTACCGTAGTCCAGTCGGCTGGTGACGAGTGCCTGGGTGACCGTCTTCCTGGTTTCGGTGGGGATCCATCGGAAGATCTTTCGGAGCATGCGTAAGATGTTGAAGCATGATGAAGAGACGGCGTTGACTTGTCTGGTCATCGAGAGGGAGGAGTCCAGGATGAAGCCCAGGTTGCGTGCGTGGTCCGTTGGTTTGGGTGCGCTGCCCAGGGCAGGGGGCCACCAGGAGTCGTCCCAGGCAGATGGTGATGATCCAAGGATGAGGACTTCCGTCTTGTCTGAGTTTAGTTTCAGGCGGCTGTTCATCATCCACTCAGCTACGTCTTTCATCCCTTCGTGCAGGTTGGTTCTGGCGGTGGCTGGGTCGTTGGTGAGGGAGAGGATCAGCTGAGTTTCGTCGGCGTAGGAGATGATGTTGAGGTTGTGATGGCGTGCGATGGCTGCGAGGGGGCTCATGTAGACGTTGAAGAGGGTGGGGCTGAATGAAGATCCTTGTGGTACGCCGCAGATGACTTTGGTGGCCTCGGATCTGAACGGGGGGAGACGGACTCTCTGGGTTCTTCCGGTGAGGAACGAGATGATCCACTCTAGAGCCTTCTCTTGAATTCCGATGTTGCTGAGGCGCTGCACTAGGGTGCGGTGGCAGACCGTGTCGAACGCTGCGGAGAGGTCCAGGAGGATGAGGGCCGCTGTTTCCCCATTGTCGAGCAGGGCTCGGATGTCGTCAGTGGCTGCGATGAGGGCGGTCTCGGTGCTGTGGTTGGCTCGGAAGCCGGACTGTGAGTGGTCGAGGGATCCATTAGTCTCGAGGAAGGCGGCCAGCTGTCTGTTGACGGTCTTCTCGATGACTTTGGCAGGAAACGGGAGGAGCGAGATGGGGCGGTAGTTCTTGAGGTCGGTGGGGTCTGCTGATGGTTTCTTCAGGAGGGCGCTGAGTTCGGCATGCTTCCAGCTCTCCGGGTAAGTGGCGGTGTTGAAGGAGCAATTGATGATGTCCCGGAGATGGGGTGCGATGACGGAGTCGGCCTTGTTGAAGATGTGGTGGGGGCATGGGTCGGTTGGTGATCCGGAATGGATAGTGTTCATCGTATGGATGGTGTCTTCGGTGCTGACCGGGGTCCAGGCGCGGAGGGTGGTGTTGGGGGGCGTCTGTTTGGTGGTTGGGTGCGTGGTCTGTGCGCCGAAGCTGTTGTGTATGTCGGCGATCTTGCGGTGAAAGAACGAGGCGAGTGAGTCACAGAGGTCTTGTGAGGGGGTGATGTCGTTGTTTCCGGCGCTGGGGTTGGAGAGCTCTTTGATGATGCTGAAGAGTTCCTTGCTGTTGTGTGCGTTGTTGTCTAGTCGTTCTTTGAATGCTGTCTTCTTGGTGGTGTGGATCAGCTGGTGGTGTTTACGGGACGCGTACTTGAGGGCGGTCATGTTGTCTGTAGTCAGGTTTTTTCGCCAGGCTCTCTCGTGGGTGCGGCAGCTCTTCTTGGAGTTCTTGAGGTCGTTGTTGAACCAGGAGGCTTTCTTGCTGTTGGGCCTGATGGGATGGGTTTTCAGAGGTGCGAGGTTGTCAGCGCAGTTGGTGATCCACTATGTAAGGTTGTTGGCTGCTTGGTTGGGGTCCGCTGAGCTGGCGGGAGGGTTCTGGCTCAGTGATGTGGAGAGCTGGTCGGCGGTGATCTTGTTCCAGCTCCTGCGTGGAGCCTGTTGTGGGTGGTGGTGAGTTGTGGTTTTTCTGAAGCTGAAGTGGACGCAGCTGTGGTCTGTCCAGTGGAGTCCGGTGGAGTGGCTGAAGGAGATGTACTTGCTGGAGGAGAAGACTGGGTCAAGCGTGTGTCCGGCGTAGTGGGTGGAGGTGTTCACCAGTTGCTTGAGTCCGAGGTTGGCGAGGTTGTCCAGCAGGGTGGTGGTGTTGTTGTCGTTGTTGTTCTCCAGGTGGAAGTTGAGGTCCCCTAGGAGGATGTAGTCGGCGGAGGAGAGGGCGTGAGGGCTGATGAAGTCTGCGATGTCTTCGCTGAATTGTGTGCGGGGTCCTGGGGGTCTATAGATGAGGGTGCCTCTGAGTGTGGTCTTGGGGTCGGTGTGAATCTGGAAGTGGAGATGTTCGGCAGCTGTGAGGGTGTCGTCGGAGTTGGTCGTGATGCGGATGGTGTTCTTGTGGACAATGGCGATGCTTCCTCCTGTCTGGTTGATGCGGTCCCTCCGGGTGATCTTGTATCCGTCCGGGATGGCGATGGCGATGTCGGGCGCTGAGGAGGCGTTCATCCAGGTTTCTGTGAGGAAGGCGACGTCTGGAGATGTGGTGTCGAGCAGGTTCCAGAGTTCCACGGCGTGTCTGTGGATGGAGCGGGTGTTAAGCAGGATGCACTTCAGGTGGTTGCTGTTGGTGCTTGGTTTGGCGGGCGCGGTGCGGGTCTGGATGCAGGAGAACTTGCAGGATTGGCAGGTGAAGGGTCCGTGGGTGCGTCTTGGGGCGGCACGGCAGCACCCGGGGATCCGGCCGGTGTTGAGTGTGATGAGGGTGGCGGCTTCGTAGGTCCGGCGTGTAGGCTCGCAGCGGTGGGGGCCAGGGGGTCTGGCGCTCGGCGCGGTCCAGGCGCGGACGGACGCAGACGGGATTGCCTTTGACGCGCCAGCGGCGCGCGCGCTGCGCGGCCTCCATATGAGGGGAAGAGGGAGGGAGGAGCAGCTGGGAGGTGGGAGCGGGGCGGCCAATGGGGAGCAAGGGGGCGGAGCTACCGGAGTGTAGCGGCGGGAAACGAACGGGCGGCGATGGGGTGACGCGACGAGGCTGGAAGAGAGAAGAACACGGTAAGGGCAAACAAGGTAAAAACAATACAATACAGTGGAACAATACCAGGGGCACAGGCACTCGGGGTACAGAAGAAAGAGCGGACACAGGCACTCGGGCACAGCGAAGAGGGCGCTGGCGCTAGGTCACTGGAGGCGGGAAGGCAGTCAGGGCACAGGAGCGAGAGCGGTCACGCTGGAGGCTGTGAGGCGGTGAGGGGAGCGACCTGCCTGAGAACCAGGGTCAGAGGTCGCTCTCTCTATCGCTGTGCGGCCTCCATATGAGGGGAAGAGGGAGGGAGGAGCAGCTGGGAGGTGGGAGCGGGGCGGCCAATGGGGAGCAAGGGGGCGGAGCTACCGGAGTGTAGCGGCGGGAAACGAACGGGCGGCGATGGGGTGACGCGACGAGGCTGGAAGAGAGAAGAACACGGTAAGGGCAAACAAGGTAAAAACAATACAATACAGTGGAACAATACCAGGGGCACAGGCACTCGGGGTACAGAAGAAAGAGCGGACACAGGCACTCGGGCACAACGAAGAGGGCGCTGGCGCTAGGTCAGTGGAGGCGGGAAGGCAGTCAGGGCACAGGAGCACAGGGCACAGGAGCGAGAGCGGTCACGCTGGAGGCTGTGAGGCGGTGAGGGGAGCGACCTGCCTGAGAACCAGGGTCAGAGGTCGCTCTCTCTATCGCTGCGCGGCCTCCATATGAGGGGAAGAGGGAGGGAGGAGCAGCTGGGAGGTGGGAGCGGGGCGGCCAATGGGGAGCAAGGGGGCGGAGCTACCGGAGTGTAGCGGCGGGAAACGAACGGGCGGCGATGGGGTGACGCGACGAGGCTGGAAGAGAGAAGAACACGGTAAGGGCAAACAAGGTAAAAACAATACAATACAGTGGAACAATACCAGGGGCACAGGCCCCCGGGATACAGAAGAAAGAGCGGACACAGGCACTCGGGCACAACGAAGAGGGTGCTGGCGCTAGGTCACTGGAGGCGGGAAGGCAGTCAGGGCACAGGAGCACAGGGCACAGGAGCAAGAGCGGTCACGCTGGAGGCTGTGAGGCGGTGAGGGGAGCGACATGCCTGAGAACCAGGGTCCTTCTCACGTAAACACATATTTAAATGTAACTGGAACTTCCCTCACCCTCTAAACAAGTTAATCCACCAATTTAGCTCTGTTGTCCCATCCATTCTCCCATTTTCACAACTTTACCTTATTTCTATTATTTTACTCTTCTGGAACTGTTTGTCCTCTACCGGGGCTACCATCCCTCCTTTTCTCCCTATGACCTACTGGTATTCCCTCAATCCTGATGTTCTTGTCTCTCAGCCTGAGTCCACACTCGGAACATGTCTGCCAATCTTCCGTAGTCTCTCTCTTCCTTTTACTCCCCTTCTGCCAACTTTAAAAAACCTATATTTTCCCCGCAATAATTCCAGGGACTTTCAGTTACCACTTGTTTTTGGCAACAATATAATTTACATCCACAGGTATCCTGCTCAATCTTTCATCCTACAATCTGCAAAACTTGTGTCGCAGGGCAGGTGATTGGTATTTTATGATGCCAAAGGAATTGAAATCCTTCAGCACGTTCATCTAAATCGATGAGATCATAACTCACAATCGAGCAGCAATGTCAGTTTGTTGTGGAGGCTTGATGAAGCTCAAGCTTTTCAGCCTCAATCCTTACTGCCAAGGACTAAAATGTGTTTCTACTGTAGCACTAGCACCCCTCTTCCCTCTGCTTTGTAGTTCTTCTGATGATACTGGCCCTGTGCATGGCCGAGAAGCCTTTTTTTTCCTCCCTCTGACCTACTGGTCATGCATCCATGATTTGAGTTTTCTTCTTAGTACCCTAAATGCATTTATTTTGTTCATGCCTTGGTTCATGCAATTGTGTGCACATTTCTCGTTAATAGAGGTTTACTTCATTTAGTATTAAGTACACGTTTTATCATATAACGTTTGCTTTATTAGTGGTTGATACTGCACTTATTGCTCAAATAAATGTATTAATGCAAATTATGATATGCAACATATTTTAGTGAATGTGCAACAGAATTCATATGCAAATTCTGCCATTCATTAATCACGAGGTGTAGCATTTTCATAATAACTAGAAAAAGGTACAGACACATCTTCAGGGAGAGACACCTTCAGTTTCCTCTGGAGCTTCTTTCGAGCTGTGTACTCCTAACATCTTAGCTGACGGCCACAGGCTCTCAGTGCCAAGCTTTATTCATGCTTTTTCAGTTCAGAAAGCCATAATAGAGACAGACTGAAACCTTCTCAAAGCACAGTAGATGACTGAAAGCTACTTTGTTATCCAACAAAGGCATGCATGTTAGAGGACACTTAAGAAATTTAGCTGGGCACTTTGGTGCTAAGACGCTTCAGCTAGGAGCTAAAAAATTAGGTTAACCATAAACTGGTTTCATCATTCACTGTTTTAATTTAATGACTACCATATAAAACATTGCAATTAATTTGATATATTGTTAAATCGCCTATTTTATCATAACTTTTGTGTTTATTTTTCTAAAAACATCTATTCAGAAACAAACCCACATTATAGCATTATTTCGAGCAAAGCTTTTTAGCTACATAACATGTATTCCATGTGTGTGTTCAGCTATGGGACAAAAAGGCTCCGAAACCCACTAATACAAATAATCCTGTATGGAGTGATGATTGCCCTATGTGTACCATCCTCAGGTAATGCATAACATCCGCAAGTAATGCGTGGGAGACCCATGGGTTATAGGTCTTGTATTTTTGGGGGGAGTTTTATACAACATGAACTCAACCCAAGGTATTGAATAGTTCTACATCAGCCCTGGTTACATTACACAAGGACAAAATGTTTTTAAGGCAAGGGGAGATGACGTGATTTGCCCAGATTCACAGGATGATGAGCTAATGTCGAGACGCGAATCTGGTTTCCCAGTTCCAAAGTGAACATCTCTGGCCATCACATCACATCCTCTACACTGCATCCTTTTCTAGCACAAGGTAGGAAGCTGCCTAAGCCTGTACTTTCCAGGTTTTGGATTTCTAAATGTGGGCTGTATTTGCTGATAAGCCTGCAAAAACGTACCATAGGTTTCCCTTCATTTCTGAATCACTGGTCTCAAAAACTAGCCTGCTCACACTTCAACGAGGGGTGCAGAGTTCCACGTTCCCTCTCTTTTTTTTTATTCTCTAGTTCTCTTGAGGCTTTTCTATGCCACCAGAAACAAAACTCTCCAGAGGTGATCTTTCTGCCACACCTCAATAAATCAATCAATCAAAAAATTAATAGAGCGCGCTACTCACCCGTTAGGGTCTCAAGGCGCTGGGGGAGGGGAGGAGGGAGAGTCACTGTTCGAATAGCCATGTCTTTAGTTTTTTTCTGAGGAGCCGGAGGTCCTGGGTCTTGCGGAGGTTGGTGGAGAGGGAGTTCCAGGCCTTGGGGGCGCAGTAGGAGAAGGATCTGCCTTCTATGGTGGTGCGTTTGATGCGGGGGATTGTGGCGAGTGCGAGGTCAGGTCAGCAGATCGGAGGTGGCGGATGGGAGTGTGGAAGTTCACTCTTTGGTTGAGGTAGGCTGGGCCATCGTTGTGGAGGGATTAGTGCGCGTGGATGAGGATTTTGAAGTGGATCCTCTTGTCGATGGGGAGCCAGTGAAGGGATCTGAGGTGCGGTGAGATGTGTTCATGGCGAGGGAGATCCAGGATGAGGCGTGCGGCTGTGTTCTGGATTCTCTGGAGGTTGCGTTTGAGTTTGGGTGTGATGCCGGCGTAGAGGGCGTTACCGTAGTCTAGCCTGCTGCTGGTGAGTGCGTGGGTGACGGTCTTTCTGGTCTCTATGGGAATCCGTTTGAAGGTTTTTTCAGCGTGCGGAGTGTGTTGAAACAGGAGGAGGTGACGGCGTTGATTTGCTGGGTCATGGAGAGGGAGGGGTCCAGGATGATGCTGAGGTTGCGTGCGTGGTTTGCGGGGGTAGGGGCGGGGCCTAGGAAGTGGGCCATCAGGAGTCGTCCCATATGGTTTTGTTGGGTCCAAAAATGATTATTTCGGTTTTGTTGGAGTTGAGCTTGAGGTGGTTGGCAGTCATCCAGGTGGCGGTGTCGAGGAGTACAGCGTGGAGGTTGGTTTTGGAGGTAGTAGGGTTGCGGGTGAGGGAGATGATGAGTTGGGTGTCGTCTGCGTAGGAGAAGATGGTGATTCCGTGTGGTCGGAGGATGTTGGCGAGCGGGGTCATGTAAATGTTGGAGAGGGTGGGGCTGAGAGAGGATCCCTGTGGGACACCGCAGATGATTTTGGTGGCAGTGGATTGGAAAGGAGGGAGGCGGACTTTTTGGGTTCTATCGGTGAGGAAGGAGGTGAGCCAGTCTAGGGCTTTGTGTCGAATCCCTGCATTGTGGAGGCGTGTGCGGAGTGTATGATGGCAGACTGTGTCAAAGGCTGCAGAGAGGTCTAAGAGGATGAGTGCGATGGTCTCACCCTTATCGACTCTGGTTCTGATGTCATCAGTGCATGCGCTGAGGGTGGTTTCCGTGCTGTGGTTCTTGCGGAAACCAGACTTGGAGGGGTTGAGTGTGTTGTTTTCCTCCAGAAAGTGGGATAGGCGTGTGTTTACTAGTTTTTCCATGACCTTGGCAGGAAAAGGGAGGAGCGAGATGGGGTGGTAGTTGGAGAGGTCGTCTGGGTCAGCTTTGGGCTTTTTTAGGAGTGCAGTGATTTCTGAGTGCTTCCAGGGGTCTGGGAAGGTGGCGGTGTCGAATGATGGGTTGATTATGTCGCAAAGCATGGGGGCGATGGTTGTGCTGGCTTTGTTGTAGATGCGGTGGAGGCAGGGGTCGGAAGGGGATCCAGAGTGGATGGAGTTCATAGTTTTTTCAGTTTCTTCGTCAGTGGTTGGAACCTAGGTGGTAAGTAGGTTGGGGAGTGTGAGGGGGGTCTGTGTTGGGCGGGTAGGGTGTGTGTGCAGTGGGTGAGTGTGGTGTGAAACTATTGTGTATGTCTAGGATTTTGTGGTGGAAGTGGTTTGAGAGGGAGTCGCAGAGGAGTTGTGTGTGCGTGGGGTCTATGTTGCTGGCTTTGGGTTTGGAGAGCTCTTTGATGATGGTAAAGAGTTCTTTGCTGTTGTGGGAGTTGCTGTCTATGCGTTCCTTGTAGTATGCTCTTTTGGTGGTGCGTATGAGTTGGTGGTGAGTGGGGATGGTGGTTTTGAGGGTGGAGAAGTTAGTGGTTGAGTGTTCCTCTCGCCAGGCTCTCTCAGCTTTGCGGCATTTGCGTTTGGAGTCTTGGAGTTCAGTGGTGAACCATGGGGCGGTCTTGATGTTGCAGGTGGTGATGTTTTTTCTGAGGGGGGCGAGTGTGCCTGCGAAGGTGGTGATCCAATTTGTGAGGTTGTGGGCAGCAGTGTTGGAGTCGTTGGTGTGGGTGGGGGGGGTTCTGTGCCAGTTGGGAGTTCAGGTGTTCTGTGGGGATCTTGTCCCACAAGCATTAGGGCATGGTGTGTCGTTGGTGGTGTGTGGGGGGTTTGGTGAAGGAGAAATGGACGCAGTGGTGGTCGGTCCAGTGGAGTTCGGTAGTGTGGGTGTAGGCTATGTGTTGGCTCGAAGTGAAGATTGCGTCTAGTGTGTGTCCTGCTGAGTGGGTGGGTGCTGTGACCAGTTGTTTGAGTCCGAGGTTGTTGAGGTTGTCTAGGAGGGAAGAGGAGTTGTGGTCTTGGGGTTTCCAACCTCCAAATTATTTTGCCTCTTCACCCAGCAACTTCTATTAACTTCATGAGGCCGATTCCATTCCCCATCATCAAGAGTTGTACAGAACTGTGCCAGCCATAGCAGCAAATTATACTCATAAGCATTGTCTAATAGGACGCATACAGCGCATATGGTCCTGGCCAGAGGCCACCTGCCTTACATTTGTTGTCATTTGTCCCTGTATTTAGCAGTCACAGGGAATGAAAGTAGCCCAACATTATGCATGTTACATGCAGAGATTCATCATAGGCCATGAACTGTCTGCCTATGCCCAAGTAAGCAGTGAAAAGATTCCATGGCTGAAGGCCTGTGTGTTTCTGGAAATGGACACAACAAGACACAACAAGTAGACTCTCCTCCTAGAACACACTTCTAAAGTAATAAAGGGAAACCAAACATAACCGATAAAGGAGGAGTGTCAGTGAGCAACTGAGCAGCACACAAAATATTTGGAGGGCTCAGAGTTAGGGTGGAAGGAAAACAGGACTTTGAGGTGAAAATTCGGGGAGTTGGGTCCTTAAGGAAAGGGAAGAGGCTAAAAGCACATTGATACATGAAAGGAGGTAGCGTTACTTTGGAAGTATCGTTAGTTTGGGGCAGTAGTTCTTAATTCCTAGTGAGCTAACCCAGACTACATATCCCAGGATACAAAGAAAAAGAACCACGGGTCAGTTTCTCAGTCATGTAAGTGGGAAACTAAGGGCCATATTTATACTCCGTTTGCGCCGAAATTGCGTCGTTTTTTTTGACGCAATTTCGACGCAAAACTAACGCCAACTAACGCCATATTTATACTATGGCGTTAGAGGCGAATAGCGCCAAAGTTCCCGGAATGTGCGTCATTTTTTAGCGTGAACCCCTTCCTTGCGTTAATGATATGCAAGGGAGGCGTTCCCGTCTAAAAAATGACTCCCAGGCCTTTACGTGGTATTTATACTCCCGGGCAAAAGAGACGCCCGGGAGTTGGCGTGGCTAAAAACGGCGCATTTGCGCCACTTTTTAACGCCTGCTCAGGGCAGGCGTTAAGGGGCCTGTGGGCTCAAAATGAGCCCACAGGTGCCCTCCCATGCCCCGAGGGACCCCCCCTGCCACCCTTGCCCACCCCAGGAGGACCCCCAAGGATGGAGGGACCCACCCCAGGGACATTCAGGTAAGTTCAGGTAAGTATAATTTTTTATTTTTTATATTTTTTTTTGGTGGCATAGGGGGGCCTTATTTGTGCCCCCCTACATGCCACTATGCCCAATGACCATGCCCAGGGGACAGAAGTCCCCTGGGCATGGCCATTGGGCAAGGGGGCATGACTCCTATCTTTACAATGATAGGAGTCATGTTGATGGGGGATGGGCGTCGTTAAAAAATGGCGCAAGTCGGGTTAAGACGATTTTTTCGACGTAACCTGACTTGCCCCATTTTAAGACGCCCATGCGCCATTTTCCCCCTACGCCGGCGCTGTCTGGTCTACGTGGTTTTTTCCTACGCAAACCAGGCAGCGCCGGTCTGATTGCGCCGTCTAACGCCATTCCATAAATACGGCGCCCGCATGGCGCTTCAGAATGGCGTTAGACGGCGCAAAACTTTTTGACGCTAAACTGCGTTAGCGCAGTTTAGCGTCAAAAAGTATAAATATGGGCCTAAGAGCTCTGCTCTCAAGGTGTGGCTCTTTCGGCAGCGTGGGAAACAAACCACCATCTGCATGTCTTTAATAATAAGAAAAGTTTTTCTTTTCTTTTGAAAGTCCATCTTTTATTCCATTTGTGTTGTGTAGATGGAGTTGCAACAATTTACCATGGGTGACCTAACTACATAGATTTCAAAATTATTTGAGCTCACTTACCGATAGGAATACAATGCTCAACATATCTCTGACAATGCCCTTCCTTACATTCAGCAGATTGTGTCCTCTTAAAAGAACAGTGTCACTTTAAGAGATTGTTAAACGCGAGGCGGCTGCAGACAGTCGTCATTGGCTGGTCTTCCCCTATTATGATTCTACGCTTTATGCCGGAACTGAAGCAGGTCCTCTTATAATAATGATCTGCACGCATCACAGACAATGCCCATCCAGGTACACCAACTGTACCAGTGCTTGAGATTAATATTTACAGCATTCAGAGGACTCGAACTGCCACTGGCATTGTGGATGGTATGTCTTTAGCACAATAACACCCACCATACGCTCGTTTGTCCTCAAATAGGCCTGTTTAAAGTATAATTGACCGCCCTAGCAATTATTGTGAATAGCAGCTGCCTGCCAACAGAAAAGGACATACATATATAATGAGCGAGTCTGGGTCAGAGACGATCGACAGGGAAGAATGGGGCTAAGAAAGCGTCTATATGCCGTATTTTCGTTTAGATTGTAGCCGTGATGCTCGGAGCCTGCTTGCCGTTTCCAATTATTAACTAAGACAAAACAACTGAATAGAAAGAGAGAGTCTAGTTAAAAAAAAAAAAAAAAAACACCTGCGTCGAGGCTGCATACGAAACCTGTAAAAGTTGATTTGTTCTGATATTGTAACAGCTTACAAGCACTTCGTTTATTTTCATCATCTGTGTTAGGTTTTCGTCAAGTCCTTTGTGGTGGCATACACCTTCTGCGGCACACAAAAAACACCTTCCTTTGTTTCTTTTTCGCAAATAGCTAGATAATTAGATTGATTATTTCATGTGTCTGTGTTCGCCAGAGAGAACACGCCAGATAAATTAGCACTTAGCAGGGCCAGAAAAGCAGATAATATGCCCTTGTGTTTCCTACGAAGCCGTGTTTGTCGTTTGGCGCTGGTTAGCAAACCTGACTTTGCTTTCAGAAATAACAGGTGGCATGCTGGAGTGTTTTGTCTCCAAAGGGGAGACATTGGCCAAGGCTGCTTGTATTAGCGGTATCCTGGTTTAAGCACTGAGGATTCCTTTTGGACCTCTAAGCCAACAAAATGCAGTTTTCAGTGGGTCATGAGTTCGAATCAAGTCAAAGCAATACAATTGCGTAGTTTAAATTAGTAAATATTAGCATGTGTAACACAGAACGCTTAACCGTAGATATGTGCAGTTGTTATTTAGCGTAACCGTGTTTTGTTATTTTTATTTTGGAAGTTCTATTTTAATTCGTGTATTTCAAGCCTGGCACAACCACTCTGACTTCACAAACGTCGATTCGTCCTAATAGTGTGCACGCGCTCTTGTAGGTGAATCTCAATTTATTTCAATAAGCTTCGGCATTCCGTATGAAGATCAATAGCTCTCCTGCTTTCCATGGGATTGTTAAATTGCAGCTGTAACATTACCCTTCCTTCTCTAATTCACTGTCTTTTCGCAATACTAAGGCAATCTATAATAATCAATGAGGCTGCGCTATGTTTTTTTTAAGCAGTCGATGTTTTCCCCTAATTGGCTACCAGGGTGGATTGGCTGAGCCCAGTGTGTTTGTGAAAAATCCACAATACGTTACAGCCCTTGTAAACTATTTTACCACGTGCAATGGTTATTGATTTTATAATGAAATCTGGAAAAATCAATGACAATCAGGAATATATATCAACATTCTTGGGTACGTTGAGGCAAAGGGTAAACTCGTTCAGCCAGTACTTCAAGCTGTGATCCAATTACGAGAGTCCTTAAAGTATTACGCATGAAAAAGAAGACCTTTTCAAAGTCATTTCACATTTTAAGCCTCAAACGTTACAAAGCAATGAGAAGAGTGGTACATTTTTAAAAGAATTTAGGAAAAAAAGTTGATTTATAGAACAGTATATAATCTAGGATTAATTAGGAAACCGATCCCTCATAAATATTATACACGATTCATTCAAATCGTGTTTTCTCGACGACTGTAATATCTGTATTTTTAGACACTAGCAGCCAGAAGCTGCGAGGTTCTAATTGCTTTTGTAACATGTAATTACCTCATTTGCCTGAGTATTCAGCTTTTACCAGTGTGACATAACAAAACTGTTAGACAAATGAAGCAATGCAATTCTGTAATTTAATGATAATTCATAATTTAATGGATAAGAGCAGAATATAATTAATTTTGATTTTTGGGCCTTTTACCGTTGAGCAAAAGAATGGGGAACTTTCAGTACATTGCTTTGATGATCACGCTTTATAGCTTAAAATTTCCCCACCTTCACCTATTCCAGCTACATCTCAAGCAGAAGAGAGTGTGCATCAAATACATTTTAAAACAGGAGGTCAAAGGTATGCTTTGTCTTAGCTGTGTCACATGCAGGGCTATGGTTTACTATGTCTAATATTGCAAGCAGTGCTTAATTTGTAAAAAAAAATAAGTGCCGGGGCCCTCACCACTAACCCATCTCAGCGTGCACCACATATTATCATTGTCAGCGCTGTCATCAATGGCAGTACCTACTCAACTCCTAACCATCATATTGCTATAAGTGTGACAATTCATACCGTTCGAGCCCCCCAAAGCCAGGGGCCGCTCCTCCGTTAGGGCGGAGGAGCGTCGCCCCCCGCCAGCACTGGTAGCTGCTAAACCTTTACCAGAAAACAATAATAAACTGAATTTATTAACGTTTTCGGGTAAAGGGGCGGAGCTGTTGGGGTGAAAAGTAGTGAGGGGGAGTGCTCAGCGCTCTCCCTCACTACACATGTGTGCTTGGCCAGCCGCCTCGGGCCAGCCAAACACACATGCGCAGTAATGTCTCCCTAGCCCACCAACACAGTTGCCGGGCTGGAGAGAGCCAGCACAGGCTCCCAGTCTGCCTGGGAGTGCCCTGGCTGTGTGCTCCCAACCAATCCCGACGTTGCTCTGAACAGCATCAGGATTGGCTGCAGGGCAGGCTGGGAGCCTGTGCCTGCCTGCATCAACGGAGGAGAGGAGCGTCACAGCGACAAGGGAAGGTAAGTGTTTCTAAAAAAAATTTAATTAAATTAAAGTTTGTTCCTCAATCCCTGCCTCCCCCTGCTGCGCCGCCCTGCCCCTTTCGCACCCTGCGAGCCGCTGTTGCCCAACACTATAAGAATGGCTTGGGTGGCAGGTGTTAGTTGCTAACAATGTGTATTGAACTAGTAAACAACTGTTGTTCTGCTCATTCTTAAATTACAAAAAACAGCACCACCCTGTGGCAGTTGTCAAGTGCCGGTGCCAGCAATTAAGTGCTGGTGCCGAGCACCAGAAACCACCGGCTCAAATTAGGCACTGGTTGCAATGCAGTCTTCTTTGCTGAACTCCTGTTTCCAGGCATTCCAAGTTTAAAAAATAAAAAATACATTTTGAATTTTCTAGTAAATAGGCATCTAGGCATACATAAAAGTGGCTTACATCTGGTAAAAACAAACATGCCTTCGCAAATTGGTGAAAGCAAATAGTTTGGCTCCCTGCATATTGAAACAAAAAGCTGGAAGAGCAGACTGTTTCCTCCAGTGGTCCACGGACTTCTGCATGAGAGCCATGCTACAAGTAGTCATAGACAGTCCATATCGCAGCTATCCCAATTGCTGATAGTAGCTCTTAAAAGTCTCCTATTCTGATTATTTGACAGAGTAGCCTGTCAGATTACTGAAAAAAACATACCGTTTAAGCAGCTCTGAATGGTCAAGCTTTTCATCATTAAGAACATTTTCTGCCCCTCACAAAACTTAGTATTGCTTTTCTCACAGTTAACTCAAATCAAAAAAGATAATCTTATCAAAATCTCATGGGCAGACTACATTGAGGTCCTATTTCATTGTTTAGTTTCCCCTTAAGACTAAAGTATGGCCACCAAATTGGAGAACAGCAGTAGACCCTAAAATTTGTTTCTCTTGACTATAGATACTGAAGTGTTAGAACCCTCTGAATAGGGGAGGACTTATAAAGTAAATTACATAATCGATCTGGGAGGTGTCAAGGTGTGGTCTTTAACGGGTATTGAGATGCTGAGAGTTCAATTTAATGTTGTGAGCTGATGAGTAAAGATGTTAACTAAAAGCTCAATGTGTGATGTGTTCTTGTGCATGCTACTGGGCTGGGGAGGACGAGACAACTGGCAATGAGTAGGGGATAAGTGCCCCGAAGAAAGAGAAGTGCACTCTCTGAGAGTTTGCAAGAAATAGCAAACTGCTCTTGCGTACCATGTGGGCCCAAAGAAAAAACGAAGAAGCCTGTAGTTGGCATGTGTGGACTGCAAGCTCAACTCCAGCCCATACGAGGCCTGGAGGCAAATTTGAAGGCCCAACAAGAGAGCACTGTTAGAAAATCCAGCCAAGACACAATCAATAGCAGTGAACACACATCCAAACAATGACACAGGTGACTCATCACGTACAACCAACATACAAGGAAATCCACAGATGCAGCACCATACACACAGATGCACACAACACCCCATACAATCCCACAAGCAAGCAATCAGACACATAACAACATGCATATGACACAACCCATCTACCCAGTGCATGCAACAACACAGACACAACCCATACACAGACCTCACACACCGTTGCACACAGATGTCACACCACCAAGTAGAAGGAAACCAGGACAAGCATCTAATCTTGCCAACCACAGCAATGTGGTCAGATGTAATTGGAACTATGAAAAACAATTTAAATATATGCAAAATGTGCCAAACGGCAAGACCAATTTGCAGAAATGCATAAAGTCCATATATCATGGCCCCAACTTGATTCCTGACAGCAAATAGGCCTCTATGTCATAGGGGCATCAATTGGACACGCAGGCACCTCAGGGTTTGGGGGGTGGTGGTAGGGGTGGCTTGGATTTGGAAGGGGGATGTCTGTTTGGGCCTGGGAGGGGGGACTTTGGCTCTGGGAGGAGTACATTTGTTGCTGGGTGGAGGTTCAGGGGAAACATCAGAGGGGGCACCAGAGGAATGGCAGGAAAGAGCCGGTGAGGGGCAGAGGGACACGACGTTTAAGGGCACTACGGGGTGGGAGAGGAGTAGGGAAGAGGTCAAGGGTGGCAAGGAAGACTTTTTTTAGGTGCACCGGGCAGTCACATGAATGAGGGATGGGAGTGGAGGTAGAGGGCATGCTCGTGTGATGTGTTGGTGTGCTGTACATGGATGCTGGTGTGTGCAATGTGAGCATGTCTGTGGTGGGTGTATGTTGGGTGGGTGAGGCAGTGTGTGTGCATATCATGGAAGGAGGGGTAGAGAAGCAGGAGAGGGAATGGAAGATGTGTGAGTGAATGTTGGGGGGGGTGTGAAAGTGAGGTGGATGTGCTGCAGGTGTCAGAGAAGGTGGTCATGGTGATTGCAGATGTGGTGTGTGGGATGGCTGTCTGTGAGTCTGCTGTTGTGGTGATTGAGGGTATGACAGGGATGCTAGCAGGACCAGTGTGTGGTGTTGCAGTGCTGGCAGGTGTGAGTGGTGATGTGACTGTAAGAGAGGTAGTGTGGGAAGTGTCTGTTGTTGTTTATGCAGATGTGTGTTGTGTGTGCGCATGCCTGTGGGTTTGATTGTGGTGCTTATGTTTGTCTTTACACACCCTGTCTGTTGAACTGGGTGTTTGCTGGTCTGTAGGTGTACCCTGGATGGGTATATGGAGAGGGGTTGTGGATTGGGAACAAGTGCCTGGAGAGGGGACTGAAGAGGAAGGGACACTGGCTGCCGGCAACGAGGAGGCGAGAACCTGAAACTGTCTCTGTAGTCCAGACAAGGCACAGTGAGCGCCTTTCAGGTAGGCATTGGACTGCTGCATCTGGGATGCCAGTCCCTGGATGGCATTCATGATGGTTGTCTGCCCCACAGAGATGGACCTCAGGAGGTCAATAGCCTCCTCACTGAGGGCAGCAGGGCTGACTGGGGCAGGGGCAGAGGTGCCTGTGGCGAAGGAGATGTCCACCCTCCTGGGTGAGTGGGCACGAGCAAGGGGGGGGGGACTACAGGGAGGGCGGTGCTTGTAAAGAGGGTGGTGGACAAAGATGGTGTTGGTCATACATGGATCCGCCCCAACCAGAGAGCCGCAATCAGAGGAGGAATCTGAATCAGATGTGGGGATAGCTTCAGTCCCCCCCAGTGCGCCACTCACCCTCCATCCCACTGGTCCCCGCAGCTCCGCTGGTGCCAGCCTCCTGGGTCCCATGGGCTGCTGCATCCCCACTCGCCGGTGCCCTTCCTCCTTCGCCAGATGATGCTAATGCACACAAAGACAGAGGTGGAGAGAGAAGGAGGATAGGAGAAACAGAAAGGGAGGAAATGGTAATAACCCACACATCCACTTCACATACAAACATTACATACATTTGACCCTGTCGGGAAAACAAGAGACCATTTTGCAGTCATGAACAATAGAGTCCTGCATGTTATACCCAAACTTATGACTGATCACCTCATCCCTGCAGTCTAGATACCTGATTAAAAAGTCCTACATGCTGCCAACTGGCTAAATGACTGATCCAACAAATCAACCCATTAACATACCCAACCACATATAAGTCATGACAGGATGAAACAAATCTGACCTCAGAGGAACTGTGCACACAAAATAAATTATAGGAATGTGTGGACCACATTTGGTACAGAGGTCCATTATTGTTGCAGTTGTAGCAGTTGCAATGTTAACTAAAAATACCTGTCATTACCCAAATACAGTGCCAATAAGATCACCTTGTACTACTACAGTATACACAGAGATGGAGTATGAAGCTAGCGAAATGTTTGAACATTTGAGCAACCCATTTGTACAGTAGAATGTGTGTTACAGTACCACCACTTCTGTACCTGCATGGCTCTACATAGCTAAAGTGTCACATTCCAACATGAATGGTGTGACAACCAGGACTGTGCACTCCCCAAATTTCTTCTGACATTGTAAATCCCAAGTCCAGTGATGGTCCCAGTACACAACCATGCAGAAGTCACTTAACAGTCTTGTGGCTGCTGTGCTGCCCTCAAGCGCCCATCCAACTCTGGGTAGGCCACCGCCAGTATACGGACCTTTAGTGGGGTCAGGGTCCAACGGGCACCCCTTCCTCATTGAGAGGCCATTGTCAGCTGGGCCTCTGCGGTCTTCCAGGCCCCTCATCTCAGGTCCTCCCCCCACTTCCTGCAGTGGGTGCTTTGCCGGCCATGGACCTCCAGGGTCCGCACTTCCTTGGCGATGGCTCTCCACAACCCTTTTTCTGGTGGCCACTGACCTGCATGGGAAACATTATGAAAATGCAACTTTTGGCGACACACAGCATACACGGACCATGCACACTGCCAATATACCACACACATCATGTGCATTCAAAACTGCAAATCATTCGACATGTCAATGTGCACACACATTCATCGTCAAAGAGCACCCGAAATGTGGGACAAAGGGTGTTGTACTGACCTATTGCCCTGGAGCCCCATACAACCGCCCATACAGGGGTTAGACCCCTTCCACCAGTTTCTCCAGCTCCTCAGCTGTGAAAGCTGGGGCCTTATCCCCTGCAGTGTGTGCCATCGTTGCTCCAAGATTCAGGACACAGCAGCAGACAAATTGGAGGTCTTCCTTCCCCGAATGCCAGTAGTGAAGTGAGCTTGACTGTAACGACCGCAGCAGTCACGACTGTCAGCGCCGGCGGTGATTGTCATTGGTCCCCGGTTCCCATAGCCGTCAATGTTAACCAATGATGAGTTGTACGGCGGTTCCGACTACCTTCCGCAATGACGACTGCTGCCAGCGGAATGAGGCCACTTCCATCTGTCCAATGCATGCAGGACAGGCGGATGCCATTTTAGTGTGTTACATGACTGTCCTGGGTTCACACGGCATCATTACCTTCATATTGTCACATTGTGATTAATTTAGGTTACATTTTGTGGATAATCACATATGCAGTGAGTGTCAGGTGACATCACCACACTTGTCACTATTCATGTCTATTGACAATCCGTATGATGGAACACATGGAAGGTGTATGTTTACATGTCCTGTACATGTCCCTTATCACAGGGATTATGTGGCATTGTCTGGCCACAAATGGAGTGTGGAGTAATGTGTCTTTCCACAACATGACAGCCAACTTACATGACCAATACTTCGTGATTGTCGTATGCCATACTTGGTGCACAACATTGTGAGAGGTGCCCAGATTGTTGTTTGCTTCCCTGCCTAGATACCACCAAAGCTGAGGGTTGAGGAAAGCACCAGTTTACTGGGTACTAGTAGACCTTGAAACTATGGAAGATCGCCACATCATCCTGACCTATCGACTGAACTGTGTGTGCATCAGGGAACTGGTCGCCCAGTTGGAGCCAGACCTCCTGCCAGCTTTGAGAAATCCCCTTGCCATCCTTCCAACAGTGCAGGTGTTGTCAGACCTGCATTTTCTGGTGAATGGCTCCTTTCAGGTGACTGTGGGACTCGCTGCAGGGATGTCACAACTTAAGTTCAGTAAGGTGTTGCAGCATGTGCTGGATGTCCTACTCAAGCATGTGAACAGGTACATTAGGTTCCCACAACATGCTGAATTGCCCACTGTTAAAGCAGACTTCTACAATATATCACATGTCCCACATGTAATAAGGGCATTGCTGGGACTCACATCGCCTTGTTACCTCCGAGGGCCAATGAACACGTCTACAGAAACCGGAAGTGTACATATATGTTCAATGTACAAGTGTTGTGTCTTCCAGACGAGTACATAACACATGTAAATGCAAAATATCCTGGATCCGTACATGATTCCTACGTCCCGAAGAATAGCAGTGTCCCTGCATTGATGTTACAGCTATAGGGAGAAAGGGCTGTGCTAATAGGTATGTGTGCTGCTCTCCATGTCAGATGTTTGTCTACCTCACTACACAGTCTGCACTCTGCCTAACATTGTTACCTATCGTCATATCTCCTTTTCCACACAGGTGACTCCGGATACCCCAACATGCCATGGCTTCTGACCACCTGTCAGACATCCAACTACAGGAGGGGAGAACAGGTACAATGAGATACATGGCCACCCGAGGCGAGTGTTTGAGCGTTCATTTGACCTCTTGAAAGCTAGATTTTGTTGCCTCCATGTGTCCAGTGGTGCTCTTCAATACCAACCAGGGAACGTCTG
This sequence comes from Pleurodeles waltl, assembly GCF_031143425.1. NCBI lineage: Eukaryota > Metazoa > Chordata > Amphibia > Caudata > Salamandridae > Pleurodeles > Pleurodeles waltl. The sequence continues at coordinate 277,004,182 of NC_090436.1, read as the reverse complement.
CAAGATCTTTGTTGCATGATGCATGCTCGATAATCTGGCCCTCAGAAGGCACATCCCACTATTGGAGGAGGGGGGCATTGATGCTGGAGCATTGTTTGGGACCAGTGACTCTGATGCTGAGGAGGAGGCAGATGAGGATGAGGCACATGACAACAGTACTGACCTGATTTGTCACTACTTTCAATGATGAACAGGTATGTGTGATTTGTATGTCATCTGCACTTGGACTACATTTTGGTAAAGCCAGTCTGTACCCAGATTTTACATGCATCAAGGTGTGTGTGGGTACTACTGCCTTCCATCTTGGTTTCCGACACTGAAATGTAGCTGACTTACCACGAGGGGTAGTGGAAATACATTGCTGCTAATGACATGTGTGAAATTCTGGGGCCATTACAGACCATCCTTATGGTTGTAGCAAAGATTTTGAATCCTCAGTCTGCCTGTTTTGGTAAATGTAAGGGGGAATTATCAGTCTTGTTCTGCTGTATAGGCAGATCATGCTGCATTGTCAGCTGCTGTTTGTCAACTACCTGTCCCTGACTACTCAGGGAGGTGAACAGTAAAGGATGTTACCTATGTGATATCTTTACTTTCCTACACATGTGTGTGAGCGACAGTGCAGGCCCGTACATATGTGGGACCATAGCTGTCATCCTGTGTTTGTGTTCAACTGCTGTTAATGTATGACTTTGGAGTACATGCCTTCAACATTGTGCCTAATTCCATGTAATTTTCCCTCTTCAGGTCACATGTCTGTTTGTAAGCTGCTTAATGATTTGCCTGTTGGCATTATTAACACTGGATGTTACTACAATATGGATGTACCATATTGTACTCCACACCTGCTGGAGTATCCTATTACATCTGTGACATTATTGTGGTACTGCATGTGTATATGATTGTTGCGTGTAAACAGAATTGCCACTACAAACAATGAAGACACATGCACCATGACTTGTGAAAATTGGGATTTAGTGTATTACATCACAGTCCAGAGGAGTGGAACATGGTCTAGGTGAAGATCAGAGTGAGTGGTACAGCTGTTTGTTTCACAGGTCCTATATCCATTAGCCTTGGGATGATGGGAATTTGGCATTGGACAGCCAACAGGGTGTAACAGTGGCACACAAGGTTGACAGTTTAGGAGAGGGATCACTTCCTGGTGGGGGATCGGTCTTTGCCTCAGGCCCTGCAAAATATCTGGATGACTGATCTCTTTTACCGGGGTGTCCCTCAGCTGCAGGGGTAGGAGTGCTGCTGGCCTGTCGGTCCTCCTGCTGGGCCTCCATTTCAGTAGCAGGTGCTGATGAAGAGGGCAGTGGTTATGTCTGACTACTGGATGGGGCCTGCTGTTGGGTGGAGGATGTCCGCAGGATGTTGTTCAGTTCCATGACCTCCCCTAACATAGAGACCATGGTGGCATTGAGCACCTGCCACTGCTGCATGGCCTTCTGGTGGTATTCCCTCCATCTTTTTCTGGTATTGCTGATAGGCTCCCAGGACTCTGGAGACGGCCTCCTGGCCACTCGCGTCCTGTAGCTGCCTCGTCCCTTGGTTAACAATTGCTCTCCCAATTGCCCTTGCCCCCTGTACCTGTGCCCCTGGTGCAGTGTGCCCTCTCCCTTTGACACCAGGACTGTCATTGTCTTGGGTTTTCACTGTTGACTCATGCCCCTGTACTGTGGGGCACGCTTATGTTTGATGTGACCTTGGGACACAGGTTTGTGAAGGTGGGCTCTGCTGTGCAATGGATGCCACAGGGAAATTGGTTTCAGTTGTGGTCAGAGTGAGGTTGGTGGTGGTGTACTGACCACTCATGCCTGATGGGCCAGGTTCGTCATCCATATCCAGACACCCAGGAGATTCCTCCAACATTGGACCTGCTTCTATGCCTGGGCTTTCTGACACTGGCCTCCTCTGCTGTGTGGCAGTACTTGAGAGACCTGTGGAATTAGAGGTATTGTGTCACATGATGGTATTGTACCAATGATACACATGGTTGTATGAGATCACTGACTGGATTTGCAGGGTAGTAATGGCATTGACAGTTACTAGACTACTGCTTGCGTTTCCATCAGTGGAATGTTGCAATGGACCTATTTTGGAGGTTGGTTTGGATTTGTCTTGCTACTGTCATTGCCATGCACTGATGTGCATTACAGTTACTTTTTGGTGAAGGGGAGTGACATGGTTTAACAAGCAAGTGCAGAGATATGAAGTGGATGTAGCAGTCAGGCAAGGGTAGGGAGTGTTGCATTGTGGTAGTTGTCATACTTGCTGCAGTGTGGGGTATCCATGTGGGGTATCCAGTGTGGGGTATCCATGACTAGGTCCTGTGAGGGAATGGTGTCGGTAGGGAGCTGTGGCATGCAAGGGTGGGTATTTGGTCCATTGTGGGTTTGTGCATATTAGGGTGGTGAGCGGGTGGTGGGGGAACATGCTGTGCAAGGGGACATGCTGGCTGGGGGAGTGTAGTTGACTTACCAGTGTCCAGTCCACTATGAATTCCCGTCAGCCCCTCTGGGTGTAGGATGGCCAATACCTTCTCCTCCCATGATGATAGTTCTGGGGGAGGTGGTGGGGGCACACCACCAGGCCTCATGATGGCTATTTGGTGCCTGGAAGCCATGGCCCATACCTTCCCCTATAGGTCATTCCACCTCTTTCTAATATCCTCCCTTGTGCGTGGATGGTTTCCCACAGCATTCACCCTGATGAAGATCCTCTGCCATAAGTCGTTTTTCCAGGCTATGGATGTCTGCTGGACCTGTGCTCCAAAGTTGTGGCTCCGCTCTGACGATTTCGTCGACCGTGACCCTCAGCTCCTCATCCATGAATTGTGGTCTCTTTTGTGGTGCTGTGGTGATTGTGTTGTGGGTGGTGCAGTGTATGTTGTGCTGGGATGCTGGGTGTGAGTTTGGGTGATAGGATGTGCATATCGTTTGTGGTGTTTGTGTGCAGTGGTGATGTGCGAGTTGTGTTACTCTTGATTTTGTGTGTGGTGTAATGCATGTTCAGAGTGATGGTGCCTGTGATATCTAGGTGTGGTGCCTTCTTTCAGTGTGCTCTTGTCTCGTTCTGTCAAAGTTTGTGGGTGCAAAGGGTTCTGGGTATGTGTGGAGGGGTGTTTTGTAGTGTAATGGTCAGGTGTGTGCATGTGTATCAGGTGTGGGGTGTTGTAATGTGGTGCAGTGTTCTTGTGGAGGTGTTTTTTTTCTGTGGCCGTTCGGACTGCCAATAGAATGGCACCATGCTAAGAACGCGGTGCTGATTTGTGATTTATAATTTGTCAGATGGGATGTCCTTGGCGTGGCGGTGCTGGTGGTACAGCCGCGTCTTTCACACATTGTTTCGGCCGACAGTGTAAATTTTTAAAATAATTGTCAGGCGGTGTTGTGTTGGTGACTCTTAATAAGGCAGTCTTCAGACCGCTATCTCTGGCCGTCTTTCACACCCGCTTACACGGCGGTCTTCAGTAAAGACTGCCAAAGTCAGAATGACCACCTCAGTCTAGAAATATTAATGGCTGCTAGAGCGAAGGAACAAACCGATAAGTAAGCTGCAGACGTGGAAGTGGGAGCAGCAAAAGATGAATCAGCATTAGGCATGAAGAGTAGATGCTAGTGCCAAGCAGATGCCGGAAGTCAAAATCCTCAAAAAATAAGGACTTTGGCCCTCATTATGAATATGGCAGTAAACACCTTTGACCGCCGTGGCGATGGCGAACAGACGACCGCCATTGGCGGTGAACCGAAACCTGCCATATAATGATGAAAAAATCAGAAACCGACAAAAATCACCCTGCCACCAGTCACCCCCATGACCTTGTTGGCAGAAATGCTGAACCTCCGACCCCACCGAGCACACAAACACCCTGCCCTCCAAATAATGAAGCACAAATCACAGCAGCGGTCAGTGGAAGCCGAACGACCATTGGTGGTACAGACCGCCACGGCCGGCAAGTGGACCCAACAGCAAGAAATGCATACATTGGCAAGTTTGAAACCCACACACCTGACACACATCCACAACACTATAAAACACTCACAGACACACCTCACAATCCTTTGTAACAAAATTAGGCCAACTAATACAGAGAACCCCAGAAACAGACACCGAACGCCACAATCCACGATACATACACCTAACCACACAAGAGCACCCTCACCTAGATCCACACAAGACACCATTTACAACACTCAACATGGCACCTCCCAAACACCCACGCTTCACAGAAAGGGAGCTAAGGACCATGGTGGACGAGATCCTGAAGGTCGAGCCACAATTATTTGGGGCACAGATCCAGCACACACCCATCGCCAGGAAGATGGAGCTATCGCAGACAATAGTGAACAAGGTCAATGCAGTGGGACACCATCCACGCACCAGGGATGACATCCGCAAGAGATGGAATGACCTGCGTGGGAAGGTCAGGTCCATGGCATCCAGGCACCACATTGCAGTCCAGAAGACAGGGGGAGGACCTCCACCAACACCACCCGACTACACTGACTGGGAGGAAAAGGTACTGACCATCCTGCACCCTGAGGGACTCACCGGAGGAATGGATTTGGGTAAGTCATCTACAATTATCCCATATCCATCACACCTGGAATGCATACACCCTCTCACCCCTCCAACTACCACCAGGACCACAACCCCACCAAGGCCACAATCACTACATCCAGTCACCCTGCATGCCCACAAACCCACTAACAGGACCACATCCCTCCCCCTGTGCACAGCCACCCACCCCTGCAAGAAATCACAATGGCCTACATCACCCACAATGCACCTCCACATCCTAAGCAAAAAGCAATGCTAACCTCACAAAAGCAACCTGCTTGGCCCCAAAGTGTGAAAACCTGCACAAAACCGCCCAGTCCTGTGCACCCCATCTGATCATGCTAATTTAACAGACATGTCCATTCCCTCCAACAGGCACCACCACCCATGCCACCCTGACAGACAGGACAAGGAGTGGCAGTGCCCCACAAGGAGTCAGAGGCACCTCCCAGGACACTGGGTTTGGAACCCTGGACACTGACGATCACCCTGGCCCCTCACACAGTCCTGGACTGTCACCATCCAGCAGCCCCACCCAGGATACCACTTACACCCCTACCAGCCAACAACATCAGCCCAGGGCAACCGTCCCCACACCTGTGTATCCAGGCCACAGACTGGTGGAACACAAGTACAGAGGCCACAGTCACCCCCTACCAACAGGCAGGAAGACGATGGCCCCAGTACAAGTGATACCGCCAGACCTGTGCAGGGGACATAGGAACAGGGGGCTGGGCCAGTGGGAGGGCTGCAACCCAGGATGTGATCTCTAAGGTCCTCGGAGCATATCACCATACCCAGGACAGATTGGCCCAGATAGTATCCACCCTGGAGCACAGTCAAAGGATGCAGCTAGCACACCACCAAGAGGCCATGGAGCAGTGGAAACTGCACAGTGCCACAATGGCCAGCTTAGCAGGTAAACTGCTGCACCTTGTCCCAACACGTCCTGAGGCCCACACAGACCAGGAAGCCCCTACTACAGGCCAGGATACAGACCGGACAACAACAGCATCAGCAGCAACTGCACATGTACCACCCTCTCAGGACACACAGGGGACATCCATCTCAACCTGTACCAGCCAACACCAGGCGCCCAAACGGACCCTAAGGCCCAGATATGGCACACCTGCCAAGACCAAGGCACCCTCAAAGAAGTGACTCTGGCAAGAACTGTCCTCCAAGTGTCCCACTGAATCAACAACCAAACCGTGTGAAAACTACAACAAACTCTTGTAAGCATTGATGGACCTACCACTACTGCCAACAGTGCTGCAACCATGTTGCCATATTGTACAACCACCAGTAGCCCACTCCCATCACTGTAATCTTCACGATTTAATCCCTGCACCAAATAAAACACCTTTTCACCTTTTACAATGTCCCCTGTCATTAAGTTTAAATAAAGTGAAGTATGGATGCAACTGTATGATGACTCTTTTATTATTATCTGAGTAGCAGTAAATTCACCACACGCATTACATGTTGTTGTGCCTACTGATGTGTTGAACAATTATACTATATTGTAACCTGTCCTATGCAGACCTGGTCACAGTGGCAATGAGTATTGACCCAACACCCTCCTAGGTGACAAGGTACACTGACAGAATGAAACACCGACAGCAATCTCATCCAATTGTCCCACAAAGTTACTGGAAGTAGAGTTGTATCAGTTGGATCCCGGTATATACATCTTCCCCCTCCTCATCATCACAATCACTCTCATCCCCTCTCTGAGGAAGCTGGTCTGGATATACAGCACCCTCCTCCTCCAAGAGGGGGATAGAATTTCTCACAGCCACGTTGTGCAGAATGCACCAGGACACCACTATTCTACACACCTTTTCAGGCCCACAGGCCAGGGAGCCGCCAGAGATATGTAGGCAATGAAATCTAGCCTTCAGGAGGCCTATTGTGCGCTCTATCACCCTCCTAATACATCCATGGGCCTCATTGTAATTCCTCTCTGCATCTGTTCCAGGATTCCTCACTGGTGTCATGAGCCAACGCAAGTTGGGATAGCCAGAATCACCTAGAAAAAGGTGCAAAACAGGACTGTCATTGACAACCCTCAGAGGCAGACAGCCAGGCTGTCTGCTATGTGGCAATAAGTATCAGAAATACCTACCTATGATCCACCCTCTGTCCGCTTGTAATTTTTCCACCTTGTGTGACACACTACTGTTCCTCAGCACAAAGGAATCATGGACTGAACCAGGGAGCATGGCATGCACATGTGAGAGGTACTGGTCCGCAGTACACACCAATTGAATGTTCATGGAATCAAAGTTCTTCCTGTTTCTGTACACCTGTTCACTGACTCTTGGGGGGATGATAGCTATGTGGGTGCCATTGATGGCACCTATCACATGGGGTATGTTGGAAAAGGCATAGAAATCCGACTTGAGGGCAGGGAGGTCAGCACCTTGGGGAAACCTCACATAGGATTGTAGGTGTCATACAAATGCATTCAGAAATCTGGACAGTATACTGCTAAACATTGACTGTGAAAAACCTGTACCCATGCCCACTGTCACTTGAAATGAGCCCGTGGCCAGGAAATGGAGTGCAGAGAGCACCTGCACTTCAGTAGGGATGGCATGTTGATTACAATTTGCCGGTCTCAGTGCTGGATCCAGTAATGCACAAAGTTCATGAATAGTTGCACGAGTGAGTCTGTAATTGATAATGATGTGACGCTCCACCATGGTCCGCAAATCAACAAGTGGTCTGTACACTGATGGGGCCCGTCCTCGCCACAAGGGTCTGTAACTAGGAGGAGTTGAAAACACGTGTGAGGAACACACATACATCTGCACACATTGTTTTTCATTCAGCACTGCTGGCATGATTGTTGACTACACAAATGCTTAGTGTGTGTGACATCACAGCAACATGACCACAGTGATATATCAGGACCGGTCAGGTGAGGTAATGCATATTGTTACATGCCTATGGGTGTTTAGGGGACAATAGGGCCTGCATTGTGCTGATGAGGGTTTTACAACTGTGTAGTTAAGGCCAAAATGTCTGCCCCCTGTAATCCCGAAGTGTCGTGGTGGAAGTAACCTCATACCGCTAGCGGTTGACGTAATAGCGTACAGCGGTGTTTACCGCCGTGTGCAAATTCATTTGTTAACATGGTTGTCAATGGGCATTCTTAGCAGAACATGATCGCTGCTGGCGGTGACGGTGCATGCCGCCACAGTGCGTACGCAAACGCGTCACTCCAACTTCACCTGACTCCCTGATCTCATGCATGCAGGTACTCCACTGAGTGTACTGCTGTGTTCTGCCTCTGGTCATGGAAATGGCATGTGTTGCAGGGGAAAGGGCCCCAGCCTTCACCAATGAGGAATTGGAGAAGCTCGTGGATGGGATCCTGCCCCTGTATGCCAAGCTCTACGGTCGTCCAGAGGTACAGGTGAGTGGGAAGATTGGGGGACATGGATGTGTGTAGTGGTGGGTATTGGCTGCATACATGTGTGCACATGTGACACTGTATGGTCTAGGGTTCCTGACCTGTTGCATGTGTGTGTGCTGTTAGGCTGTTTGAAATGTCCATCCCATAGTGGACGTATAGCCAGCTGTATATGATTGGCCAGTGTCTGACCTCAGTGTTACTTTTCTGTGTGTCCCTTACAGGTAAGCGCCCACCAGAAGAGGGGACTTTGGCATGCCATCGCCAAGGAAGTGCGGACCCTGGGGCTCTACAACCGGTGGAGCACCCACTTCAGGAAGAGGTGGAGGACCTGCAAAGCTGGGCGAGGAAGATCTGTGAGGCCCAGCTGGGGAAGTCCTCCCAGCGAGGAAGGGGTACCCGTCGGGCACTGACCCCCCCCTTATGCAACGCATCTTGGCGGTGGCGTACCCAGACCTGGATGGGCGCTTGAAGGCTGCACAGCAATCACAAGGGGGTGAGTACATATACCATATTTTGGCCCCCTGATGGATGTGTGTGTGTGTGCATTCGTATTTATGCTGTCTAGTGGCAGGGACTATGACTTATGTCCATCTACATAATGGCCCCCGTGGGGAGTAGGGGTGTTTGGGTCAAGTCTGGAGTACGTCAGGTCTTTAAGTTAGTTGGGGAATGGCTGTAGAGCAGGGTTCTGGCCACTAGTCAGGGGCATAGCCATGTGTATAGTAGGTGCTGCCTGGTGGAAGGTTTTTTGGGTGGGTGTATGTGTGAACCAATAATGTACCTCCATTCACTATTTACAAGTGTCTCTCCTGTTTTGTCTCCCCATCCCTGTTCTCTTGTGTTGTCTGTGGACATCAGCATCATCTGGCAAGGGAGCTGAGGCACCGGTGAGTGGGGAGGCAGCGGGCCACGAATCGTCAGAGGCAGAGTCGTCCGACGTCAAGGGAACCAGCGGGTTGGAGGGCGAGGGGAGTACCATGGGGGAGGCAACTACCACTGGAGGTAGTGACTCCGATGTCTCCTCCAATGGAAGCTCCCCTGGTGGTGGTAGACCCTAGTGGTCCCACCCCTAATGTGTCATCTTCTTCCACCCCATACCATCACTGTCCTCCCAATTGCTCCCCACCGAGTTGCCCGTGCCCGCTCACCCAGAAGGGTGGGCGTCTCCTTCGCCCCAGACACATCCTCCCCTGCCCCAGTCAGCCCTGCTGCCCTCACGGAGGAGGCTATTGACCTCCTGAGAACCATCTCTGTAGGGCAGACAACCATCCTCAATGCCATCCAGGGGCTAGCATCAGAGGTGCAGCAGACCAATGCCTACCTGGATGGCATTCACAGTGCTGTGTCTGGCCTACAGAGATCTTTTCAGGCTCTGGCCTCCTCTTGGATGGCAGCCAGTGACCCTGGTCATTCCGTCCCCCCTCCAACCACCTCTACCACTTCCAGCACCCCACTCCCTTCACCCGTCCAAAGCACACATTCTGACACGCAAGCACACACCTCAACACACAAGAAGCACACTTCAAAACACAAGCACGACACCTCCCACAACAAGCATACACACAGACAACATACACATGCACACACACCAACATCCACTTCCCGAGTGTGTCCACCTCTTCCGCCTCCCTGTCTGTCCCCTGTACACGCAGACCCACAGGCACTGCACCCTCATTCAATGTTGCTGACCCTATTCCTGCAGTCAACACAATAGCACACAACCATTCATGTACCCCAGACACCACACCTGCACTCACCACAATGACTTTAGTTGACACATGCAGCACACTCACCAGACTTGCAGACACCCAGACAACATCCATTTCTACTGGCAGCCTGTCTTGTCCCACTGTGTCCACCCCCTCTCCTCCCAAGACACTCAAACGCACCAAAACACATACCCATCACACATCCAGCACACCTCAGCATACTGTCCAGTCACCTGCAGCCTCTTCACGCACAACTACACCTATCATGACCACCCCCTCTACCTCCACTCCCACGCCTTCCTCCAGGTCCACCCCAATTGCACCTAAGAAACCTTTTCTATCCTGTGTTGATCTATTTGAACCCACTGGCCCACCCCGTCTCGTCCCTAAATGTGCTCACCTCCTTGCCCTGTCCACTCCTCCCACGTCACAGCCCGCCCATGTCTGCCCTTCCCATTCCTGTGCCCCTTCTCCAGAGAGGAAGAAGCCCCGTGCTGCACCAGGTTCATCTGCCACCGCCCGGTCCAAGCATACTCCCCCACCATCCAAGAGCAAACCCAATCCCCTTCACCTTCCAAACTGAAATCTAAGCCCTCCCAGTCATAAATCCCCACCCCACTAGCCCCTGCCCCTGTTTCCTGAGGTGCCTAGATGCCCCATTGTTGCCCCTATGAGGTGGAGTACCGTTGCACTTGTGGGAGTCAAGTTGGGGCCATTGTGGCCCATCGGACTTCTTTCAATATGGACTGGCCATTGGCCTTCTATGCACTTCTGTTGCTCAGTGAGTGGAATAAAGGTTAATGTGTGGCCTGTGTTGTTTGAGGTACACTCTGGATCTGTGGTTTCTCATTTCATTGTTTGGGGGGGGTGGGGCACATGTATGTACTTTGGGCAGGTTGGATTTGCCTTGTGTCAGGTAAGTACCTCTTCCTGTGGGATGTATGGCTTGTGCTGCTGTGAAGGGTTGTGGGAGCGTTGCAGGGTGGGTGGAATGTGTGGGTATGTAACTGTGCCCTTTCTGCCCTTGTTTAGTAAGTTGCAGTACTTACCATCGTCGTCTTCGTCGGCGGTCTCGGTCGTGGAGGTACATGGCAAGGAGCAGGGCTGGCATGATCTGCAACACTCTCTTCATGTCTGCTTTGGCGTGTTGTGTGAGCCTCCGGTGAGTGTTTCCTTATATTTGGTTTGTTTCTGCCTGGCTTTGCGTGGTGGTGGTTCATGCCCCGGATCTGACAACGGTCTAGTGCTTCATTATTTGATGGGTGGGTAGGGCCTTTCCGTCGGCCTGTGGGTGCGCTCTGCCATCATTGTTGGCACTCCCCTGCTGGCGGTGAGTGGTTTTCACGATGCCTGTGTTTCAGTTGGTTCATTATTTGGCGGTTTGGACCACGCATCTGTTGGCGGTTGTTACTTGTACCCCCGGCAGTGCTGTGTTTACCGCCGTGATCAAAATGAGGGCCTTTGCCTCCAATGTAGAGTTTAATTTCCACATGAGAATAAATGCCCAGCCATCGAACAAACATGTAAAGGGTGTGAAAAGGAGAACCACTTTATAACCATTTGAAAAGTGAAGGAAAAGCCAAGTGCGTCACAGCAGAAGAAGATGGATGTCAGAAGTTTCCAGAAGCAGTCTCACCACTTCCAAAAATATAAAAAAGTACTTCAACTACAACAGGGCGAAACTAAACAAAGTTGATCATCATCAAGTTCACCCTGACATCACCATTGTGCAACAGTGAAGAGTGTGAATGTGTAATGATAATAGAGAACAGGAACAACATGCACAAGTGGGCCTTGCTGCTTGCATGGAAGATGACAGGAGGGCAGAAACAAGTGAGCTGAGAAAGCAAAAGAACTCATATGGACATTGCCCCAAAATCAAACTGAAAGTCAACGGTTGCCCTATAACTTTTGGAATCAATAATGATGCATTGATCAACATCATTCCAATTGAACAATTTCACAGTTTATTGCTTGTACCATGACTCAAAGCATCAGATATGAAGGTACACACATGGGCTGCTTCCAAACCGTTGTGAAGTCAAGGATCATTCATAGCAACCCTGTGGCATAAGAAGATGTCTGTGCAGGCCCAATTCCCATTCTTCAAGGCACTTCATCTAGCCTACCCCTATTTAGCTTTATAACTGCTGTTGACATGGCGCTGATATCCATCAATTACAATTTAAATACACAACTTGAAATTATAGGTCAGTTCCTGTCACTGTTTCATGGTCTAGGAAGGCTCAAAATGATGAACGTGCTACTCCACATTAATGAAGACAGTAGGCCTGTTGCACAGTGATACCACAGGATAGCATTTAATCTACAAGAAGCGGTCAAGAAGGAGCTAAAAGCTTTGCTGAAACATGATGCTATTGAGCAAACTACTGGTCTCACACCATGGGTGCCGCCCATCATGGTAGCACCGAAAAAGAACAGTGGAGGTGCAGTAATTATCTGCATGGACATGCGCCAAGCCAACAAAGCAATTTAGAGAGAGATCCTGATCAAACATTCCAGATATGATCATGAAGTTGAATGGAGCCAAAGTTTTTTCCCATCTTGACCTGAAGAAGGGCTATCATCAGCTTGAGCTGGAAGAGTACTGCAAGCACATTACTACTTTTTTGACTATTGTTGGTTTATTTAGATACAAAAGATTACGTTTTTGAGTGTCCTCTGCTGCAGAAATATCCTAAGATGTATACGTAGGATTATTCAGCCTGTGATACATGCTTTCAATTACAGTGATGATATATTGCTATTTGGTGCAACAAGAAAGGGTCATGATAAAGCCCTCAAACAAGTGTGCCATTTACTTACAGATGCAGGGCTCGCCTTAAATGCCGAAAAGTGTGAATTTCACAAAACAAAGTTCAAGTTCTTTAGACACGTATTTTGTGATTGAGGTATTACTCCTGATCCTAACAAAGTACGAGCACTGTCAGCCACCAGTCCTTCACAATATTTCACCATGGTACGGTCTTTCTTGGGCATGGTCAGCTATTGTTCAAGGTACATTTATGACTTTGCCATAGTGAGTGCCCCTTTGTTAGTCCCGATGAATTCAAACTTCCCATTTCAATGGTCTCTGAATGTGACCACAGTCTCAAAAACATAAAACATGCAATTGAAAATGTGACTGAGATGTTTTGCTTTGATCATAAATTGCACACCAAGATCTCTGTTGATGTGAGCCCGGTGGGGTTAGGAGCAAATTTTGCTCAGCAAAGTGGACATTTGAATGTTTGGAGACAAATTGTGGCATATCCCAGTCGAAGTTTGTCTGACACAGAACTTGCCTATTCCCTGCTGGAAAAGGAAAGTCTACCATGGTATAGGTCTGTGATCATTTTGATGTGTGTTCTGTATGGGAAGCTTTTCACAATTGTCACTGACAATAGGCTTTACTCACCATTTTCAGCAATCTGAAAGCCAAGATGCTGATCACATTGAGAGGTGATGGTTGTGTCTACAAGAGTATGGCTATTAAATTGTGCACAAACCAGGCAAGAATCAAAACCCTGCCATTTATTCCTCATGAGTACCCCTATAGCAGCACAATTCAACATCAAAAAACTGCAGAGAAATCCAACAACTTAATTATAAAGTCCAGCATGCCTGCAGCTCTGTCTATTGAGCAAGTCATTACCTCTATCAATGCTGATAAGGACATATGTGCCCTTAAAGACATTATTGCAGTCCAGTCCTGGTGACAGATTGTTCGACCTTTAAGAGACAATGTTGAATTTGAAAAATATATCAGTGTTCAAGGTGAACTGTCTGTCACTAAAGAAGGGATTGTGCTAAGAGGATCTTGGATTGTCATACCTGCGAGTTAGAGACAGCAAGTTATTGAACTCGCTCATGAAGGCCATAGTGGCATTGTGGCCACCAAGATGGCATTCGGGGATTGCATATGGTTCCCTCGCTTGGATGAGAAAGAGGAAATGGACCTAAAGGAATGTCATTAAGCAAACACGTCTCCTTCAGCCACGCCTCCGCTCTACACTGGACCGACCACAGCTGTGTCCACTTCACATTCCGACGCAAGACCCGCCACCTCCGCACTCAACCCATCCCTCGTCGACAGTGGAACAAAATCCCCGAAGAACAGCTCTTCTCCGCGCTCACCGTCAACCAACCTACCCTCACCACCGACCCCAACGACGCTGCCCTCAGCCTCTCGAACTGGATCACCAACTGCGCAGACAACCTTGCTCCCCTCAGACGCACGCATCGACAGGCCAACACCAAAAAACCTCTCTGGTTCTCTGACACCCTTAAGGAATCGAAGAAAACCTGTCGCGCCCTCGAGAAAGCCTGGCGCAAGGACCACACCGCTGACAACATGACCGCCCTCAAGAACGCGTCCCGCGAACACCACCACCTGATCCGCGCAGCCAAAAGGAATTTCTTCACCGACAGACTGGACAAAAACAGCCACAACAGCAGAGAACTCATCAGCATCGTTAAAGAGTTCTCCAACCCCAACGCCAACGCCATCACGCCCTCACAAGACCTGTGCAACTCCCTCGCCACCTTCTTCCATCGCAAGATCACCGACCTCCACGACAGCTTCAGACACCAGACCCAGCCAAGCAACACCGAACCCACACCCCCTGCCGTCACCCTCAACGCCTGGATCCACATCAACACTGAAGAGACCAAAACCACCATGAGCTCGATCCACTCCGGCGCCCCCTCGGACCCCTGCCCTCACTTCATCTTCAATAAAGCCGACGACATCATCGCCCCGCTCCTCCAGACCATCATCAACTCTTCATTTTCATCTGCTACCTTCCCGGAAAGCTGGAAACACGCAGAAGTCAACGCCCTACTAAAGAAACCCACGGCTGACCCAAGCGACCTGAAGAACTTCCGCCCCATCTCGCTCCTCCCCTTCCCTGCCAAGGTAATAGAGAAGACCGTCAACAAACAGCTTACCAACTTCCTGGAAGACAACAACCTTCTCGACCCTTCACAATCCGGATTCCGAACCAACCACAACACTGAAACCGCCCTCATCTCAGTCACAGACGACATCAGAACCCTGATGGACAACGGTGAAACAGTCGCCCTCATCCTCCTCGACCTCTCGGCTGCCTTCGACACCGTCTGTCACCGCACCCTAATAACCCGCCTCCGCTCCACCGGGATCCGAGGCCAGGCCCTGGACTGGATCGCCTCCTTCCTCTCCAACCGCTCTCAAAGAGTCTACCTCCCACGTTTTCGCTCAGACCCCACCGAGATCATCTGCGGCGTCCCTCAAGGCTCCTCGCTCAGCCCGACACTCTTCAATGTCTACATGAGCCCCCTCGCCGACATCGTATGCAAGCACAGCATCATCATCACCTCCTACGCCGACGACACTTAACTTATACTTTCCCTCACCAAGGACCCCACCAGCGCTAACACCAACCTACAAGACGGCATGAAGGACGTCTCAGATTGGATGAGGCTCAGCCGTCTAAAACTGAACTCAGACAAAACGGAAGTCCTCATCCTCGGCAACACCCCGACCGCATGGGACGACTCCTGTTGGCCCACGGCCCTTGGCACCGCACCGACCCCCTCAGACCACACCCGCAACCTCGGCTTCATCTTGGACCCTCTTCTCACCATGACCAAACAAGTCAACGCCGTGTCCTCCTCCTGCTTCCTCACCCTCCGCATGCTCCGCAAGATCTTCCGCTGGATCCCCACCGACACCAGAAAAACCGTGACCCACGCCCTAGTCACTAGCCGCCTGGACTACGGCAACACCCTTTATGCTGGGACCACCGCAAAACTCCAAAAACGTCTGCAACGTATCCAAAACGCCTCCGCCCGCCTCATCCTCGACACACCCCGCAACAGCCACATCTCCGCACACCTGAGACACCTGCATTGGCTCCCAGTCAGCAAAAGGATCACCTTCCGACTTCTCACCCACGCTCACAAAGCCCTCCACGACAAGGGACCTGAATACCTCAACCGACGCCTCAGCTTCTACGCCCCCACCCGTCTCCTCCGTTCCACCGGCCTCGCGCTCGCTGCCGTTCCTCGCATCCGCCTCTCCACGGCGGGTGGGAGGTCGTTCTCCTACCTGGCAGCCAAGACCTGGAACACCCTCCCCACCAGCCTCAGGACCACCCAGTACCACTCCGCATTCCGGAGACTCCTCAAGACCTGGCTCTTCGAGCAGCAGTGACCCCCTTCCCCCTAGCGCCTTGAGTCCCGCA
Organism: Pleurodeles waltl; assembly: GCF_031143425.1. Classification (NCBI taxonomy): domain Eukaryota; kingdom Metazoa; phylum Chordata; class Amphibia; order Caudata; family Salamandridae; genus Pleurodeles; species Pleurodeles waltl. Next base: position 276,988,253 of record NC_090436.1, on the reverse strand, counting down.
CGGGTGAGTAGCGCGCTTTATAAATGTTAATGATTTGATTTGATTTGATTAAGCAATTTCCTGTCTCCCAAGATGACCCAGCATTCCCTCACAATATCCAATCTTTCTGTGCATATGGGGGAAAGAATTGCTGTTGATTTTTTTGGGCCTCTTGCCAATGGACATCACCTTATGGTGATCATTGATGAGCATTTGCAGTTTCCTGTGGTAGAGAGTATGTCATCCGCAACCCACGACAAAGTCATTGAGCGGCTAGATAATATCTTTGCAGTGTGGGGCATGCTGGACATTCTCAAGTCTGACAATGGTCCACTGTTCAACTGTGAGGAGTTCAATGAGTTTCTATCTGGTCTTCACATCAAACATCAGAAAAGCACACCTTTGTGGCTTCAAGCCAACGGTGTCATGGAACAATTTATGAGAACCCTCAAGACGGGTGATTCAGTGTGCATCGATAGAGGGACTTGATATGAGTCAGGCATTGTGTCAAGCCGCCTGTGCTTATTGGTCAACTTCTCATCCCATTACAGTTGATAGTCCTGCTACTTTTATGTTGAACCAAACTACCACCATGGACCACTGGCAAACCTTACATGATGATGTGGTTCGTGCTACTGACACTGGTCAGAAGCAACAGATGAAGACTTACGCTGATCGATGTTGTCAAACTTGAGACATCATGTTCAATGAGGATGATCTGGTTCTCGTCAAACCAAACTGAAAATGAAAGACAGATCCTCCATTTGATGTTGATGTGACTCAAAAGAGATACATGGCAATAGTGTATCATCCCGGCAAACCCATCACAAGGAACTTATCCTACTTCAGACATCGGTCTCATTAATCATGAGTCCTTACAGGTTCAAAGGAAACTGCTCCACCTGAAGATTCTGATCAAACATTAGGTCCTGTACCTCTGGGGTCCACACCGATACAGCTTAACTACCTCATTCTATGCAATCTGGCCAAACTGTACAAGCACTCAGACGGCTGACTGAAGAAATGTAATGCTGCTATTTGTTCATATCTTTTGTTTATGTCTTTTTATTTAACAAGGGGGGAGATATAGGACCTAGTTACGACCTTGATGGAGGGGATTCCTCCATCCCAAATATGATGGATATCCCGCCCGCCGTATTACAAGTTCCATTATATCCTATGGAACTTGTATTATGGCGGGTGGGATATTCGTCACATTTGGAATGGAGGAATTCCCTCCTCCTAGGTTGTAATCAGGCCCATAGTGTCTTATAACTGTAAGTGATATTGTCCCATGACAAAGGGCAGACTTATAAAGGAAATTATGTAATCAATCTGGGAGGTGTCAAGGTGTGGTCTTTAATGATTACTGGGATATTGAGAGTTCAGTTGAATGTTGTACACTGAAGAGTAAAGATGTTAACTATGAGCTTGGTGAGTGGTGTGCTGTAGAGGATGTGACAGATCCTCATGGTCCAGAACGAGCCAAATTGCTTTTGTCCTTGTGTTGCAACACTCCTCACCTCTGCTGGTGTGTTCTCATTCAAGCTGGTGTGTCCTCGCTCCTACTGGTGTTTCTTTACTCCTGCTGGTATGTCCTTCACTCCTGCTGGTGTGGCCTCACTCCTTCTGGGGTCTCCTCGTTCCTGCTGGTGATTCTTGCTCCTGTTGCTTCCCTTACTAAATCTTTCTATTCTCCTGGTTCTTGATATTTTCACTTGCCCTATCTGCTCCTTATGTGGCTTACTGCAGTCCTGGTCTTTAACCTTCACTGCCAGTCCTCATTGGTATTTGCAGAAGTCAAATGTGGCCCCCTTGATGATGGCTTAAGCTTAGTCTTAGAAGAATGAGGGGAAATAGCTGACATATCAATACCGAGTAGAATGTACGCTTCTGAAGAAAAGGTAGGTAGGCCAGACTAGTTGTGACACAGGGTAATAACAAAGAAAACTAAACCAGTGGATCTTTTTTTAAAGGGATTCAATTTTAATGAAGGATAAATAAATAACTGTCACTTCTCTTAATTAGGCCAAGACTCAAAGATTATGAGCCAGAAAATAAGCAACATTCAAGAGAACTTTGCCAAAGGATGAATTTTCATTGGGCAACAATTTGTATGGATGAGACAGATTAACTACATCCTTTGCAATTATTTTGCCGACCCTACTGATGATACTGTTTTTTTACAGGAAAAGAACAGTGATTTCCACTATAACAGTGGGCAACATTATTTAGATTTAGGAAAGGGGAAAAACCACAAAGATTTCATCCTCATAGACCCATTGTGATCATCAATGGAGATACAAGTATTTTTACCAAAGTTATTGCATCAAGGCTTGATATATAGCTCTTGACCTTAGTAGATTTAAATCAATTGAGGTTTGCAAAGGAACAACAAATTCATGATAATGAAAGTGGGGCAGGCCATCTGATTTAAAAACCCACAGAGAAAAATAAATCAGCTGTCCTTTTTATTAGATTTAGAGGAAGCATTTGACTAAGCTAGGGAGGTTTGCCGGATGGAGGGTTGGACCTGACTTAAGGTGTGCATATGTTAACTGCACTTCACTGCACTGGATACAAACACAATATATATCTAGAAAGGTAAAAGAGGCAGAAAGCCCTTCTGTAAAGAAATGGCTCCCTGTTGCAGTTACCCCCCACTTTTTGCCTGATACTGATGCTGACTTGACTGAAAAGTGTGCTGGGACCCTGCTAACCAGGCCCCAGCACCAGTGTTCCTTCACCTAAAATGTACCATTGTATCCACAATTGGCACACCCTGGCATTCAGATAAGTCCCTTGTAACTGGTACTTCTAGTACCAAGGGCCCTGATGCCAAGGAAGGTCTCTAAGGGCTGCAGCATGTCTTATGCCACCCTAGAGACCCCTCACTCAGCACAGACACACTGCTTACAAGCCTGTGTGTGCTAGTGAGAACAAAATGAGTAAGTCGACATGGCACTCCCCTCAGGGTGCCGTGCCAGCCTCTCACTGCCTATGCAGTATAGGTAAGACACCCCTCTAGCAGGCCTTACAGCCCTAAGGCAGGGTGCACTATACCATAGGTGAGGGTACCAGTGCATGAGCACTGTGCCCCTACAGTGTCTAAACAAAACCTTAGACATTGTAAGTGCAGGGTAGCCATAAGAGTATATGGTCTGGGAGTCTGTTTTACACGAACTCCACAGCACCATAATGGCTACACTGAAAACTGGGAAGTTTGGTATCAAACTTCTCAGCACAATAAATGCACACTGATGCCAGTGTACATTTTAGTGTAAAATACACCACAGAGGGCATCTTAGAGGTGCCCCCTGAAACTTAACCAACTAGCTGTGTAGGCTGACTGGTTCCAGCAGCCTGCCACACTAGAGACATGTTGCTGGCCCCATGGGGAGAGTGCCTTTGTCACTCTGAGGCCAGTAACAAAGCCTGCACTGGGTGGAGATGCTAACACCTCCCCCAGGCAGGAGCTGTGACACCTGGCGGTGAGCCTCAAAGGCTCACCCCTTTGTCACAGCCCAGCAGGGCACTCCAGCTTAGTGGAGTTGCCCGCCCCCTCCGGCCACGGCCCCCACTTTTGGCGGCAAGGCTGGAGGGAACAAAGAAAGCAACAAGGAGGAGTCACTGGCCAGTCAGGACAGCCCCTAAGGTGTCCTGAGCTGAGGTGACTCTAACTTTTAGAAATCCTCCATCTTGCAGATGGAGGATTCCCCCAATAGGGTTAGGATTGTGTCCCCCTCCCCTTGGGAGGAGGCACAAAGAGGGTGTACCCACCCTCAGGGCTAGTAGCCATTGGCTACTAACCCCCCAGACCTAAACACGCCCTTAAATTTAGTATTTAAGGGCTACCCTGAACCCTAGAAAATTAGATTCCTGCAACTACAAGAAGAAGGACTGCCTAGCTGAAAACCCCTGCAGCGGAAGACCAGAAGACGACAACTGCCTTGGCTCCAGAAACTCACCGGCCTGTCTCCTGCCTTCCAAAGATCCTGCTCCAGCGACGCCTTCCAAAGGGACCAGCGACCTCGACATCCTCTGAGGACTGCCCCTGCTTCGAAAAGACAAGAAACTCCCGAGGACAGCGGACCTGCTCCAAGAAAAGCTGCAACTTTGTTTCCAGCAGCTTTAAAGAACCCTGCAAGCTCCCCGCAAGAAGCGTGAGACTTGCAACACTGCACCCGGCGACCCCGACTCGGCTGGTGGAGATCCGACACCTCAGGAGGGACCCCAGGACTACTCTGATACTGTGAGTACCAAAACCTGTCCCCCCTGAGCCCCCACAGCGCCGCCTGCAGAGGGAATCCCGAGGCTTCCCCTGACCGCGACTCTTTGAACCTAAAGTCCCGACGCCTGGGAGAGACCCTGCACCCGCAGCCCCCAGGACCTGAAGGACCGGACTTTCACTGGAGAAGTGACCCCCAGGAGTCCCTCTCCCTTACCCAAGTGGAGGTTTCCCCGAGGAATCCCCCCCTTGCCTGCCTGCAGCGCTGAAGAGATCCCGAGATCTCTCATAGACTAACATTGCGAACCCGACGCCTGTTCCTACACTGCACCCGGCCGCCCCCGCGCTGCTGAGGGTGAAATTTCTGTGTGGACTTGTGTCCCCCCCGGTGCCCTACAAAACCCCCCTGGTCTGCCCTCCGAAGACGCGGGTACTTACCTGCAAGTAGACCGGAACCGGGGCACCCCCTTCTCTCCATTCTAGCCTATGTGTTTTGGGCACCACTTTGAACTCTGCACCTGACCGGCCCTGAGCTGCTGGTGTGGTGACTTTGGGGTTGCTCTGAACCCCCAACGGTGGGCTACCTTGGACCAAGAACTAAGCCCTGTAAGTGTCTTACTTACCTGGTTAACCTAACAAATACTTACCTCCCCTAGGAACTGTGAAAATTGCACTGTGTCCACTTTTAAAACAGCTATTTGTGAATAACTTGAAAAGTATACATGCAATTTTGATGATTTGAAGTTCCTAAAGTACTTACCTGCAATACCTTTCGAATGAGATATTACATGTAGAATTTGAACCTGTGGTTCTTAAAATAAACTAAGAAAAGATATTTTTCTATATAAAAACCTATTGGCTGGATTTGTCTCTGAGTGTGTGTACCTCATTTATTGTCTATGTGTATGTACAACAAGTGCTTAACACTACTCCTTGGATAAGCCTACTGCTCGACCACACTACCACAAAAATAGAGCATTAGTATTATCTATTTTTACCACTATTTTACCTCTAAGGGGAACCCTTGGACTCTGTGCATGCTATTCCTTACTTTGAAATAGCACATACAGAGCCAACTTCCTACATTGGTGGATCAGCGGTGGGGTACAAGACTTTGCATTTGCTGGACTACTCAGCCAATACCTGATCACACGACAAATTCCAAAATTGTCATTAGAAATTCATTTTTGCAATTTGAAATTTTTCTAAATTCTTAAAAGTCCTGCTAGGGCCTTGTGTGTTAAGTCCCTGTTTAGCATTGTTTTTTAGAGTTTAAAAGTTTGTTAAAAGTTTGAAATTAGATTCTAGAAACAGTTTTAGATTCTTTAAAAAGCCTTCCAACTTTTAGCAGAATAATGTCTGATACAGAGATGCAGGTGGTGGAACTCGACACCACACCTTACCTCCATCTTAAGATGAGGGAGCTAAGGTCTCTCTGTAATATAAAGAAAATAACCATTGGCTCCAGACCTACCAAAATTCAGCTCCAGGAGCTGTTGGCAGAGTTTGAAAAAGCCAACCCCTCTGAGGATGACTTCACAGAGGAAGAAATTAGTGACTTGGAGGGAAATTCCCCCCTTCCAGTCCTAAATAGGGAGACCAGGGCCTCTCAAGCCCTGTCTCCAAAAATGATAGTCAGAAATGTTGCTTCCCTCACAGGAGGGTCCAGCATTTCTGAAATCACTGAGGATGCTCTCAGTGAAGATGACCCCCTGTTAGCCAGGATGGTCAAAAGATTGGCTTTGGAAAAGCAGCTCCTAGCCATAGAAAGGGAAAGAAAAGAGATGGGCCTAGGTCCCATCAATGGTGGCAGCAACTTAAATAGGGTCAGAGATTCTCCTGACATCCTAAAAATCCCCAAAGGGATTGTAACAAAATATGAAGATGGTGATGACATCACCAAATGGTTCACAGCTTTTGAGAGGGCTTGTGTAACCAGAAAAGTGAACAGATCTCACTGGGGTGCTCTCCTTTGGGAAATGTTCACTGGAAAGTGTAGGGATAGACTCCTCACACTCTCTGGAAAAGATGCAGAATCTTATGACCTCATGAAGGGTACCCTGATTGAGGGCTTTGGATTCTCCACTGAGGAGTATAGAATTAGATTCAGGGGGGCTCAAAAATCCTCGAGCCAGACCTGGGTTGATTTTGTAGACTACTCAGTAAAAACACTAGATGGTTGGTTAACTGGAAATGAAGTGTGTGACTATGTTGGGCTTTATAATTTGTTTATGAAAGAACACATTTTAAGTAACTGCTTCAATGAAAAGTTGCATCAGTATCTGGTAGACCTAGGTCCAATTTCTCCCCAAGAATTGGGAAAGAAGGCAGACCACTGGGTCAAGACTAGGGTAACCAAAACTTCCACTGGGGGTGACCAAAAGAAAGGGGTTACAAAAACTCCCCAGGAGAAAGTGAGTAACACTAGAAACAAAGAAAAAGAGTCCTCTGTAGGCCCCCAAAAACCAGAACAGGTGGGTGGGCCCCCAGACACAACCCAAAACAAAGGTGGGTACCAGGGTAAGAACTGGGATGCCACTAAGGCATGGTGCCACAACTGTAAACAGTCTGGGCACCACACCAAGGACACTTCTTGTCCCAAAAACAAACCCCAGAACAAAATTCCTGGGGTAACCAGTGTAGCCATGGGAGATGACTCCTCAGATGAGGAGGTCTTCCTAGCCTTCAACTGGAAACATGGCCCAACAGGTGAGTTGGAGATTCCAGAGGGAAGTAGACACTTCCACCACCTACTGGTGAATGGAATCCCAACCACTGCCCTGAGAGACACTTGTGCCAGTCACACTATTGTGCATGACAGGCTGGTGCTCTCAAACCAGTACATCCCAGGTGAGACTGCCAGGGTAAGAGTTAGCCTAGACAGGGTCACTAAGAGGCCTGTGGCTTTAGTGCCCATAGAAGTGGGTGGCACTCTTAGCTGGAGAAGGGTAGTAGTCAGTACAGACCTCCCCCTTGATTGTCTCCTTGGAAATGACTACCCAGAGGTTAGTCAGAGCTCAAGAGAGGAACTGGTCCAGTGCCAGTCCTCTCCCAAGGATTCTGGAAGTCCTACCTCTACAGTAAATGCAAGCAGGCCCCAGAAGAAGAAGAAAAGAAAACAGAGTAGGAGGGGTGGACAACCTTTAGCCAAGGTTACAGCAAGCCAAGGAGATTCTGCTCCAGTAGGGGAGAACTCCAAAAATGGCCCTGATAAAGTCCAACCTGACCCACAAGAAGTCCTGGCTAGTCAGGCAACTGTTAAACCTGAGTGGGTGGCTCCTCAGCTAACAGAAGAAAGAGTGGAAGAAGGGTGTTTACTACAAGATGTGGTAACCCCCCACTCCAATACAGCAGACAGGCAACCTGAACCCAAAGAAGCCTGTAACTTAGCCCCTTCCCTTTTAGGTGAAGAGCTAAAGGTGTGGTTCTGGGCACTGACAGCTGTCAGTGGCCTCTGCTGGGTGTTAGCCTTTATGGCTGCACTATCCTTAGCATGGTGGTCTGACCCCATGCCAAATAGCAAGTTAGGCCCCCTGACCCTATTGGTCATGGTGGGGTTACTCCAGCTCTGGGTAACCTCTCTGGGTAAGCTAGGGGTAACCCTGGCAAGATAAGATTAGCAGAGGTGGATACCTCTAAACCCAAAATAAAAAGAATGGGTGGAGACATTGAAGAGGCAGACAAGAGGCAATTCAGACTGGGTCCTATCACTGTGGAAGTGGGTCAGTTCCCCAAAGGGAATGACCTGAACAGAAGGATGTAAGGCAGAGTAGGCCCTGCAACTAACCAGCCTATTTCTCCTACTCTTCCTCGCCTGACAGACTAGGAAGACTCTCCCAGCTTGGGCTGAGTCTCCTGGCCTGTGGGCTGGGGGGGGCTTGTGTAAAGAAATGGCTCCCTGTTGCAGTTACCCCCCACTTTTTGCCTGATACTGATGCTGACTTGACTGAAAAGTGTGCTGGGACCCTGCTAACCAGGCCCCAGCACCAGTGTTCCTTCACCTAAAATGTACCATTGTATCCACAATTGGCACACCCTGGCATTCAGATAAGTCCCTTGTAACTGGTACTTCTAGTACCAAGGGCCCTGATGCCAAGGAAGGTCTCTAAGGGCTGCAGCATGTCTTATGCCACCCTAGAGACCCCTCACTCAGCACAGACACACTGCTTACAAGCCTGTGTGTGCTAGTGAGAACAAAATGAGTAAGTCGACATGGCACTCCCCTCAGGGTGCCGTGCCAGCCTCTCACTGCCTATGCAGTATAGGTAAGACACCCCTCTAGCAGGCCTTACAGCCCTAAGGCAGGGTGCACTATACCATAGGTGAGGGTACCAGTGCATGAGCACTGTGCCCCTACAGTGTCTAAACAAAACCTTAGACATTGTAAGTGCAGGGTAGCCATAAGAGTATATGGTCTGGGAGTCTGTTTTACACGAACTCCACAGCACCATAATGGCTACACTGAAAACTGGGAAGTTTGGTATCAAACTTCTCAGCACAATAAATGCACACTGATGCCAGTGTACATTTTAGTGTAAAATACACCACAGAGGGCATCTTAGAGGTGCCCCCTGAAACTTAACCAACTAGCTGTGTAGGCTGACTGGTTCCAGCAGCCTGCCACACTAGAGACATGTTGCTGGCCCCATGGGGAGAGTGCCTTTGTCACTCTGAGGCCAGTAACAAAGCCTGCACTGGGTGGAGATGCTAACACCTCCCCCAGGCAGGAGCTGTGACACCTGGCGGTGAGCCTCAAAGGCTCACCCTTTTGTCACAGCCCAGCAGGGCACTCCAGCTTAGTGGAGTTGCCCGCCCCCTCCGGCCACGGCCCCCACTTTTGGCGGCAAGGCTGGAGGGAACAAAGAAAGCAACAAGGAGGAGTCACTGGCCAGTCAGGTTAGCCCCTAAGGTGTCCTGAGCTGAGGTGACTCTAACTTTTAGAAATCCTCCATCTTGCAGATGGAGGATTCCCCCAATAGGGTTAGGATTGTGTCCCCCTCCCCTTGGGAGGAGGCACAAAGAGGGTGTACCCACCCTCAGGGCTAGTAGCCATTGGCTACTAACCCCCCAGACCTAAACACGCCCTTAAATTTAGTATTTAAGGGCTACCCTGAACCCTAGAAAATTAGATTCCTGCAACTACAAGAAGAAGGACTGCCTAGCTGAAAACCCCTGCAGCGGAAGACCAGAAGACGACAACTGCCTTGGCTCCAGAAACTCACCGGCCTGTCTCCTGCCTTCCAAAGATCCTGCTCCAGCGACGCCTTCCAAAGGGACCAGCGACCTCGACATCCTCTGAGGACTGCCCCTGCTTCGAAAAGACAAGAAACTCCCGAGGACAGCGGACCTGCTCCAAGAAAAGCTGCAACTTTGTTTCCAGCAGCTTTAAAGAACCCTGCAAGCTCCCCGCAAGAAGCGTGAGACTTGCAACACTGCACCCGGCGACCCCGACTCGGCTGGTGGAGATCCGACACCTCAGGAGGGACCCCAGGACTACTCTGATACTGTGAGTACCAAAACCTGTCCCCCCTGAGCCCCCACAGCGCCGCCTGCAGAGGGAATCCCGAGGCTTCCCCTGACCGCGACTCTTTGAACCTAAAGTCCCGACGCCTGGGAGAGACCCTGCACCCGCAGCCCCCAGGACCTGAAGGACCGGACTTTCACTGGAGAAGTGACCCCCAGGAGTCCCTCTCCCTTACCCAAGTGGAGGTTTCCCCGAGGAATCCCCCCCTTGCCTGCCTGCAGCGCTGAAGAGATCCCGAGATCTCTCATAGACTAACATTGCGAACCCGACGCCTGTTCCTACACTGCACCCGGCCGCCCCCGCGCTGCTGAGGGTGAAATTTCTGTGTGGACTTGTGTCCCCCCCGGTGCCCTACAAAACCCCCCTGGTCTGCCCTCCGAAGACGCGGGTACTTACCTGCAAGTAGACCGGAACCGGGGCACCCCCTTCTCTCCATTCTAGCCTATGTGTTTTGGGCACCACTTTGAACTCTGCACCTGACCGGCCCTGAGCTGCTGGTGTGGTGACTTTGGGGTTGCTCTGAACCCCCAACGGTGGGCTACCTTGGACCAAGAACTAAGCCCTGTAAGTGTCTTACTTACCTGGTTAACCTAACAAATACTTACCTCCCCTAGGAACTGTGAAAATTGCACTGTGTCCACTTTTAAAACAGCTATTTGTGAATAACTTGAAAAGTATACATGCAATTTTGATGATTTGAAGTTCCTAAAGTACTTACCTGCAATACCTTTCGAATGAGATATTACATGTAGAATTTGAACCTGTGGTTCTTAAAATAAACTAAGAAAAGATATTTTTCTATATAAAAACCTATTGGCTGGATTTGTCTCTGAGTGTGTGTACCTCATTTATTGTCTATGTGTATGTACAACAAGTGCTTAACACTACTCCTTGGATAAACCTACTGCTCGACCACACTACCACAAAAATAGAGCATTAGTATTATCTATTTTTACCACTATTTTACCTCTAAGGGGAACCCTTGGACTCTGTGCATGCTATTCCTTACTTTGAAATAGCACATACAGAGCCAACTTCCTACATTGGTGGATCAGCGGTGGGGTACAAGACTTTGCATTTGCTGGACTACTCAGCCAATACCTGATCACACGACAAATTCCAAAATTGTCATTAGAAATTCATTTTTGCAATTTGAAATTTTTCTAAATTCTTAAAAGTCCTGCTAGGGCCTTGTGTGTTAAGTCCCTGTTTAGCATTGTTTTTTAGAGTTTAAAAGTTTGTTAAAAGTTTGAAATTAGATTCTAGAAACAGTTTTAGATTCTTTAAAAAGCCTTCCAACTTTTAGCAGAATAATGTCTGATACAGAGATGCAGGTGGTGGAACTCGACACCACACCTTACCTCCATCTTAAGATGAGGGAGCTAAGGTCTCTCTGTAATATAAAGAAAATAACCATTGGCTCCAGACCTACCAAAATTCAGCTCCAGGAGCTGTTGGCAGAGTTTGAAAAAGCCAACCCCTCTGAGGATGACTTCACAGAGGAAGAAATTAGTGACTTGGAGGGAAATTCCCCCCTTCCAGTCCTAAATAGGGAGACCAGGGCCTCTCAAGCCCTGTCTCCAAAAATGATAGTCAGAAATGTTGCTTCCCTCACAGGAGGGTCCAGCATTTCTGAAATCACTGAGGATGCTCTCAGTGAAGATGACCCCCTGTTAGCCAGGATGGTCAAAAGATTGGCTTTGGAAAAGCAGCTCCTAGCCATAGAAAGGGAAAGAAAAGAGATGGGCCTAGGTCCCATCAATGGTGGCAGCAACTTAAATAGGGTCAGAGATTCTCCTGACATCCTAAAAATCCCCAAAGGGATTGTAACAAAATATGAAGATGGTGATGACATCACCAAATGGTTCACAGCTTTTGAGAGGGCTTGTGTAACCAGAAAAGTGAACAGATCTCACTGGGGTGCTCTCCTTTGGGAAATGTTCACTGGAAAGTGTAGGGATAGACTCCTCACACTCTCTGGAAAAGATGCAGAATCTTATGACCTCATGAAGGGTACCCTGATTGAGGGCTTTGGATTCTCCACTGAGGAGTATAGAATTAGATTCAGGGGGGCTCAAAAATCCTCGAGCCAGACCTGGGTTGATTTTGTAGACTACTCAGTAAAAACTCTAGATGGTTGGTTAACTGGAAATGAAGTGTGTGACTATGTTGGGCTTTATAATTTGTTTATGAAAGAACACATTTTAAGTAACTGCTTCAATGAAAAGTTGCATCAGTATCTGGTAGACCTAGGTCCAATTTCTCCCCAAGAATTGGGAAAGAAGGCAGACCACTGGGTCAAGACTAGGGTAACCAAAACTTCCACTGGGGGTGACCAAAAGAAAGGGGTTACAAAAACTCCCCAGGAGAAAGTGGGTAACACTAGAAACAAAGAAAAAGAGTCCTCTGTAGGCCCCCAAAAACCAGAACAGGTGGGTGGGCCCCCAGACACAACCCAAAACAAAGGTGGGTACCAGGGTAAGAACTGGGATGCCACTAAGGCATGGTGCCACAACTGTAAACAGTCTGGGCACCACACCAAGGACACTTCTTGTCCCAAAAACAAACCCCAGAACAAAATTCCTGGGGTAACCAGTGTAGCCATGGGAGATGACTCCTCAGATGAGGAGGTCTTCCTAGCCTTCAACTGGAAACAGGGCCCAACAGGTGAGTTGGAGATTCCAGAGGGAAGTAGACACTTCCACCACCTACTGGTGAATGGAATCCCAACCACTGCCCTGAGAGACACTTGTGCCAGTCACACTATTGTGCATGACAGGCTGGTGCTCTCAAACCAGTACATCCCAGATGAGACTGCCAGGGTAAGAGTTAGCCTAGACAGGGTCACTAAGAGGCCTGTGGCTTTAGTGCCCATAGAAGTGGGTGGCACTCTTAGCTGGAGAAGGGTAGTAGTCAGTACAGACCTCCCCCTTGATTGTCTCCTTGGAAATGACTACCCAGAGGTTAGTCAGAGCTCAAGAGAGGAACTGGTCCAGTGCCAGTCCTCTCCCAAGGATTCTGGAAGTCCTACCTCTGCAGTAAATGCAAGCAGGCCCCAGAAGAAGAAGAAAAGAAAACAGAGTAGGAGGGGTGGACAACCTTTAGCCAAGGTTACAGCAAGCCAAGGAGATTCTGCTCCAGTAGGGGAGAACTCCAAAAATGGCCCTGATAAAGTCCAACCTGACCCACAAGAAGTCCTGGCTAGTCAGGCAACTGTTAAACCTGAGTGGGTGGCTCCTCAGCTAACAGAAGAAAGAGTGGAAGAAGGGTGTTTACTACAAGATGTGGTAACCCCCCACTCCAATACAGCAGACAGGCAACCTGAACCCAAAGAAGCCTGTAACTTAGCCCCTTCCCTTTTAGGTGAAGAGCTAAAGGTGTGGTTCTGGGCACTGACAGCTGTCAGTGGCCTCTGCTGGGTGTTAGCCTTTATGGCTGCACTATCCTTAGCATGGTGGTCTGACCCCATGCCAAATAGCAAGTTAGGCCCCCTGACCCTATTGGTCATGGTGGGGTTACTCCAGCTCTGGGTAACCTCTCTGGGTAAGCTAGGGGTAACCCTGGCCAAGATAAGATTAGCAGAGGTGGATACCTCTAAACCCAAAATAAAAAGAATGGGTGGAGACATTGAAGAGGCAGACAAGAGGCAATTCAGACTAGGTCCTATCACTGTGGAAGTGGGTCAGTTCCCCAAAGGGAATGACCTGAACAGAAGGATGTAAGGCAGAGTAGGCCCTGCAACTAACCAGCCTATTTCTCCTACTCTTCCTCGCCTGACAGACTAGGAAGACTCTCACAGCTTGGGCTGAGTCTCCTGGCCTGTGGGCTGGGGGGGGCTTGTGTAAAGAAATGGCTCCCTGTTGCAGTTACCCCCCACTTTTTGCCTGATACTGATGCTGACTTGACTGAAAAGTGTGCTGGGACCCTGCTAACCAGGCCCCAGCACCAGTGTTCCTTCACCTAAAATGTACCATTGTATCCACAATTGGCACACCCTGGCATTCAGATAAGTCCCTTGTAACTGGTACTTCTAGTACCAAGGGCCCTGATGCCAAGGAAGGTCTCTAAGGGCTGCAGCATGTCTTATGCCACCCTAGAGACCCCTCACTCAGCACAGACACACTGCTTACAAGCCTGTGTGTGCTAGTGAGAACAAAATGAGTAAGTCGACATGGCACTCCCCTCAGGGTGCCGTGCCAGCCTCTCACTGCCTATGCAGTATAGGTAAGACACCCCTCTAGCAGGCCTTACAGCCCTAAGGCAGGGTGCACTATACCATAGGTGAGGGTACCAGTGCATGTGCACTGTGCCCCTACAGTGTCTAAACAAAACCTTAGACATTGTAAGTGCAGGGTAGCCATAAGAGTATATGGTCTGGGAGTCCGTTTTACACGAACTCCACAGCACCATAATGGCTACACTGAAAACTGGGAAGTTTGGTATCAAACTTCTCAGCACAATAAATGCACACTGATGCCAGTGTACATTTTAGTGTAAAATACACCACAGAGGGCATCTTAGAGGTGCCCCCTGAAACTTAACCAACTAGCTGTGTAGGCTGACTGGTTCCAGCAGCCTGCCACACTAGAGACATGTTGCTGGCCCCATGGGGAGAGTGCCTTTGTCACTCTGAGGCCAGTAACAAAGCCTGCACTGGGTGGAGATGCTAACACCTCCCCCAGGCAGGAGCTGTGACACCTGGCGGTGAGCCTCAAAGGCTCACCCCTTTGTCACAGCCCAGCAGGGCACTCCAGCTTAGTGGAGTTGCCCGCCCCCTCCGGCCACGGCCCCCACTTTTGGCGGCAAGGCTGGAGGGAACAAAGAAAGCAACAAGGAGGAGTCACTGGCCAGTCAGGACAGCCCCTAAGGTGTCCTGAGCTGAGGTGACTCTAACTTTTAGAAATCCTCCATCTTGCAGATGGAGGATTCCCCCAATAGGGTTAGGATTGTGTCCCCCTCCCCTTGGGAGGAGGCACAAAGAGGGTGTACCCACCCTCAGGGCTAGTAGCCATTGGCTACTAACCCCCCAGACCTAAACACGCCCTTAAATTTAGTATTTAAGGACTACCCTGAACCCTAGAAAGTTAGATTCCTGCAACTACAAGAAGAAGGACTGCCTAGCTGAAAACCCCTGCAGCGGAAGACCAGAAGACGACAACTGCCTTGGCTCCAGAAACTCACCGGCCTGTCTCCTGCCTTCCAAAGATCCTGCTCCAGCGACGCCTTCCAAAGGGACCAGCGACCTCGACATCCTCTGAGGACTGCCCCTGCTTCGAAAAGACAAGAAACTCCCGAGGACAGCGGACCTGCTCCAAGAAAAGCTGCAACTTTGTTTCCAGCAGCTTTAAAGAACCCTGCAAGCTCCCCGCAAGAAGCGTGAGACTTGCAACACTGCACCCGGCGACCCCGACTCGGCTGGTGGAGATCCGACACCTCAGGAGGGACCCCAGGACTACTCTGATACTGTGAGTACCAAAACCTGTCCCCCCTGAGCCCCCACAGCGCCGCCTGCAGAGGGAATCCCGAGGCTTCCCCTGACCGCGACTCTTTGAACCTAAAGTCCCGACGCCTGGGAGAGACCCTGCACCCGCAGCCCCCAGGACCTGAAGGACCGGACTTTCACTGGAGAAGTGACCCCCAGGAGTCCCTCTCCCTTACCCAAGTGGAGGTTTCCCCGAGGAATCCCCCCCTTGCCTGCCTGCAGCGCTGAAGAGATCCCGAGATCTCTCATAGACTAACATTGCGAACCCGACGCCTGTTCCTACACTGCACCCGGCCGCCCCCGCGCTGCTGAGGGTGAAATTTCTGTGTGGACTTGTGTCCCCCCCGGTGCCCTACAAAACCCCCCTGGTCTGCCCTCCGAAGACGCGGGTACTTACCTGCAAGTAGACCGGAACCGGGGCACCCCCTTCTCTCCATTCTAGCCTATGTGTTTTGGGCACCACTTTGAACTCTGCACCTGACCGGCCCTGAGCTGCTGGTGTGGTGACTTTGGGGTTGCTCTGAACCCCCAACGGTGGGCTACCTTGGACCAAGAACTAAGCCCTGTAAGTGTCTTACTTACCTGGTTAACCTAACAAATACTTACCTCCCCTAGGAACTGTGAAAATTGCACTGTGTCCACTTTTAAAACAGCTATTTGTGAATAACTTGAAAAGTATACATGCAATTTTGATGATTTGAAGTTCCTAAAGTACTTACCTGCAATACCTTTCGAATGAGATATTACATGTAGAATTTGAACCTGTGGTTCTTAAAATAAACTAAGAAAAGATATTTTTCTATATAAAAACCTATTGGCTGGATTTGTCTCTGAGTGTGTGTACCTCATTTATTGTCTATGTGTATGTACAACAAGTGCTTAACACTACTCCTTGGATAAGCCTACTGCTCGACCACACTACCACAAAAATAGAGCATTAGTATTATCTATTTTTACCACTATTTTACCTCTAAGGGGAACCCTTGGACTCTGTGCATGCTATTCCTTACTTTGAAATAGCACATACAGAGCCAACTTCCTACACCTTCTATGCCCTTGCTTTTTGTGCTGGCAATTAAACCTCTCTCAGCCACAATAAGCAAGTGTTAGGAATATCAAATATATTCCATTTAATAGCCTACAGTACAAAATCTGTCCAGTCACATATGAAGTGCCCCTTATCTTAACTGAACAGACATGTCAATGCTGTCTTTAATTGCACCATTGGATTATATTGTATGGTTTCTGGCTCTAAAAGAATCAAGAAAATTCAAGATTCTCAGCCTAAGTATGCATGAAGAGCACGTGGAAACAACAGTTCTCTTCATCATTTAGCTTGACCCAAGGATCGACCAAACACCATGGTGTCAACATGTGTGAAAGTGTATTATTGGCTGAGGTGGACGGTAGTCCACAAGTACTAATGTTAATATTTTTGCTAGGTCCAGTAAAGGTTTCAATACTTTAAGCCAGAGCATATGGGCATAATTTTATGAAAATCTGTGAGCATTGTATCACAATAGTTTAAAAGTCAAAAACACTACACAATAAAGACCCCACTCCAATTTATATAACTAGAGAGTAATTTAAATAACAAAATAACACCAAAATGACACAAATTCAATATGGAAAACCAGATATATGAATTTTTTAAGTTTTAAATAAGAAAAACTGACTGTAATGGAGCTCAAGTTGAATACAGAAAACAGGTTCATCTTTGTCAAAAATGTTACCTTCCTACTTCCACCTCTGAAATTGAAGTTAAAAATACTCAGTGGGGCTCTACAAGGCCAGAGAGTAATTGGATGAGGTCATGTTGAAGCCATTGCCTTTTGATGGCATCGTTCTGAGTAGACCATAGCACGTCGCTGCAAGTTTTTTCGCTTGGATCTCCATTCCTAGAATTTGGTCTAGCAACATACCCAGACTTTTTCTAGAGATAATGGGAGGTGCGGGAGGACCCATACAATTAGGCCAATTATTTGCAGCCCGGGGGAAAATGTATTTCCCATGATCATTAGCTTTGTCTTCTCACAGTTCAAGTTTCGGCAACAGCCTGCCATCCAGTTAGCCCCTTTTTCTAAACAGGGCACTAAGAGATGGTTTCCTGAATTGGTACTGTTTGCAAGGGAAACAGTTAACTGAGTATCATCTGCACAGGAGGCTAGGGGTAGCCCATAATCTTGTACGATGTGAGCGAGTAGACAAATGGGACTAAGTGAGGAGCCCTGTCAACCCCGCACTTAAAGGGCATTATACCTGAGAAGCAAGTGTTTTCCATTATTTGGAAGGTTTTGTCTTTCACAAAAGAGGACACCCATTCCTCACTTCTGAGTCTTTTTATCAGGATTGTATGATTTAGTGTCAAACATCGCACTTAGTTCTAATGGAAAGATAGCCGTGGTGCCTCCTTGATTGCGTAGCTTTTTTAGCTCCTCAATCACTACTAGGAGTGCGGATTCCATGCTGTTTTGTTTACGGAAAGCCATTTGAGTGGGGTGAAGCAGGTGGTTATCTTCTAAAAAACTAGACAACCTGTGATTCACATGCTTTTCTAGAAGTTTCCCTATCCCCAGTAACTGGTAGATAGGTTGATAGTTTCCCGGTTTAGTGGGATCACGACGGGCCTTCTTCATCACTGCATGTTACCACCATCTTGGGACTGTCTAAGTCCTTAATAATAGATTCATCAGAGTGACTATGGAAGGAAGTGGAGCTTCAAAGCCCTTGGATAACATCTTCAATGGAATTGAATCTAGAGGTGATCCAGATTTAACTTTGCTAATCAGTGCCTATGTAATCTCATCATTTACCTCCAGAAAGTGAGATAAACCAGCGGAGGCTGAGATGAAATAAGGGTACTCTTTCCGAACGATTGGTTCAACTGCACTGGCCACCAGTGATTCATGACTATCCATGACTTTCTTTTGAAAGAAGGCCGCTAGTTTGTTACTCCGGGTTGGAGATGATGGAGGGAGAATGTTACTTTGTTCAGCAACCAGAAGATATGTAACTATTCTAAACAGTTTCTTTGGAGAATTGGATGCCTGGTTGATCTTTCCTTATAGAACAAGGGTTGAGCTTTTTTAATTTCATTGTGATAATTTCTACTAGTCTAATTGTACTATTTAACTTAGGATCCTAATCTTTCCTACATTTTCTTTCCAGTTTCTTGGCATGCTTTCTCAGCGAGGTAAGGTGGCTATTAAACCAAGGGTCTCTTTTAGTTTTAGGCTAGGCTCCTGTTCTAGTTATAGGAAAACACTCATATAATGGTCTAGTGATTGCTCAATCCACTGTTCCCACTGACTCTAGGCTATATCTACATTCTTGTTTAACAGGGGTCTGGACATCATTAGAGCATTCAACCAATCCAAGCTGGAAAGTTTGAACCAAGGATGAGAAAGCAAATGGGCAATGTTATGCGGGGATTTTGTAAAAGGCTTTGCTAGCTGGAATGGAATTAGGTAGTGGTCTGACAAGGGTAGGGGCACAGGATGTTTTACCTGAAGCTTCAAATCATAACTAAGATCGGGGTTCAAGATATGTTCTTGACCATGTGTGGTGGCACCTTCTTTTTTAATAAGTTGGGTGCCCTCTGAGTCCAATAACACTCTCTTAGAGGCTGAGTTGTGGTAGAAATCACCAAGAACAACAATGTGGCTTTTCCTCACGGCTAGGCCAGATAATATCTCAGGTAAGGCTTCTGTGAAAGTGATAGTAGGGCCTGCAGGTCTATAGGTTAATACTCCAGAAAATGTAAATGTGGGGAAAAGCAAAATGTGAATTTAAACTTTTTACTGACAGGGATTGATGATGAGCATGTAAAACACCTGTATTCGTCTTTTAAGATAATAGCTATCTCACCTGATATTTTGCCTATGCGGTTAAGCCTACAAATGTAATAGCCCGGTGGAAGGGCCATCACTATATCAGGATCTATATTTTCAGTAAGCCAGATTTCAGTAATGAATAGAATGTCCAGTCCTTCTTCTTTTAACAGAGATGTGATTTCTATCTTGTGTTTGGAGAGAGACCTATTGTTGATTGCTCCCACCCTCCAATATTCTTTTATAATTGGGGGGGTCTCCCAGCCCTTTCATTTGATGGTAGTGATTGGTTTAGCTTAAAAGTACAGTTAGAACAGCTGCAAGCCCATGTATCTATACTATGACACTCAATAGCTGGACATTACAATTGCCTTCACAAAGTCTAAGTGCCTATAGTTGCTTGTCAGTATATCTTAAGTGATGTGGTATAATGTGGGCAGTGTTCCTGGCTCCTGGTCCCTTTCGGGGATGGATGGGGGTGTTGTGTAGCCATTTTAGTTATAGCTCCATGCACTTTATTTTAACACACTAGGTCGCTGTGCACTTTAGCCTAGATATATTTTATTCAGCTTTGTTTTATTATTGTTACAATAATAATTTTTACCGTTTTGTTTTCTTTCCGTCTATCTAACTGTTTTTGCCTAGGCCAGCACTCTGTTCTCAAGCAAGACATTCTTGATCACTCTGTGCTTCTTTCAAGGCTACAGCACAGTACATTGCCAGTGAACGTGGTACAAGTTTAGTCTCCAACATTCTTAGAAAATACACCCTTACGTAGGGACACTTTCTCAGACTATCAGCTGTGTTATTATATAAACACTTCCTTGTCCCTTACATGTTAGAGGGAGATTCTAGCCAGGGAACCACAACTGTATGCTGATTGCCGAATGCTTCGCTACAGATGCTAACGTAGACCGCAGGCCTTTGCTCAGGTATGTGGGTTGATGTCTTCCCAGGGGAACCTGAAGGGCAGAATTAGAGCTTAACATGCTGTGCTCTATCCTCGCCTAGGTAGGGAGTAGTCCATCAAAAGTAGTGAAAATATGATAGCATTGTTTTTATGCTTCACTCTTCTGGTCACAATACTGATAGTGTCATGTAGTGTCGTCCAGGTTATTGCAGATCACGCTTTGCTATCTAAGATGCAGTTGTTTTATTAAACTTACTATTGAAACACATACTGCTTCTGTTTGTCATTTATATCTGAGACTGAATTGTAAATGAGAGAACCAGATAAGACCTGAGTGACTAAGACTTCCCTGAGAAGCCAAGTATGTCATGCGCTTGGCTGCCCAATCATCACAATCCTTTGGTAGGGATGAGGCACTGCTAGTTAGCCAGAGCAAAATCCGGATTGGAGCGACAGGTGTCACCTGCAGTGGGTTCGACTTAGTCTCCCACATTGCGGGCGATTCTGCTGCTCAAAATCCAGTAGTCTCATTAGAATAATGACAGCCTACGCGACATGGCGCCGCTAACGTTTGGTCAGGCTCTGATTTTCGGGTCCTCCGGAGTATCTCTGTCTCATTTTATATAATGATGCCTCAATACCGTATACGGATTCCCACCCCAGCTGCGTAGGCTATCCTATTTGCAGCTGGAGGTTGTTCAAGCTTGAACTTTAAAAAGTAAACCCCATTTGGTGTGCCTTCTCTGAACTTACAGTTGGTTTATAATGGCAAATCTACAGCAGGTACAGATAGCGGTTAACATGAGCCAACCTCTAATTACACATCTATTAGTGAATGGCTTAACGCCCCAGGGGGGTCCAGTCACATTAGTGGTGGATGCCGATGCAGCTTATAGAACAGAACTTTTTTACTCTTGGGTCACATTTCCAGCAGTTAATGGGAACACAAATACATTTCCTCATTATGCGCTTGCAAATGCGCCTGGACAATACAGAGCATATGCATACTTAGAAATACCTTTATCTTATCAAGAACATAACAATTTGCTTGATGGCGCCCTACCCCACACAATTTAACCAGTAAGGTTAGGTCCTCTAAGTAATGATGCTCCTACCTGGCCCTTATTGGCCACCTATACACCACAACCTGCAATTGCAAACTTAGCGGTAGCTGAGGTTCGTTGCTTATATGTAGAATTAACAGCGATATGTAGACGATTAGTACAATTTGTAATGCAAACATTAAATACAAACCCAGCGCGTGCTACTCCAGTACATCCACATGCAGTAACACCAGGTATAAAGCCTGTGACTGTAAATTCGATCATGGGTAAGGTACCTGCCAAACGGAAGGAAACTCCGTTTTGTTTAGCACAAAAAAATTAATGCACTGGAAGCAGTATTTCCCCATACGGGACCTCAGGATAAACACAGATTATTAACGATGTGCTTGACTTTTGGGATGGTCCCTACAGTAGGTAACTCTAATACCTGGGGCACGGTATTTGCTGTGCTCTATACAACCACAAACGGTACACCAACACTTGACAATTTACCAGAGGGGTTGAAACAAATTCAAGATGAGTATGGGGCTGCTCCGGCCCTAGATTTGGGAATGCAATTTATGGGCAATTTTGCCACAGTATACTCAATCATTTTAAGTAACCTTAAAGGGGAAGCAGTCACGCTTACAGTGCGCATGCGGCTACGTGACGTTCCTCAACAGGATCAGGAATGCGAGCTGCCTAAAATTATCGCAGAGACCTATTCTAGTATTGGTCGAGATAGTTTAGGGGCCAGACCATCTAAACTACAATTTCAGGGCAAATCAAGTAAAGATTTTCCTAAGCAGGCTCCTGAGGGTAAGAAGAAACGCTGGCATAAAAAATAACAAACTTCTAAAAAAAGAGAAGGGGGAATCTCCGGGTATGGATACCCCACAGAACAGATATAATCTCAGAAATAGAGATAATATAAAAACGCCTGATAGATATCAATATACTGATATACGCCAATCTCCCTTTCAGGACTCATCGGAAACACGAAATGAGAGAGGTGGGTGATCAGAGCGAAGGACAGAGTACGTGAAACCGAGACAGGAATCACAGCGCTCTTCGGAGGTTTCTGTTAAAAAGGAAGAGAAACCCGCCCAACAAAAACCACAATTAAAAAAGTGGCAGCAGTCACAGTTCGACATGCCACTCAGGAAGAGGGTCCTCTTGAAGAACAAGAAGTGGGCTCTAGCACTGCTAGACAGCGAGGCAGAGATCACAATAGTTCACCAGAATCTTCTAGAGCATCTGGAGGTGAAAGTAAATGATGACTTTATTCAAGTAGAAACTGCGGACTTGCGTGTCTCCACGCCAGATAGGGTGTATAAAGTAACGCTACAGGAGACACTGAGCGCATAATAGACACAATCTTTTGAGATCGTGTGGTAAACATATATGATATTTTGTTGGCCGAACAAGACTGGCCACCTGAATTTGTCCGTACCTGCCCATATGGAGAAGACGTTATTAAGCCTTCCTTCTTGCCCCTTGTTCCAGAGGAACTCGCTGAATCCTATGCCATTGATTGGGCTTTGGCACAGGATCCTGCATTATACAGAAATCACATAGGGTGGGATAGAGAATCCCCCTACCATGTAATTCCAATCAAAAATGAACGTCAACCTCAACCGCAGTATCCAAAAAAACATGAAGCAAAAGCACCTGTGAGAGAAATACTCACACAATTAGAGTACCAGGGTGTAATTGAACCCTGTGTCTCCCCAATGAATAATCCATTATTCCCGTTAGCTAAACCAGACTATTCATATAGAATAGTCTTAGACTACAGACATTTAAACAGTTATACACCCACTTATGCTATAAAGAACTGACACAGCACTGCATTAATGAGCAATATAGTGCGTGAAAAAATACAAAACAACACTGGACATTTCTAATGTTTTTTTCTGCCAGAATATAGCGCCTAAGAGTAGAGACTTAACAAGTTTCAGCGCACTGGCTCCCAGAAAAAATTATGTTGTTTACCTCAAGGGTATAAGAACAGTCCAGGACTGTTAGCAGCTTGTGTGACAGCAATTTTGCACGAGATTTACCTTGAAGCATTGTCCTATGTAGATGATATCTATCTTATGGATGATGAGCTATTACAACATCTAAGACGGGTAGCCCGCATTGTTGTAGGATTTGCTGAATTTAGCTACAAATTCAATAAAAAAAAAACTAAAATTGCCTTCCTTAGAGTCCTGTTTTTGAGATATGAGCTATCGAGTGAAGGAAAGAGCCTAGCGCCACAATTCTTAGAAAAATATGCACAACTACAACCACCAAACACGATTAAAAAACTTCAATCTCTATTGGGTTTCCTAAATTTTAGCAAAACTTACATTCCAGATTATGCTACACGCATAAAGCCTTTATATGATCTGATACGTCCTGATTTTTCAAGTAAATTCTGGACTATTGAACACACACGAATTCTTCGAGATTTGCAAACAGACATGCTTGCAGCAAAACACTTACACACGAGGGACAACAAAACACATTTGGTCATCAGAGTAATTGCTGGTGCCATTGGTTTCACCTATGTGACATTTAATGAAGGTGAGACAGTCCCGATTGCATATAAATCACATTTATATTCAGCGGCAGAACAACGCTTTGCTCCCACTGAGAAAATTCTCACTGCTGTGCAGATGGCTGTCATTAAAGAAAGACCTCTTGCCCAAGGGAAACGCAATATTGTCATTTCTCCGATCCCAGCCCTAGAGGCTGTTACAAAAGCCAGCATTCCAAACGCAAAAGCATTACATCCACGTTGGATACAATAGTGTTGGACTTTTGCTTATGCAGGGTCATCCCCAGTCTTTTTCGCCTCCTGCCTCCTATTTTTTTCTGACATGTTGCTGTTGGCTTTTCAACTCTGAGCACTTTACCACTGCTAACCAGTGCTAAAGTGCATATGCTCTCCTGTTTAAATTGTATGTAAGTGGTTTATCCATGATTGGCATATTTGATTTACTAGTAAGTCCCTAGTAAGGTGCACTAGAGGTGCCAGGGCCTGTAAATCAAATGCTACTAATGGGCCTGCAGCACTGGTTGTGCCACCCACATAAGTAGCTCTGTAATCATGTCTCAGACCTGCCCCTGCAGTGTCTGTATGTGTATTTTTACACTGTAAATTCGACTTGGCAAGTGTACCCACTTGCCAGGCCTAAACCTTCCCTTTCCTTACATGTAAGGCACCCCTAAGGTAGGCCCTAGGTAGCCCCAAGGGCAGGGTGCAGTGTATGGATAAGGTAGGACATATAGTAATGTGGTTTATATGTCCTGACAGTGAAATACTGCCAATTTCGTTTTCACTGTTGCAAGGTCTGTCTCTCTCTCATAGGATAATATGGGGGCTACCTTTAAATATGATTAAAGTGTAGATTCCCCTAGAGAGTAGATGGACATGTGGAGTTTGGGATCCCTGAACTCACAATTTAAAAATACATCTTTTAGTAAAGTTGATTTTAAGATTGTGAGTTTGGAAATGCCACTTTTAGAAAGTGAGCATTTTCTTGCTTAAACCATTCTGTGACTCTGCCTGGTTTGTGGATTCCCTGTCTGGGTCAGTTTGACAGTTGGGTTGTTTTTCCCCTCACACCAGACAGTGACACAAAGGGAGCTGGGGTGTGATCTGCATTTCCTGATTAGCCATCTCTGCTAGGAGGGAGGGGTGGAATGGTCACTCTCATCTGAAAGGACTGTGCCTGCCTCTGACAATGCTGTCTCCAGCCCCCTGGTTTGTGTCTGAGGCCTTGCCTGGGCAAGGCAGGATTTCACAAGAAGGTGTGAGTCCCCTTTGAAGAAAGGTGACTTCAAAGACTAAAATGGGTATAAGAAGGGCACCCAAACTTACAAACTTTAGAAACACTTCTGGAACCAAGGGGAACCTCTGCCTGGAGAAGAGCTGATAGCTGAGGAAAACGTGCTGCCCTGCCTGTGACTGTGCTTTGTGGAGCTTTCCTGCAGTGCTGCTTCTGCCAGAGTAAGAGGGCAAAGACTGGACTTTGTGTGCCTTCCATCTTGAAGAAGAAATCTCCAAGGGCTTGATGTAGAGCTTGCCTCCTGTTGTTGAAGTCTCAGGGATAGCAAAGACTTCTTCCTGCCAGCACCTGGAGTCTCTGGAGAGACCCCTACTCTGCTCTGTGGTGCCCTTCCAGTTCCTGGGACCCTGAAAGGAGAGGCTGGCAGCCTAAGGACAAAAATACACGCACCGAGCACCGTGCGGAGAAAAGATCGACGCGAATCCGATCGCGGCTGAGAAAACGACGCGACGCCGGTTCCGCAGCTGAGAAACGACGCCGCAGGAAACGCGACCGAAAAACCGACGCCCGGAGCAGGAGAAACGACGCGCAGCATCGCTGACGGAGGCTGAGAGATCGCACCCTGCGCCGCGGGACTTTCGGATCGTCGTGTGGCTGGCTTTTTCAACGCGCACCGCCGTGCCGAGTTGTTTTCGACGCACACAGCCGTGCAGGGTTACTTTCGACGCACACCGCCCGTGCGGGGTTATTTTTGACGCAAACCAGGTACATTTTCACGCTAGCAGCGCTAGTGTGGTGTTACAACTACCTAAAGACTCTTTTTATTTTAAACCTTTAAAAAATCATAACTTGACTTGTGTATGTTGGATTTTTGTCGTTTTGGTCTTGTTTTGTCTAGATAAATATTTCCTATTTTTCTAAACTGGTGTTGTGTCATTTTGTAGTGTTTTCATTAAGTTACTGTGTGTGTTGGTACAAATACTTTACGCCCAGCACTCTGAGGTTAAGCCTACTGCTCTGCCAAGCTACCAAGGGGGTAAGCAGGGGTTAGCTGAGGGTGATTCTCTTTTATCCTAACTAGAGTGAGGGTCCTTGCTTGAACAGGGGGTAACCTGACTGTCAACCAAAGACCCCATTTCTAACATTGGTGACCAGCGGTCGGGATTTGGACTTGTATTTGTACTTGACATACAGTAATTAAGTGTACACTACTGTTTTGATCTCAGACCACTACGTGACCACATACTACTTGTTTGGTGATCTTTTGATTTTTCTCTTAAGGACTCTTTTTATTCTACTTCCATGATTTTGCTGATCCCTTGACTGATTCTTTTTACTTCATTGGGAAATTATTTTTTTCTGCCTTTTGGAACTTTGCACTTGTGACCATCATGTCTCAATCTGGAGATGCAACAGCTGGAGCTGTGTTTGAAATGGAGAAACTGAAGGAGTACTCAGTTGCTCAATTGAAACAGTTCCTTAAAGATCTTGACTGTCCCACTGAGAGCTCCACCAGGGAGGGGGAGCTGCAACAGGCACAGAGGGCTTGGGTGACAATCAAGAAGGCTGGAGGGCACACAGAGGAGGAGAATATGGGTGGGGAAGTGCAGAGGATACACAGTGGTGTAGTGGAGGAACCTGTTACGCCTGGGGGGAGGGTCCCCAGGAGGGGTGGCAGGGTGTCACCCAAGGGTCTGACTCCTGAAAAGTTACAGGACAGACAGGCAGAGAGGAAGTACCAATGGGAGCTGAAAAAGCTCGATTGGGGGTTGGAAGAGTTGGAAGAAAGGAGGAGGAACTTAGAGATTAAAAAAATGATTTATGCTTACGAGCTTAAATTGAAAGAGCTGGAAGTCATGAGGGCTGAGTCCAGCTGGAATGGTGGCAGCAACAATTGTATATCCAGTGATGCTGCAGAAGTGCACATGCCCAGAGAGGTGGTGCCCTACTTGAAGGAGGGAGTTAACACACGCCAGGAGGTTCAGGGGTATGAGGTAGCTCCAGTGATGCACAGGGTCCCTGAGGTGGATTGGGGAACTGGCATGGGGAGTCATATTCCTACTGGTGGGAGGGACACTCTACTGACTCTAAGTGAGAGTGACAGGGAGAGGGGTTCCCCCCAGGTAGAAGTCCTGGTTATGGAGTGTGAAAACATCCCAGAAGAGTGTGGGTTGAGTGTCAGGGACAGTCAGGTACTGTCTCACCAGTCTCAGGAGGGTGATGTGGGATGCTTTGTCAAAGCAGAGTCACTGGATGGTTGGGTGAAGGGTACTTTGGTTAATTCATGTGAGGGGCTGAGTGATGTAATTGCTGGAGAGCATATGTCTAGTCCTTATTTTCCAGAGCTATGCCAACACCAGGTGGAGTGTGAGTTCTCTGACCCCAGGGAGCTTACAATGGAGGCAGACTTCTGGGTGAGTACCAGAGAGTCTGAAGAGGCATTTGGGGGTGCTCCTGAGAGGAGTGGTCTAGGTAGTTCCCATCCAGGTGAGGTAGGGAAGGATTGTAGCGTCCCAGGTAGGTCCCAGTGTAGTGGGATGGGTGAGGGACCCCATGTCCAGTCTCAGAGGAGAGGGAATGGGGATGGGTTGAGGCCCAAGGTGCCCGAGATCCGGTCCCAGGTCCTGGAGGGTTCCCTGCGGGAACACCAGGAGGGGAGCCTAGCCTGTACCATAGGGCCATCTGTTGAGGGAGACCCCACAGTGTCAGGAGAACTTGGGGGGGCCGCTGTAGCCAGCGTCCCACCAGTTCTGGTGTCTGGCAGTACCACTCCTAGTGAGGGGGTGCAGAAGTCCAGACAGAGGGTTGAGAGGGGGTTGCGGACCCCAGTGGAGAACCTGGAGGGTCGGGGGTCAGCTCTGAGAGCAGAGCCCCCCATGAATGACCTTGGTGAGACCATTTCTGGGTTGGGGGGAATCCAGACTCTGTCAGATGGGCAGAGGTCAGGAGACCTGCGCCAGCCAGACTCTTGTGTGGCCCTTCGGGACAGTGTGTCCCTTGAGGGGGGTAAGTGTGCCCCCCTGGAAGTCCTGGTGTGCCAGGCAATGGTTCAACCGCAGGGTGGTGACTCTGGGTTGAATGATCAGGTTCAGGGGGTAAACTCTGACCTGATAGGGGGTAGGTGTGCTCCCAAGGAAGTCCTGGTGTGCCAGGCAGTGGTTCAACCGCAGGGTGGTGACCCTGGGTTGGATGACCAGGTTCAGAGGGTAAACTCTGACCTGGTAGGGGGTAGGTATGCCCCCCAGGAAGTCCTGGGTTGCCAGGCAGTGATCCAGTCTGTGGGTACAGACCCTGGATTGGGAGGCCAGGTTAAGGGTGTCCCCCCTGACCTGGAGGAAGGGGCTACTGCTAACAGTGCCCCTACCATGTTGTCTTCTGGGGGGGCCACTCCTAGTTGGGTGGTTCAGGACCCCAGAAGAGAGGGCAGGGGGAGGGAAGCCTCACCCCTGGCCCTGGTCCAACCTGAAGGTACAGACCCCAGGTTGGAGGATCAGTTGCAGGTTAACATCCCTGCACTGATGGAAGAATTGTGCAGGACTGCTTCTACAAGCACCCTGACAGTTTTTGACTCTGGGGGTGCCGCTTCTGCAGGGAGGGTACAGAGCCCCAGAGGGGAGGACCAGGGTCAGGTTAACATCCCTGACCTGGCGGAAGAGAGAGTGGTCAAAGGGTGCCAGGCACCTGGGGCTACCACCCCCCACTCTCCACAGTCACAGTGGTTAGAGAGGCCTGAGGTCGGGCTCTCATCCCTGACAGTTGTCTGGGGCCACTGTGGCTTGCTGTCCTGGTGGACAGAGTTGCCCCTGGGGGGGGGAGGACGAGAGTCACACCCCGGGGGTGGAGTGGGCAACACCACTGTGTTGGCCCTGGTGGTACTATCTGCCCATTGCAATGCATCTGTGAGCAAAGTAAAGTTAGGTGTTGCACAGATGGTGTCTGTAGATGTGGAGAAGGGTTCCCCATGGGTTAGCTTAGTGGGCCCTGAGAGTATGGACAGAGGGATCCAACTGGAGTCAGGAAGGCGTAGAACTGGAACATGCCCCTGCTGTTGTGGGCCTGGGTCCTTGTTCTATCGCCCCAATCAGGGAAGTACATCAAGGTATTGATTGTTCTCCCCTGGCTTTAGGCTGGTAGGGGGTCGTGTTGGACTTTTGCTTATGCAGGGTCATCCCCAGTCTTTTTCGCCTCCTGCCTCCTATTTTTTTCTGACATGTTGCTGTTGGCTTTTCAACTCTGAGCACTTTACCACTGCTAACCAGTGCTAAAGTGCATATGCTCTCCTGTTTAAATTGTATGTAAGTGGTTTATCCATGATTGGCATATTTGATTTACTAGTAAGTCCCTAGTAAGGTGCACTAGAGGTGCCAGGGCCTGTAAATCAAATGCTACTAATGGGCCTGCAGCACTGGTTGTGCCACCCACATAAGTAGCTCTGTAATCATGTCTCAGACCTGCCCCTGCAGTGTCTGTATGTGTATTTTTACACTGTAAATTCGACTTGGCAAGTGTACCCACTTGCCAGGCCTAAACCTTCCCTTTCCTTACATGTAAGGCACCCCTAAGGTAGGCCCTAGGTAGCCCCAAGGGCAGGGTGCAGTGTATGGATAAGGTAGGACATATAGTAATGTGGTTTATATGTCCTGACAGTGAAATACTGCCAATTTCGTTTTCACTGTTGCAAGGTCTGTCTCTCTCTCATAGGATAATATGGGGGCTACCTTTAAATATGATTAAAGTGTAGATTCCCCTAGAGAGTAGATGGACATGTGGAGTTTGGGATCCCTGAACTCACAATTTAAAAATACATCTTTTAGTAAAGTTGATTTTAAGATTGTGAGTTTGGAAATGCCACTTTTAGAAAGTGAGCATTTTCTTGCTTAAACCATTCTGTGACTCTGCCTGGTTTGTGGATTCCCTGTCTGGGTCAGTTTGACAGTTGGGTTGTTTTTCACCTCACACCAGACAGTGACACAAAGGGAGCTGGGGTGTGATCTGCATTTCCTGATTAGCCATCTCTGCTAGGAGGGAGGGGTGGAATGGTCAATCAATCAATCAATCAAAGGCATTTGTATAGCGCACTGCTCACCCGGAGGGTCTCAAGGCGCTGGGGGGGGGGGAAACGCTACTGCTCGAACAGCCAGGTCTTGAGTTGCTTCCTGAAGGCGAGATGGTCTTGCGTTGTCCGGAGGTGGATGGGGAGGGAGTTCCATGTCTTGGCTGCCAGGTAGGAGAAGGATCTTCCTCCGGCGGTGGCTCTGCGGATGCGGGGGACGGTGGCGAGAGCGAGGCTGGCGGAGCGGAGCTGGCGGGTGGGCTTGTGGAAGGTCAGGCGGCTGTTGAGGAACTTGGGGCCCAGGTCGTGGAGGGCCTTGTGTGCGTGGGTGAGGAGTCGGAACGTGATTCTTTTGTTGACGGGGAGCCAGTGCAGGTCTCTCAGGTGTTCGGAGATGTGGCTGTGTCGGGGGATGTCCAGGATGAGTCGTGCTGAGGCGTTCTGGATCCGTTGGAGTTTCTTCTGGAGTTTGGCGGCGGTGCCGGCGTAGAGGGCGTTCCCGTAGTCCAGCCGACTGGTGACGAGGGCCTGGGTGACCGTCTTCCTGGTCTCGGTGGGGATCCACCGGAAGATCTTTCGAAGCATGCGCAGGGTGTTGAAGCATGAAGATGAGACGGCGTTGACTTGTCTGGTCATCGAGAGGGAGGAGTCCAGGATGAAGCCTAGGTTGCGAGCGTGGTCCGTTGGCTTGGGGGTGGCTCCCAGGGCGGGGGGCCACCAGGAGTCGTCCCAGGCGGATGGTGATGATCCCAGGATGAGGACCTCCGTCTTGTCTGAGTTCAGTTTCAGGCGGCTGTTCTTCATCCATTCGGCGACGTCTTTCATCCCTTCGTGTAGGCTGGCTCTGGCGGCGTCCGGGTCGCTGGTGAGGGAGAGGATCAGCTGGGTGTCGTCGGCGTAGGTGATGATCTTGAGGTTGTGTTGACGTGCGATGGTTGCGAGGGGGCTCATATAGACGTTGAAGAGGGTGGGGCTGAGCGATGACCCTTGTGGAACTCCGCAGATGACTTCGGTGGCCGCTGACCGGAACGGGGGTCACTCTCATCTGAAAGGACTGTGCCTGCCTCTGACAATGCTGTCTCCAGCCCCCTGGTGTGTGTCTGAGGCCTTGCCTGGGCAAGGCAGGATTTCACAAGAAGGTGTGAGTCCCCTTTGAAGAAAGGTGACTTCAAAGACTAAAATGGGTATAAGAAGGGCACCCAAACTTACAAACTTTAGAAACACTTCTGGAACCAAGGGGAACCTCTGCCTGGAGAAGAGCTGATAGCTGAGGAAAACGTGCTGCCCTGCCTGTGACTGTGCTTTGTGGAGCTTTCCTGCAGTGCTGCTTCTGCCAGAGTAAGAGGGCAAAGACTGGACTTTGTGTGCCTTCCATCTTGAAGAAGAAATCTCCAAGGGCTTGATGTAGAGCTTGCCTCCTGTTGTTGAAGTCTCAGGGATAGCAAAGACTTCTTCCTGCCAGCACCTGGAGTCTCTGGAGAGACCCCTACTCTGCTCTGTGGTGCCCTTCCAGTTCCTGGGACCCTGAAAGGAGAGGCTGGCAGCCTAAGGACAAAAATACACGCACCGAGCACCGTGCGGAGAAAAGATCGACGCGAATCCGATCGCGGCTGAGAAAACGACGCGACGCCGGTTCCGCAGCTGAGAAACGACGCCGCAGGAAACGCGACTGAAAAACCGACGCCCGGAGCAGGAGAAACGACGCGCAGCATCGCTGACGGAGGCTGAGAGATCGCACCCTGCGCCGCGGGACTTTCGGATCGTCGTGTGGCTGGCTTTTTCAACGCGCACCGCCGTGCCGAGTTGTTTTCGACGCACACAGCCGTGCAGGGTTACTTTCGACGCACACCGCCCGTGCGGGGTTATTTTTGACGCAAACCAGGTACATTTTCACGCTAGCAGCGCTAGTGTGGTGTTACAACTACCTAAAGACTCTTTTTATTTTAAACCTTTAAAAAATCATAACTTGACTTGTGTATGTTGGATGTTTGTCGTTTTGGTCTTGTTTTGTCTAGATAAATATTTCCTATTTTTCTAAACTGGTGTTGTGTCATTTTGTAGTGTTTTCATTAAGTTACTGTGTGTGTTGGTACAAATACTTTACGCCCAGCACTCTGAGGTTAAGCCTACTGCTCTGCCAAGCTACCAAGGGGGTAAGCAGGGGTTAGCTGAGGGTGATTCTCTTTTATCCTAACTAGAGTGAGGGTCCTTGCTTGAACAGGGGGTAACCTGACTGTCAACCAAAGACCCCATTTCTAACAAATAGGCTATGTCCTTGACAGCCAATGATGTAGACTACATTTTTTACCCAAAATTACAAACTCAAGAATTTTTACAGTACGAATTAGAGTACCCAGTTCCAGCAAATACATTGCCTATTGAACAATATCATAGAGTCATGTACACAGATAGCTCAGCACAACCCGCGATTAGCACAAAACAAAAATATTCTGCAGCTTGCGCAGTCGTAAGTAGCTACATGGAGGGCGATAAGTTTTGTCCTCTACATACCTTAACACAAACCTTGGGGGATTGCGCAGCACAGTTGGCAGAACTAAAGGCTCTGCTGATGGCACTGGAACACAAGGATCCTGCACAGCCTACGCTGATTGTTTGTGATTCATATTATTGTGTGCAGTCCTTTAATGAATACCTGCATTATTGGCGCCAGAATGGGTTCAGAGATTCCAAAGGCAACACAATCAAACACAGACGTCTGTGGCGGAAGGTAGCAGATCTGAAAGAGATGCTATCAAATGTCCATGTTGTACATACACTTGGACACCAGCGCGTTGGGATACACGTTGCTGGAAATACATTGCCTGATGAAGCCGCAAAGTCAGCAGTGGCTGTCGCTGCTGTAGTTGCAGTGACTCATTTGAGTTCAAAACCTGACGCAGACATATGGGCTGCCGTGACAGCTACGGCTGATGGTACACCCTATCCTAAGGGATTTCCTAACAAATATCACTACCGAATGGGAGGTATGCTGAATGCTGAGGTTAAGATACTAGGCGTAGGGGTATGAGACATTCCCAATAGAGATATAAGATCATAATTGATTAAAGCAGCGCATGAGGGGGTGGCATCTGCCCATGCTGATGTGGCGGCTACAATTTCAATCTTGCAGGCCCGTGATTGGTGGCCAGGTCTCTATAAAGAGACCAAGCAGTCCTTTGTTGTGACATCTGTCAACAAATTAAAGTTTCCACTGCAAAAGACCCGCCACAGACACCCCTCCTGATTTCAAACAAACCATGTGTGTACTTGAACATCTTTGGTCCCCTAACACCAGACAGTGCATACAAGTATATTTTAGTCGCTGTTGATTCATGCTTCAGATTTTTATGGGTGTGCCCACAATGCTCGGCTGACGCTCGGACTGTTATTAAAGATTTGCGAGTCTTTATCAGTACATATGCTGTTGCCCTGCTTTTGCCTCAAGGGCTTTCAGGGACACCATGGCTTCATTGGGGGTCCAACTACAGTACTCGTCTCCATTTCCTCCTGAGGAAAATAGTATTGTGGAGTGATTAAACCATGATTTAACGCAATCCTTAACAGCCAGAGTCTTAGGTACGGGTCATAGTTGGCTTAACCACCTATATGGAGTTCAGAGAGCATTTAATAATCTGCCTAGAAGGTCCCTGGGGGGTTGTACTTCATATGAGTGCCTGTTCGGAACTCAAATGTATGTTCCGGATCTTGATGGTCCTGGTGTGGAGGCCACAGAAACACCTTTTGACATAAATGAACGTGTCACTGTCTTACAGGAATTGCAACAGTTCCGTGATGATAATTCTTTTATCAGTGCTGCCACCATAGGAATCAAGGATGTACCTGTGACACCTACTGGCTGGATTCCGAAAGTTGGGGATCTTGTACGTGAGAAAGTCGCTGTGAAAAAGGAATTTGGCCCTTCCTATTGAGCACCAGTCCCAGTACTAAGGATACACGGTACCAGAACTGTAATTCTACCACCGTTGGCAGGTGCTAAAGAAAATCGTTTTGTCTCCAACGACAATGTCAAATTACACCATGTGGCCGATCCTGCACCGCCAACCAAGAGGAACATCCAGTAGCTCACGAATCCCTCTCACTGCTGGCGAAGAAGTTCCTCTACAAGTCGTTTATACCAACACCAACACCACTCCGAGCTTGGGGAGGGTGGAAGATGATCTTGCATTAGTTCCACTAACATCAACCAATTTAGAAATTTGACCGAGTTGACTCAACTCCAACACAGACGGATGGTGCTATCTATAGTGTGCCACCACAGGAAACACCAACTCCACCACTGACCACGGCTCCACCTTTTGCACGAACTGCTTCTGGATATTTTTCCGACTTCAATGATGACTTCTCAGACTCATTCGCCTCTTCGACAGCTGATTTGTCAAGAGCACGTAAGCTAAAAAAAACTGGCTTAAAGAAACGTATTTTGTTTTTCATGGAATTATCTATGGCTCTCTTTGACTGTCCTTGCTTTTCTACTGTGGATTGGTTTTGTCACTACTTTTTTCTTATTGATACATGGTCACTTTCTTCCTGAAAAATCAACAGTTGAACTGGTGGAGGACGTTTTAAAGCCACATTTTTCATCACATAAGGTCCGAAGAGACCTGTCACTTGTGAACACTTCCGCATTACCAATTCCTGATGAGATTGTTTGGGACAAAGTAGTATTTGATATATATGGTCCATTGAAGTAATTCAAATACCGTATGTGTTCAAATTATCAATGAATGATATAATCATACCAGGCATTGTTTCTGATGATTGCAATGTGAAAACAGTTGATTCTATGATGACTGACTTGCAGTATTATACTGTTTTTGAAAACGAAGATGTTTATCAATCTAAAGAGAATTATGGTGAGATGCTTTGCTATACTTATTATGGGCACCATTTCATACAGAGCGAGCAGCCCAAAACTGTTTTTAATTATACACAATGAGAACATTGTCCGACTCCACCGCAGGGGAGTTCTAAAACATATTCTGAAAAGTTTATATCTTTTTCTGGGCACAATGTAAAAAATGCTGAGTCATCTTATTTGAAGGTACCACCTACTAAGGATATACATATATTAATGACAAATACAAAATTTATATGTTCGGAATCCTTTGTTTCCCGGTTGTATATAGAAGGCTATGAATATTGGCTGAAGTCGATCGATCTGAAAAGGGTATGGGGAACAAAAAATTGGCAAATTAGAGGAAAGGAGGCTTTGTTCAGAGCATGCCTTATTCCTGTACAAATTATTTTTTAAATGAAACAGTACAACAAACAAGTTGTTTAGGCTTCGTTAAAATTAAGGAATTAAACATGCGCAGTATACCTGCCCCCGCAAAATTTGATAAATGGCAAGAATATACAAATGCAACTGAAGATCAGCTCGACGGATGGGTCCTGAATGATACATTTAATGTTTCACTGACACGTCCTGGCGGGTGGTTGTTGTGGCCAATAGATACCAATGGGTGTCATCAATGTTTTATCAACTCCTCAGGGGGTTTTAGAACTAGTAGGCCAGACCCTCGCTATATATCATCTGAACATGCAGGAATAGTTACGACATATAGGCCCTCATTACAACCCTGGTGGTAAATCCCGCTTACTGCCGTGCAGAAGACTGCCAACATACCGCTGTGGCCGCAGAATTCCGCTATAGGTATTACGACCCACAGCTCGGAATCTGCCACAATACAGACACCCACACAAGTCTGCCAAACCAAAGGTCAGTGATAAACTGGCGATAACAAAACCAACACCGTCACGCCAACAAGAATACGCCCACACTATCACGACCCACGAATCAACGCGGCGGTCTCTCAACCGCGGTAAACCAATGGCGGTACACACCGTCGAGCTCAAAATACACACACATTTACAAAACACAACCACATTGGACAATTCAAACTACACACACCTGATACACATACACACACCACTCCCACACACCCAATCCAATATAAGACTCACACCCACATTACCCACAAGCCCTTACTACCGGAAATTTGAAAGCAGACCAGAGAGGGACACTACCAAAAACACCAGCATCCACATCCACGCACCTCAAACCACACACACCAACACATCCCCTCACACATCACAACAGACACCTCCTCACACATCACCCACCCCACATCATGGCACCTCAAAGACACCCCAGGTTCTCTGAGGAGGAGCTGAGGGTCATGGTGATGGAAATCATCCGGGTAGAGCCACAGCTATTCGGATCACAGGTGCAGCAGACATCCATTGCAAGGAAGATGGAGCTATGGTGAAGAATTGTCGACAGGGTAAATACAGTGGGACAGTGTCCAAGAACACAAAATGACATCAGGAAGAGGTGGAACGACCTACCGGGGAAGGTGCATTCTGTGGTATCCAGACATCAGATTGCTGTACAGAGGACTGGCGGTGGACCCCCATCTCCTCCCCCACAACTAACAACATGGGAGGAGCAAGTCTTGGTGATCCTGCATCCTGAGGGCCTCGCAGGAGTAGCAGGAGGACTGGACTCTGGTAAGGCAAATCTTTACTACCTTATCCCCCACACCACCTGCATGCCATCACAGACGCCCACCCTTACCCTCACACCCATGACCCCAACAACCCACAGATATCCCACCAACACAACCCACATATCCCAAAACCAAGCCCTGCATGTAACACCAATGGATGGACACCCATCACCCAAGCATGTCCAGTACAGAGACTCACTTATGCCCCAAAATCAGCAATCGCACAAGGACCAAGCCAATAATGCAAGCACTGGAGTAGAGGGTCACTCACCCATTGCACACAATGGCACACACAGATACAATAACTATGCATTTACACCCCAACAGGACCCCTACTCAATGTCACCAGACAGGAGGTGCCAGACATATGCAGTCCCCCCACAGAAGAGGCCCACAGTGATGACAGCAGCTCTGCATGCCTGGATTAAGATGACCAGCCTGGCCCATCTGGGACCTCGGGACAGTCGGTTCCCCTGCCACTGTCACAAGCCACCACAGAGCCTCCCCTCAGGAAACACCAGCACAGCACCCACCCAGCGGGCCCATCCCTTTGTCCCCAGGACACGTCAATCAGCAGTGTGTACATCACTACAGGGAACCCAGGCAACCCACTAACACAGGACGATCAGGAACCTGGGGGCAGTGGGCACACGGTTCAGGGGACAGAGGCACAGGATAACAGGGAAACTGGGAGGACTGCTGTGCAACAGGGGGGACAGGCCCAGGGAACCGACACTCCACAAGGCACTCTCCAACATCATGGGAGCTTACCATCATTCCCAGGAGACCATGGCAACGGTACTGGCCAAGTTTTAGGAGACCCAGCGGCAGCAGGAGGAACACTACCTTGGGATCAGGGAGGACTTGAAGTCCATTAACACCACCCTGGTCACCATTGCAGGGGTGCTGGCAGACCTTCTCAACACCAGGAGGGACACAGTGGCACAACAAGGGGCCCCTGACACTAGCCTGGACGATTAACAGCCCTCCACCTCCGCCGGCACTAATGGACAGGAGGCACCACCACAGGAACAACAGGACACCAGCACCCCACCCCCTGCAGATGGAGAACCACCCCGCAAAGGGTCCCTGAGATCCAGGAACAAGACAGAGAACATTGCCAAGACCCCCGCCAGGAAATGAGACCCCCCTGAATGTCACCCTTCTGTCCCACCATGTCACCCTGTCCATCCTTAAACTGCCATTGGTCCACTTCCTATGCCTTTTTGGACAATGCAACTGTGAAACAAATAGACTGGACTCTGCCATGGACATTCCTCCACCATCACCCCAGCCCATTACACCCTCCACTTATTTGCACAGGAATAAACACACTTCAATCACAAAATAATCTGGAGTCAGTCTGTGCTTTCACAAATGTGTAATTGCAATAACTATGGAATATAGCAATGTCAATGTACTTGTTCACATACCAATGTAACACAGCTGTAGGCCAGGAGTAAACAGAGCAGAGGGCACAAAGTGGGACCCAGATCTGTGAAATAGAAAGCCAAAGTGACAAGTCAGGATCCATACACTGAGTGAAAATGACAGATTAATGCTAGCTCAAACAACAGTATGATATGTGGGAAGCATTTACATCTTCTCACCTGTGTCTCACTGGAAGTATTACATGATGATGTTGTTTCGGTTGTCGATATCCTCTTCTTCTGCCTCCTCTTCTTCACTGTCCACAGGCTCCACAGCTGCAACAAGACCACCATCTGGCCCATCCTCCTGCAGAAAAGGCACCTGCCGTCGCAAAGTCAGGTTGTGCAGCATACAGTAGGCCACGATTATCTGGCACACCTTTTTCGGTGAGTAGTATAGGGAGCCACCTGTCAGATGGAGGCACCGGGATCTGGCCTTCAGGAGGCCGAAGGTGCGTTCGATCACCCTCCTAGTTCGCCCATGTGCCTCATTGTAGCATTCCTCTGCCCTTGTCCTGGGATTGCTCACTGGGTCAGTGGCCATGACAGGTTGGGGTAACCAGAGTCACCTGCAAATGTCGATGGATATCTGTTAGACACACACTAACCCTTAGGGACAGCCCCATACCCAGACACCTATGTCAACTGTATTGGGACCTTGCCCTCACCTATTAGCCACACACAGTGCCTCTGGAATTGCTCCATCACATAAGGAATGCTGCTATTTCTCAAAATGTAAGCGTCATGCACAGAGCCAGGATACTTGACATTGACATGGGAGATGTACTGGTCTGCCAAACACACCATCTGCACATTCATCGAATGGTAGCTCTTCCAGTTTCTATACACCTGTTCATTCCTGCGGGGGTACAAATGCCACATGTGTCCCATCAATGGCATCAATGATGTTGGGGATATGTCCCAGGGCATAGAAGTCACCTTTCACTGTGGGCAAATCCTCCACCCAAGGGAAAACGATGTAGCTGCGCATGTGTTTCGGTAGGGCAGACAAGACTCTGGACAACACGTTAGAGAACATTGGCTAGGCCATCCCTGATGCCATGGCCACTCTTGTTTGAAAAGACCCACTGGCCAGGATATGCAGTACAGACAGGACCTGCACTAGAGGGGGGATTCCTGTGGGATGGTGGATAGATGAAATCAGGTCAGGCTCCAACTGGGCACACAGTTCCTGGATTGTTGCACAATCAAGTCTGTATGTGACTAGGATGTGCCTCTTTTCCATTGTCGACAGGCCCACCCGGGGTCTGTTCACCGGAGGATGCCACCATCTCATCACCTGCCCCAGCAGATGTGCCCTATGGAGGAAAACAGCGAGCAGAGAGTCATCCAACACTGAGGTATCACAATTTGTTATTTGCAGAAACTTTATTAATCTGCAATGTGCCGGTTTCGGTCTGGCTACAGTGTCTGAGGAAAGGGCCACTGCCTTCACTTCGGAGGAGTTGGAGAAACTACTGGATGGGGTCCTCCCCCAGTACACGCAACTGTACGGTCTTCCAGACAAACAGGTGAGTACACTGTGAGCATGCTGCATGGGCAATGCCTGTCTTGAGTGGTGTGGATGGAAGATACATGGGGGAGGCTGAGGCCCGCATGTGCGAATGGTGAGTGTATGTGCGTCAGGGCATGGGTGGGAACTGGTGGGCAATGAGTATGACGGTCCGTACGGGTAAGTAATTTCCTTTCTCCCTGTACCATTCCTCTAGGTCAGCGCCCACCAGAAGAAGGGTATTTGGCGTGCAATCGCCAAAGACGCCCGGACCCTGGGGGTCTACCACAGACGGAGCACCCACTGCGTTAAAAGATGGGAGGACCTGCGCCGCTGGAGCAAGAAGACGGCGGAGGCCCAGCTGGGGATGGCCTCCCAATGTGGGAGGGGTGCCCGTCGCACCATGACCCCACTGATGTTCCGGATCCTGCCGGTGGCCTATCAGGAGGTGGATGGGTGCTTGAGGGCATCACAGCAGCCACAAGGGGGTGAGTACACTCACATTCAGCTGACTCTGCGCACATTCTGAGGTGTCTGGGTGGGGGAGGTGGGTAGTGGGTTCCCCTAGACCAGGGTGAACTTGGTAGGCAAGGTCCCTTGTGAGGCAGACTACGTGGCACCCCAACCCCACCAGTGGTGAGAGCCATCTACACCTAGTCAGGCTCCTGTGACTTCCAGGTGTGCAGCAATTGGTCTTAGGCCTCGTATCCCATGGTCAGCGGAAATTTCAAGGAAATGTCAGTGCATGGCGTAGTGCAGAGGGCTGCTCCATGTGTGTTGTGTCCGTCAACGGTAGGGGTGTTGCATGCACTGAACATATCTTTCTTCTGTCTTCCGTCCTCCTCCTCCCTCCCTGTCTCGTCTCCACTCACACCTGCATGCACTACATCCTCAGCCACTACCTCCATCACCAGCATGCCCATCACCACACACCGCTCACGTGCATTCACGACCCCCACCACCATGCACACATCCCCAGTGTCCTCTTCCAGTGTGTCTGTGAGCCCTCCTCCCAAAGTACACAAACGCAGGCACACACCCAAACAGCCATCCACCTCACAACAGCCTCTGGCCCATTCACCTTCACCCAAATTCAGCAGACGTACACCTCCTACAACCACTACCTCTACCTCTACCTCCACTCCCAAACCCCCTTCATCTTCCCGTCCCAGTGTGTCTAAAAAACTCTTCCTGGCTAACATTGACCTCTTCCCTACACCTCCCCCCATCCTTCACCTAGGGCCAGGCTTTACAGGTCCCAGCCCAGCACCTCAGCCACCACATCCCCAGGCACAGTGGTGCCAGCAACTGCGGGGTCATCGAGTGCGCCACCCATCAGGGCTGCCAGTGTGCCACGTAGCGAGGGCAAGGACATTCCGCCACCTGCCAAGGTGAAAAAGGTGCCCACAACCCAGAGGAAGAAGCCGAAACTACCAGCCACCAAGGGCTCAGCAAAAACAAAAGGGGATAGTGGCAAGACAACTGCGGCACCATCAAAGGTGGAGAAGGGCCAAAAGCAGAAGAGCAGGTCAGGAGAGGGCATGGTGGCACCGACTGAGGGACCAGTGTCACACCTTCTGTCCACGACCATGCCAACCTTTACGGCAGCGAACACCGCTAGCTGCCCCGCCACCAAAACCACCACCTGCACCGCCCCGGCACGTCTACATCCTCAGCAACAGTCCCCAGCCTCTTCCCCAGTGGGCAGCCACCCGAGGCTGCAGGAGATGTCCTGCTTTGTCCCTCAGCAGGTGCTGACCC
The DNA here is from genome assembly GCF_031143425.1 of Pleurodeles waltl. Lineage (NCBI taxonomy): Eukaryota > Metazoa > Chordata > Amphibia > Caudata > Salamandridae > Pleurodeles > Pleurodeles waltl. Next base: position 276,947,191 of record NC_090436.1, on the reverse strand, counting down.
ATGCACTACCGCCAGCACCGCAGCCACAGACACCGCCGCAAGCACCGCCGCCACAGACACCGCCTCAAGCACCGCCGCCACAGACACCGCCGCAAGCACAGCCACGGGCCCTGCGGCATCCTCGGACACTGGCACCACCGCTGAAATGGCTAACATCGACAGTGGTCAGTCGTCTGAGGCTGGAGGTGAGTTCCTGGACCCTGGGCAGCTTCCACGAGGCATGACTTCCGTGACCGTTTGCACCTGCGGGCGGAATGCGAAGCCGCAGCAGTGTGGGGTATGTCGCTGCTACCGTGGCCTATCATGGTACCTGAATCTCTCCAATCTCGTGGCATGCACACACCCGAGTGAGGGAATTGTACCGGCCACACTGCACGTGGAGCACTCTGGGCACCATGCCCCCTCCAGAACCAGTGGAGTATCACATCCACTACCTCAGTCCTTGGCAGGATGAAGCACTCTGGGCACCATGCCCCCTCCAGAACCAGTGGAGTATCACATCCACTACCTCAGTCCTCGGCAGGATGAAGCATTCTGGGCACCAGGCCCCCTCCAGAACCAGTGGAGTATCACATCCACTACCCCAGTCCTCGGCAGGATGAAGCACTATGGGCACCATGCCCCCTCCAGATCCAGTGGAGTATCACATCCACTACCTCAGTCCTCCGCAGGATGAAGCACTCTGGGCACCAGGCCCCCTCCAGAACCAGTGGATACCGTTATCCACTTGAGAGACTGTGGCTTTGCACTCCCCAGGATAGAGCAGTGGGCAAACCACCCACTGGAGAGACTTGAGAGACTTGAGAGACTGTGGCTTTGCACTCCCCAGGATAGAGCAGTGGGCAAAACACCCACTGGAGAGACTTGAGAGACTGTGGCTTTGCACTGCCCAGGAAAAAGCAGTGGGCAAACCACCCAGTGGAGAGACTTGAGAGACTGTGGCTTTGCACTCCCCAGGATACAGCAATGGTCATGGGGGCCCCTCGTACAGCAGTGGCGTCGTACATTCATCAGGCTGAGGTGCCCCCCTCCTCCTCCTGAGGTGCCTGTGTATTTTCGATCTGATGCCCCAGCAGTGTTCTCTCCGTTTCGAGTCAGGTATCATGTGTGGGCTTCGCCCATGCATTTGGGGCCCAGTGGTCCATGGACAATGATTGGTACACTATCCGGACTTGTGTAGTTGGTGTACATATTTGTATATACTGAATTTTGACTTTTGACTAATGGATTTTTAAGGATTACAGTTGTTACAATAATTTCCTTTTGTCCTTGCGTTCTTCCAGGGAGGGGGTGTATCTGTAATGTTGATGCATGTATTTGTGTGTATGTTGTTGGGTGTGAGGGTGAGGGTGGGGGTGTTGCGTGTCGCGTGTGTGTGTCACTCTCTTTCCTCCCCCCCTCCCCTGTGTTGTAGGTGTAGTACTCACCGTAGTCGCCACCGCAGCCGTTCATACTCCTGGTAGAAGAGGAGGTAAACCAACATAGGTAACACCTGAAGTTCGGGCTCCATGGCATCCTAGTTCCTCATTGGGTGTCGAGAGGTGAGTGGTTTCCCTTCTGTGTACTGTTTCTGCCGTGCTTTTGATAGCGTTGGTTCCGCCCTGAGAAGGTGGCGGATAGGCATCTTGAAATACGGTGGGCGGTACTTTGTCTTCCGCCTGTCTGTTGGCGGTTACCGCCGCGGTGTTTGTTTCTACCGCCGAGGCAGTCGGTGTGTTAAAGTGGCTGTCTATGTTGGCGGTTTCCTCCACGGTCGTAATCCCATTTTTTTCTGCCGGCCTGTTTGCGGTATTACCGCCACTTTAACACCGACCACCAGGATTGTAATGAGGGCCATAGTGTAGGAAAATTGTACCAGCAATGGATAAAATCATCCTCACTAGACACGGTTAGAGAACACCTCAGTCTCCTGTCTAATAGGACTTCCTGTTAGGCCCCAGAACACGACATAGGAAGCATTTCTTTTATGAAGTATATAATGAAATTTGGAAGCTTTCCCATCAGGAAGCAGCTGCCCGGTTAAGGCAAATAGACCAGAAAAATCTAAAAAAGGTATTAGCTGTGGTGGGTAATGGGATTAAAACCTTGTCCGACCGGATATATACACTAAATAATATTGTCTCTTCTGCTATAGACATTATACAAACAGACAAGTCTACATTACTTCATGGGCAGAGTCAGCTAAGGTCCATTATGCAGTTGGGTTGGACGATTCAAACATTGAAGGCGGGTCGCGTTCCCTGGCAGCATGTCAGTGCAAGGGAGATTTTTTCTTCCTTTAATTTAATGCGACAACAACAATTAATGGCTAAGAAGGAAGTGACTTATGTCATACTTAACATCGAGAAATTTGCCCTTACATCTGAGCGCGAGACTTATGCACGTCAGGTGGCATGGTCGTCGGCAGAGATACAGTCCTTATTATATACAAACTTTCCGAGACACTTTGGTGAACTCAAAGGACGAATATTTAATGCATCCAGTACAACTGGAATTGCAAATTTTTTCAATGTTGGTTCTGGTTTCATTCACACATTCTCCTCCGTATTCGGTTTGATACCATCAGCAATCCACTCAATTTTCTGTAGTATTTTCGGGGGATTTCCGATAACTTTGGCTTTATTAGCTGCCATCCTGCTGTTGCTGTTTTTTATGCGCAATGGCTGTCCCGCCACAACGAGGAGAAATGAAGGCGCTCCCATCAGCGCAGCTGTGTCATGAACGCATAATGCAGTATTTTAGAGCAACATTCCTGGAGCAATTGGAGTGTGGCTGGTCTTTGTCATTCAGACCAGTCTTGCATTGTGTGAAGCCCGCGTTTCGGTGCCTCTGGTGCTCTTTCGAACATGCACTGGAATTATTTCAACGCAGCGCTTGCCTACATTGGACGCTGATCTGGTGATGTTCTCGCTGAGGGTTCATTACCGGACATGCGCATTGAGGTCGCGCTTGCTATGAGAAGCCACTTATGAGTTGCCCTTCCTGGAGGAAGTGGTTCACGACTCATCACTGGGCACACCATGGAATGCCGCCGTGGCTGAGGCTGAGGCTACGGAACACAACTGCTCCTTGATCCTTCTTGGTGAGGACTTCCTGACTTTAACATTGGCCGAAGAGGAAGATCTCACATTCTCCATGACTCAGGAATAGACTGGAACTTTTCAAATTTGATTTGCCCTTTGAATTAGGTTTTATGCCACATGCTCATGTTTTAAATTGTCACGTTGGATGCTCATGTGTCCCTTCGACTTGTCATCATTCATTTTGCTTTTTACATATATCTTAGGTTGAGCTTTTTAGCAATACATTTTTATCTTTGGCTTTGAACCACTTTCAACCGACAAGGTGAGGGTGTTGTGTAGCAATTTTAATGATAGCTCCATGCACGTTATTTTAACACACTAGGCCGCTGTGCACTTTAGCCTAGATATATTTTATTCAGCTTCATTTTATTATTGTTCCAATTACCATTTTTACGGTCTTGTTTTATTTCCGTCTATCTAACAGTTTTTGCCTAGGCCAGCACTCTGTTCTCAAAAAAGGCATTCTTGATCACTCTGTGCTTCTTTCAATGCTACATACAGCACAGTACATTGCCGGTGAACGTGGTAGAAGTTTAGTCTCCAATATTCGTAGAAAATACACATCCTTACGTAGGGACACTTTCTCAGAATATCTGCTGTGTTATTATATAAACACTTCCTTGTCCCTTACACGTTAGAGGGAGATTCCAGCCACAGAACCACAACAGTATGCTGATTGCCAAATGCTTCGCTACAGATGCTAACGCAGACCGCAGGCCTTTGCTCAGGTATGGGGGTTGAGGTCTTCCCAGGGGAACCTGAAGGGCAGAATTAGAGCTTAACATGCTGTGCTCTAGCCTCACCTAGGTAGGGAGCAGTCCATCGAAAATAGTGACAATATGATAGTGTTGTTTTTATGCTTCACTCTTCTGGTCACAATACTAATACTGTCATGTTGTGCCGTTCTGGTTATTGCAGCTCACGCTTTGCTATCTAAGATGCAGTCATTTTATTAAACTTATTATTGAAACATATACTGCTTCTGTTTGTCATTTATATATGAGACTGAATTGTAAATGAGGGAACCGGATGAGACCTGAGTGACCACGACTTCCCTGAGAAGCCAAGTATGTCATGCGCTTGGCTGCCCAATCATCACTATCCTATGGTAGGGATGAGGCACTGATAGTTAGCTGGAGCAAAATCCGGATTGGAGCGACAGGTGTCACCTGCAGTGGGTTGGACTTAGTCTCCCACACCGCGGGTGATTCTGCCGCTCAAAATCCAGTAGTCTCATTAGAATAATGAGAGCCTGTGCGACAAGAGTAGACAGGCTTGCCTTTGGTGCGCCTTCGATGAGCCACCAGCACACCACTGCATGTTCCCCCATCTCTCAGCCACCATAAAAAGGAGCGGGCGGCCAACCACTAGAACACCAACCTCCCAGCGACTCTGTGGTCTTGATGGGCAACAAAAGGCTCTCTATGAACTCCCGCCTCCCAGGAGCCCTCAGTAAACAAAATTGGATTATTTTAAAAAATAGGACTTCAAGACAAGTACTCCTACTGTGCAGCGCTCTCACCTGCGTGCCCATCTCTCAGTTGCCATAGAAAGGAACGGGTGGCCGACCACTAGAGCGCCAGCTTCCCGGCAACTCTATGGTGCTGATGGGTAGCAAAAGGCTCTCTATGATCTCCCGCCCCCGGGAACCCTCAGTAAAATCTTTATGTTCCCAAAGTACTCAGTCCAAATAAAGTAGAGATTTGCACACATAGAAAGTGGAAGTAATACATAGAAAGAGGAAGTAATAAGAAGAAATAAATGTATTTCTCCTCTGTACGCCTCACTTGGGGAGGCTTAGCACTTTGACACATTCACAGGTCTACCAGTAATGGTAAATCTGGAAATTTGCCAAAATCCATGGGTGGTGCTTGGAAACACCCACACTCCACCCATAGAATGCCTTCCCAGGGCAGTCTAACCTAATGCATCGATTTGCAATGCGTTGTGTAACTCTAGATTTATCAAGTCACGCAAGGCCATGCAAGGTTGCCTTGCATGAATTGATAAATATAACTTAAGAGTTGCATCCGTTTTGAGCCCCATTGTGTGGTGCAAGGGCAACGCAACTCACTAAAAAATATGCCCATTAAAGTCAGTAGTTGGTCGGCAGCCTCTGACTTTGCTTCCCTCACAAAAGACCCCTATGCACTACAGTCTGAAATTCACACCTGCAATGTATGAAAACGAATTTCTGCTATAGACGATTGGCAATTGTAGAAATTGTAGGGATATATTTTGTGACGGACAAATGAAATCCTTTGAAAAAATAAGCATGCATTTTCTCTAAATCAGGCAGATATTTTGACCTTCTCCCAGATGTGGCACTGAGCAATGCATATAGCTGTAACGATGATTTATAAACCTGCATAAAGAAGATGAAGTACAACACCAAAGGGGTCTACCAGCCGAGCTGGGAATGCAAATTGGGAACAGAGATCATTGTCTAAGAGTAGGAGAAATTATGGAATCATTTCCTGAGGGATTACAGAAGCACACAGCACAAAAAACAAGCTTCAGTCTAATTCCTAATTGGCATTTGACACAACACAAGCTCAAACTGTCTATCCTTCATTGTCAAGGATGTACTGAAGATGCAGGTTTGAGGGTTGTCAAAAGTTTTCCATAGCTAGGATATTTTGGAAGAAGGATTTTGGTCGAATAAGGAGTGTTTTATATGACCCCATTTCTGGCCCATAAAAAGGTGAAAGCCTGCCTTTACAATGATTTGCAAGCCCGTAATGGAACACTTTTGCATACTGAACTGAAGTGCTGGCTCTTGAGAGGAGAACAGATACCTCTTGTAAACCTGAATCGACTTTTGAAGGACCTGTGTTTTGTGAGGAGCAAAGGCTGCTAGCAAGTTGGACTGGGGTTCCCAAGCAGTTTTAAGCAATAATGCTAAAGTCGGTTGCATGACAGACAGGGAACTGTTCTATGATGAAGTAGTGATGTGGACATTTAAAGTTTGTCAATAAATCACATTGTTTGAAGTACAAATAATATTGCTATGAAAAGAGATGCTTTGCTACTAGTCCTCTCATCCTACTTACATCAGCATTCTTTTAGTCAACCTAACTGATGAGAATCAGCCATTCAGTTCTCAAAATGTCTCATTCCAGAAAAACTATTTATAAGTTGCATGTCAGTCCTAGGGCTACTTGCATGTAAGATTATAAAAAGCTTTCTGGTCTCAGTGTGATTCTGACATTCTTCAAACCCACTGGTTAAACAAGCATTGGCAACGCCAATAGGTCTGGAATTATCTGCCAGCCTTTTGGCAATTCTTGGTTTAGTTTTGTCATAACTATATTGTTTGGGGCACTGCTAGGGATTCATCAATCTAAAAAAAATTGGCTAACGGCAAAAATGTTGTTTGGTCTCAAAAGAGCACACAATACCATAGTAATCCCTGACACTTAAGGGAAACTACTTTGTTTGTAGATGTGCTCATTGTGGAAATACAGCATGCCATAACTCATAGTGAAGTCAACCGATGTCTGAAGTTGGCTTCTTGATGCTTGCCTGAGTTGTTTGGAGAAAAATGTGAATGACAGCCACAGACAAATGGAGAAAGTGATAGAAAACCTCTATAAGTAACTACACTATACAAGTAATTTTAGTAAACTCAAAAGGTCTTCAATTAACATGGACCTAACAGAGGAAATCATTCTGCCATTTGTTGCCAGCCTTTAGAAACAAAGAAATAAAGAAAGAGAGAAAGAAGGAAAGAAAGACAGAATAAAAGAAGGAACGAAAAAAGAAAGAAGACAAGAAAAAGAAGGCAAGGAAAAAGGAAAGAAGAATAGAAACATAGAAAGAAGGAAGGAGAAAAAAAGGAAAGAAAAAATAAATGAAATTGGAAAGTAAAGAAAAATGAAAAGCAGAAAAGGATGCATAAAAGAAGGGAATAAAACAGGAAAGTAGGTAGGAAAGAAGGATAAAAGAAGAGAAGCATGAAAGAAGGAAAGAAAGAAAAAGCAAAGGAAGGAAAAAAGAGAGAAAAGGAAGGACAAAACAAAGAAAAAATAAAGAGAGAGAAGGAAATAAAGAAGTAAGAAAAAAGGCATACAAAATGGGGAGAAGGAAAGATGGAAAGAAAGGAAGAAAGAAAGGAATAAGAAAGAAAGAAACTTAGAAAGAAAGGAAGAAAGAAAGGAAGGAAGAAAGAAGGCAAAGGCAAGAGAAGAATAAGGAAATAATTAAAAGAGTGTTACAAGTGCTGCAAATAAACATGCTAAAGACTGATATTCTTCCTGGGCAAAGTTTATTAAAGAACTATTGGTGAAATCGGGTCTACAATAAATGTTGGAACAATTGCCTGCTTATGAATTTACAAGTATGGTATTGAAGTTTTGTTGTGTGTATTGCATGCGTAGCAAAAAAAGAGAATAAATAAATGCAGAACAGTTTAAAATAGATGCAATCAGTTGTATTGTGAAAAAACAGTCATAAACAATGTGCACTTCAAAAGGAATTTAGAACAGCATGGGCAGAAGGAAAGAACTGATAAAGTGTGGAATGTGGCCTGTGCTCACATCTGCTAGAAAAGTCCTGCATTCACCTCAGACTTGAGACGCAAAGGCAGTACTAAAGTGATTATAAAGTAAAAACAAAACCACTGGCACTAAAGGGAACTACCTTGTGTGTGGATGTGCTCATTGTGAGAGAGCAAAATGCAGACACTTAAAGTAAAACTAACCAGTGGCTGAAGTAGACTGACCTATTGCACCATGCTGAATGCTGTAGTGAGTGAAAGGAAAATATGAATGACACAACAAAAATCCAATGGATAAAGAAAGGTTTCTGAAAGTGTATTATTCAATTATGTTAGTAAGTGTTAGAAATGGGGTCTCCCATTGGCAGAGGTATGCACTTCTTCCAAGTAGGGACCACAGTCGTAATCAGAGTAAGTTAGATACACAGCCAAAATCAACCTGTGCTCACCCTCTGGTAGTTTGGCGCAGGCTTATCTTATGAGGTAATGTGTAAATATTTGTGCAGCACCTAGTTACAATAACAAAGTGAAAGACACCACAAAAAGAATCCACACCAATTTAGAAAAATACAGAATATTTTTCTGAGTTAAATGCGACCAAAATGACAAAAATCCAACAAATAATTGCCCAGGTATAGCTATTCAAAATCTGTATGTATTCAGCACACATTGGAGTGCCTGTGCACTCCTATTCTAGTATTTATGGTACGTTTCCTGTATTCATAGGGGTCCCCGTCTGGACTCGACATTTGGGTACCTGAAATTTAGATTGGGCCTCAACAATGCTCCACAAGTCCCTAGTGTGGTTCGTGCATGGGAGACCTCGCTCAGTCCCTCATGATCGTGAATTCACAACTCCTGTTGCCCTATTAAGCACATAATCACAGTACCTTGAATTCACAGCTACTGTTGCCCATGAAAGCACAGTGGGGTTATTCGGGTTGCTCCGGCAACACAGGGGCTGGGGAGCTGCGTGGAAGTAATCCATCACCAGAGGTTTCCTAAAATGATCAAAAGCTGCAGCGTAACTCTGGTTCCTCTGGCAATACCGGGTTGGGAGAGCTGCACTGAAGGAGGGCTTCCTCTGACACTGTGTTGTCAGCAGCAGAGTCAGCCGGCTGTGATGGTGCAAGGGAAGCTGTACACACAGGTGGGGAGCAAACCACAATCGAGGTGTGGGCCCTGGATACAACCAAGCACAGGGTGTAAGGCACGTGCCAATCAGGAAATCTGTAAGTGCTGATCCTTAGAGACATCCATGGTGCTAAGGATGCCAGTGAAGATTTTGATGGTACTGAGACTTCAACAACAGGGAGCAAGCCAACAAGCCTTTGGAGGTCTTGGGTTAAAGAGGTTATAGAGGGCAGTTTCAAACATTCCTCACTGCAATAAGTAGCAGGCAGCAGGCCAAAACAGCAGAGCAAGTTGCAAAGCGGCAGTCCCCCCAGGAAGCATAGCAATTCAGCAGGCCAACACAACAAAGCAAGTGGCAGAGTGGCAGTCCCTCCTGACAGCACAGCTCTTCTTCATTACAGTCTCTTCAGGACCCCAAAGTACAGTGATTTGGTGGGATATGGGGTCCAGTATGTATACCATAATGTGTCTTTGAAGTGGGGAAGACTTCAAAAGAGGCATTTGAAGATGACAAGGTACCTTCCCTTCCTAACCTGGCACCAGACACTCCATGGGGGGCTGCAGCCCTTTGTGTGAAGAGAGGCATAGCCCTGTTCAGGTGTACGTGTCAGCTCCTCCCTCCCCTCAAGCCCAGGAAAACCCATCATCCAGGTGATAAGCCATCAGGATGCAAATATCACACCGAAGCTCCTTTTGTGTGTGACTGTCTAGAGGAAAGGCACAAAAGCCAGCTGTCATCTTCGCCATATGTGTATTCAAAGACAGACAGAGGCACAGAATGGTCCGATTAAGAAAATGCCAACTGTCTAAAAGTGGCATTTTCAGACTTAAAATTTAACATCCAACTTCACCATAAATTGTGATTTTAAATTGTGAATCCAGAGGCACCAAGCTCCATATTCCTATCTTTTCCCAATTGGAAGTTACACATAAAGGATCCTTCAAGTTACCCCAAAGTTAACCTATGGGAGAGAGAAAGGCCTTGAGGTAGTGAAGAACAAATTTAACAGTATTTCACTACCTTAACATGTTAACATAAAAGTACATGTCCAACTTTTTAAATGCACTACACCCTGCCCTTGGGGTTAACCAGGGCATACTTTAGGTGTGGCTTGCATGTAATAACAAGCATTTACAATGTAATGGGTCTTGCAGCTGCTTGAGTTAGAGCCATTAGCATTGTAAACTCCTAACCGGGCTTTTCTTGCCACATAAACTGAAAATTAAAAGTAACACAGTTTCACATAGACGAACTGATTCACAGTGCCACAGCCACCATGAGCATCAGTGTGAATAGACAAAAAGAAAAAGAAGCTTGCTCACAGTCAAACTTATCGGCAAAAGTGCAATTAGCCATGTAACAGGGCAACGGCCAACGTGGTAACAAAACCACCCCAAGGAGGGACAAACATAAACCAATTACAAAGGTCATCAAAGGAATTTTGAAGGGCAAGCCCACAAAAGAGTGGTAGTGATGGGCATGAGGTGGGCATGGTTAAAAGCCCAGATACATACCAACACGTCAGAAAAGCAGCGCTTGCGTGCTGCTATGCTTGACCTACAAAAGGAAGGTTGGGGCCTGGAAAGGGGGTACACTTGCCAGGTCAAATGGCAGTATAAAAACATACCTGTACGGGCTCTGCAGTGGCAGGCCTGAGATGTTTACAGGGCCACTGTGATGGGTGGCACAATCAATACTGCAGACCCACTAGTAACATTTGAATTACAGGCCCTGGGACATATAGTTCAATTTAAAAGGGACTTACATGTAATTTAATTATACCAATTGTCGATTAGCCAATGTTATCAAGTTTAGAGTACAGAGAACCTGCACTTAAGCACTAGTCAGCAGCAGTAAAGTGCCTAAAATCCAGCAAATCAGCAGTCAGAAAACAGTAGGTCAAAGGGCAAAAAAGTTAGGGGAAAACACGCCAAGGATGTCAGGTTTAACAGTACTATTAAAAGGTCTTGGCTAATGCCAGAACTGAAAACATTGCTGGATTCTGCTGTCTTACCTGATTTTTGTTCCATTGTGCAGTTCTTTGTCTCACTTGGTTTTAGAAGACAATCTGTCAGCAATCAAATAAAGGCTTTTCCTGACTCTAAGAACATGGTGCATATTTTAAAAAGCAGTATTTTGACTTGAATGCAAAGATTGGTGTACAGGTTACTGATGAGATTAGGCAACATTCTAGTGACATTGATGTTACAGTCCTTCTAGGGCGTGTCAGTGGCATTCAACACAGTCAACACAGTCTTCTTGTCTGCCATTATCAAGCCAGAATCCAAGCTTGTATTTATATTGGATAACACATTTTCTATTTGGATGGCCCCATCAGTCAGCTTTGTTGCTTTTAGCTTTATTTGGCAGGCCTTTGGTGGGTACTGAAAGGTACTTTGGTGTACCTTTTTCCTTTTTCATCTGCATTTCTGCTCTTTAGCTTGTTTAAGCTACTTTATTGATTCTGTTTCATTTCTAGTTCAGGCTACATTCAAATATTGTTAAAAGAAAATGAAATCCCATCTACAAATGGATAAGTTGGTGCCAAGCCATTGATATTGAGTAACTCAAAACTGTATAAACAGAAAAAACAGCTTCTAATTCTAGTGAAGAAGGCTTCTTTATGATATCATCAATTTTAGCCTAGCAGATGTCCCTTACTCCCCAGATTAACACAATTATCCAACCCTCCTTCTACCTTCCAAAGAGAACCATACATCTGTTAGTTTATCCTCATAGGGTGCTCATAGTTCTCATATTTGTGCTTTGGCAGTTATAATACCTTGTGTTTTGCTTCACTCATTTCTTACCACCCATTGCGAGTGTCATCTCCTTGGAACACTGCAGCACTGCAGGACAACGGACACATGATGTGTGGGAGCAACAGTTTGTAGTCTGGGCTAGGCAAAGGAAGCCACAGAGGCTCATCATAAAAACTCAAGCATACAAAATATAAAGAAAAAAACACACCATCATCAATAGTGTTCTATGGGAAATTCAAATGAAATCCTGAAAAATATCATCATTTATTCCATACATCGGATGAAGATACAGCCACTGTTTGTAGAAAACCTCAACCTGACTGCTGCTTTGCTAAAAGTTTACAGTTTATCCATTTGAAACTTTTCATTTTCTGAGATGCACACTTTTATGAAGGTCGAATATTTTCAAGTGTGCGAGACTAGATGTATCGGTAAAGAGCTCCACAAGGTCGGATATGCGCATATTTTGGTTGAGCGGTCCACTGTCACCTCTGACTTCTCCACATAAAGTGGGAATAGAGCGGGAAAAATTCTGCTGAGATTCTTGTTTTTTTAGCTGAGCTTGCCACTTTGTCCTTGTAATCCAGGACCTTTGTCTGTGCATGTTCTGATACGACTGCTGTCCTGAGGATGCTTTCATATATCATTAGTACTGGCTTCACAGACTTAGATGCATGGTGCCCAGTTGCATGTAAAGCACTTTAATACTCAAAAAGTGATTGCTGAGGTGCTTGAAATAATCTCAGCCACTAGTAATTACTTGGCCTGCATCCAAGTACATTGTTATTTTGCTCATCATGCCACTTGAGGTTAGACCCAGCCATATGCGAAACAGCGTTCATCCTACTCTAGTAGGCAAAGTCCAGCCTGAACTGAAAAGTGAGGTCCTTTCTGTACCGGAACACAATCATATGCAGCTTGGTTTCAATGGCACAGTGAGCATGAAACCCACATCTGGACAGACCTTTTGTTTAGGGTGTTGCACTGAAATAAAAACAAAATGATGGTTTGGATCATTGAATGAATCTCATACACAGGCCACATCCCACTAGAATGTTGTTCTGCCCACCCACCACATCAAATTAGACCCATCCAAATGCAAATCAGCCTTGATCCTTTGGCAATAGCAACATTCCAGCTCAAACTGCCAAATCAGGACCTTTCTGAACTAAAACACAAGCAACCTAAGATCAGACCGAGTTTCCCCTAGTTGGAACTCTTCAGTCAGTGCAGCTTGCTTTCAGTGCCTCATGACTGATTTACATATGACTCGGTCTAATCTGAAGTGGCATGGTGGGCAAAATACAATGGACTGAAATGTAATTACCAGTTTCTGAGATTAGTTCAAGCAGCTACCCATCTGTTTTAGGATAGTGAAAAGCATTTTAGACCTCACATGGGGTATGGAAAGTGTGGCATCCTGGTAGTCAGGTTACCCAATGATGTCATGGAATGTCAGGATTATGAGGGTTTGCTAGAGGGCAGCTGACAGACCGGGGCTCAGCAACTAACTATGGTCCTCATTATGACCTTGGCAGTAAAACCCACTTATCGCCATGCTGACTGACGCCAACATACCATAGCCCCAGCGGATTACCACCACCCATATTAAGACCCACACATAACAACCCATCACTATACAGCCACACACACAAGTCCGCCAGCCCAAAGGTCAGTGATAAACTTGCGGTACCAAAACCCACAACCAAACGCCAACAGAACTACACCCACAGCATTATGACCCACGAATCACCACAGCGGACATTCAATGGCGCTAAAACAATGGCGGTACATACCGCCGCGCTTAAAATACACACACACACACACATACAAAACACCACCACATTGGACAGTTCAAACTACACATACCTGACACACATACACACACCACACCCACACACCCACACCACTATAAAACACACACACATACACATTACCTACAACCCTTTACCAATACAAACAAGTGCCACAAGAGAGATAGCAAGACTACAGACAAGACCACAGACACACACCACCATCACCGATACACCATCCACACACCCCACATCACAAACCCCAACACAGCACCCCACACACCCACACCACTCACACTACACCCATAGCACCGCAACAACACCCCAGGTTCTCTGAGGAGGAGCTAAGGGTCATTGTGGAGGAAATCATCCGGGTAGAGCCACAGCTATTCGGATCACAGGAACAGCAGACATCCATTGCAAGAAAGATGGAGCTATTGTGGAGAATTGTGGACAGGGTCAACGCCATGGGACAGCACTCCAGAACAAGGGATGACATCAGGAAGAGGTGGAACGACCTATGGGGGAAGGTACATTCCACAGCAGCAAGACACCATATAGCTGTACAGAGGACTGGTGGTGGACCCCCACCTCCTCCCCAACAACTAACATGAGAGAAGCAAGTCTTGGCAAACATGCATCCTGAGGGCCTGGCAGGAGTAGGAGGAGGACTGGACTCTGGGAAGTCAAATTTCTATTACTATCACCCCCCCCCCCCCCCCACCTGCATGCCATCACAAATCGCCACCCCTACACTCACTCCCATCACTTCACCACCTCTCACATAACCCACTATCACAACCCACTCATCCCAATACCAAGCCCTGCATGTAACACCAATGCATGGAGACCCCTCACAGACCTGCATGGACACCCATCATTAAAGCATGCACATTATAGAGAATCACCTAGCCCACAAAATCACTACTCACACAAGGCAAAGCTGCCAGGGTAATAACAACCATACAGGGCAACACACCCATGCACAAGTTGACACACACAGAAACAATAACACTGCATTTACATCCCCGCAGGTCCCCTACACAACGTCACCGGAGAGGAGGTACCAGCAACTTCCAGTCCACGCCCAGAAGAGGCCCACAGTGATGACAGCAGCTCTGGACGCTTGGATCTGGGTGACCAGCCTGGCCCAAATGGGGATCTCCAGACAGTTGGTTAACCAGGCACAGTCCCATACCACCACAGACCTTTCCCCCTCAGGAATCACCACCACAGTATCCACCTAGCGGTCCCATACCTCTGTCCCCAGGACACGTCAATCAGCAGTGTGTCCACCACTACAGGGACCTCAGACCACCCCACAAACACAGGATGATCAGGGACCTGGGGTCAATGGCAGTGGGCCCACGGTTTAGGGGACAGAGGCACAGGACAACAGGGAAGCTGGGAGGACTGCTGTGCGACAGGGGGAGGACAGACCCAGGGAACCGACTCTCCAGGAGGCACTTACCAACATCCTGGGAGCATACCACCATTCCCAGAAGACGATGGGCCAGGTACTGGACAAGTAGCAGGAGACCCAGCGGCTGCAGGAGGGACAGTACCTGGGGATCAGGGAGGGCTTGAAGGATATGAACACCACCCTGGTCACCACTGCAGGGGTGCTGGCTGACATGGCCAACACCATGAGGGAGGCAGTGGCACACCACTGGGCCCCTGACACTAGCCAAACTGATGAACAGCCTTTCACCTATGCTGCCGCTACTGGACAGGAGGCCTTGCCACAGGACCAACAGGCCACCAGCACCCCACCCCCTGCAGAAGGAGAACCACCCCGCAAAGGGTCCCTGTGATCCAGGCAGAAGCCAGAGAACATTGCCAAGACGCCGCCAGGAAATAAGACTCTCTTGAATGTCACCCTGGTGTCCCACTCTGTCACTCTGTCCACCTTGAACTGCCATTGCTCCCCTTCCCATGCCCCCTTGGACAAATGCACCTGTGATACAAATAGACTGGACTCTATCCTGGACCTTCCTCCATCATCAACCCAGCCCATTGCACATACCCCTATAATCATTAGCACTTAAATAAACACCATTTGAAAAAATACATGCATGGAGTCTGTTAACTCATTTAACCATGTATTCATTTAATAAGCTTTTAACACTTCAATATAACTGTACAGTATTGTATACATAGGAATGACCTGTAGTTGGCTGCATTCAACACACCAGGAGTGATAGTGGGACACAAATATCTGAAAATAGAGATGCCAAAGGGTACAGTAAGTGGGCATAGAATTTTGAAAATTAGCCTGTCAGTGACAATGTGAAATACAAAACTGTCAATGTAAAGTGTAATTACAGTGTCTTACCTGTGTGTCATTGGAAGTACTGTCTTATAATAGCACTTCTGTTGTCCTCATCCTCATCCTTATCCTCTGCCTCCTCATCCTCACTGTCCACAGGGTCCACTGCTGCCACACCCCTAGCTCCAGGCTCATCCTCCTGCAGAAAAGACACCTGGCGACGTAAGGCAAGGTTGTGCAACATACAGCATGCCACGATGATCTAGTACTCTTTCTTGGGTGAGTAGTACAGGGATCCACCTGTTAGATGAAGGCAACGAAACCTCGCCTTCAGGAGGCCGAATGTCCTTTCTATTATTCTTCTTGTTCGCCCATATGCCTCATTGTAATGTTCCTCTGCCCTTGTCCTGGGATTCCTCACAGGGTGCAGTAGCCATGAGAGGTTGGGGTAACCAGATTCACCTGAAAATATCAAGGGACAACTGTTAGACACACACTATTCCTTAGGTCCCACACCATATCCATACACCAACATCCACTGGGTGGGAACCAGGGCTCACCTATTAACCACACCCTGTGCCTCTGACGTTGAGCCATCACATATGGGATGCTGCTATTCCTCAGGTTAAAGGCATCATATACAGACCCAAGATACTTTGCATTGACATGGGGGATGTACTGGTCCACCAGGCACACTATCTGCACATTCATGGTGTGAAAGCTCTTTCGATTTCTGAACACCTGTTCATTTCTCCGGGGGATGGGGGGCAAATGCAATATGTGTACCATCAATAGCCCCAATAATGTTGGGGATCTGTCCCATTGCATAGAAATCAGCTTTCACTGTGGCCAAATACTCCACCTGGGGGAAAACGATGTAGCTGTGCATGTGTTTAATGAGGGCAGACAACACTCTGGTCAGCACTATTGAGAACATTGGCTGAGACATTCCTGCTGCCAAGCCCACTGTCACTTGGAAGAAACAACTTGCCAGGAAATAGAGCACAGATAGGACTTGCACAAGAGGGGGGATCCCGGTGGGCTGACGGATAGCAGACATCAGGTCAGGTTCCAATTGGCCACACAGCCCTGTGATTGTGGCCCTGTCCAGTCTATAGGTGAGGATAATGTGCCTGTCCTCCATTGTTATAAAGTCCACCAGGGGCCTGTACACGGGGGGATGTCTCCATCTCCGATTCATCCACAGCAGTTGCAATCTAGGGGACAAACGGTGAGTAGCTGGTCAGTATCCCATATTTCAAAACACTACAATGCATTGCATGTTGTGACTGTAACACAAGATTGCTGTATAGGCCCAAATGTTGCATATGTGTACTGTGATGCAGTTAGGTGCAATGACCTGCCCTCCCCCCCTGAAATGGTGTTTCCCTGTCCTGTATGGAGTGACATGTGGAAATGAGGTAATTCCGCTGACGTTGTGCGCCGTTACGGGGGTGGTCGAAAACTGCTGTGCAACTCCTCATTGGATCTCATTGGGCCCTATGGGTTACAGTGGCCAATGGTGATGTACGCTGGCGGTGACGGTACGCACCGCCGCAGACATGACTGCCATTTTCTATCTGTTCACCCACTTGCTACCTGACCTTCAACAGGTGAGGAGCTACACTGCATGTGCTGCTGTGACCTGTGTCTGGAACCAACAATAGCTCGTGTGACTGGGGAAAGGGCCCCTGCCTTCACTGCTGCGGAGTTGGAGAGACTGGTGGATGGGGTCCTACCACAGTACCGAATGCTGTATGGCCTCCAGACCAACAGGTAAGTACACTGTGAGCATGATGCATGGGGCATGAATGCATGGGGTGCTGTGTGTGAGGGCCATGTGTAAGGAGGATTGATGGAAGGGTCCTGGGTAGCATGCTGCATGTATGGTGGGCAATGTCTGTGCATGAGGGGATGGGAGGGCTATGGTGGGGCATGAGTGTAACAGGCGGATGGTGTGACTGATACCTTTTTTCTATGTGTATTTTTCTGCAGGTCAGCACCCGTCAGAAAAAGGGTATATGGCATGCCATCGCCAAGGAGATGCGGACCCTGGTAGTCTATGGCAGGCGGAGCACCCACTGTCGGAAACGATGGGAGGACCTGAGACGCTAGGCAAGGAAGACGGCGGAGGCCCAGCTGGGGATGGCCTCCCAACGAGGTGTTCGTCGAACCCTGACCTGCCTGATGGCCCGCATACTGGCGGTGGCCTATCTGGAGCTGGATGGGCGCTTGAGGGCATCACAGCAGCCACAAGGGGGTGAGAACAGTTTCCAAATATAATACTTGCGCGTGGTGGGGTGGTGTCCGGGTGGGGGATGTGGGCCTGTGGGTGCCCCTAGGCCAGGCCGGACATTGCAGGGTAGGTCCCATGTTGTGCAGGGTATGATGTGAACCACATCCAACCAAGCTAGTAGGCATCCACTACTGAGCAGGGGTCTGTGGGTCTCTGGTATGCTGTTAGTGGCATTTGGTATTACTGTCCATGGGCTGGTGACTAGCATTGTGACTGGTAGTGCATTGCCTAATGCGTAGGGCTGTTCCCTGTGTGTGTGTCGTGAATTCCAACGGTGGTGTTGGAGCAGTCATTGATCCAGTGTATCCTTTGTCTCCCCCCCTTTTTGTTTTGTTACCCTGTCCTTCTTTGCATTAGAATCATCAGGCGGAGGAGCAGAGGCACTGGCGACGGAGGGAGCTGCATCCCACAGGGCCCAGGAGGCTGAATCCACTGAAGGTTAGGGCACCAGTAGGACGGAGGGCAAGGGGAGCACCACAGCAAAGACAGGAGGGGACAGTTCGGACAGTGATACCTTCTCCGATGGAAGCTCCCTGGTGATGGCGGACACCTCTGTGGCCACCACAACTACAGGTACAACCGCCACCCCCATACCAGCTCTGCCCTCCCAGAAGCCCTTCAGCGAGTTTCCTGTGCCCGCTCACCCAGGAGATTGGGAATCTCTTTAACCCCAGGCACCTCAGGCCTGCCCCAGTTAGCCCTGCTGCCCTGAGTGAGGAGGCTATTGACCTCATGTGATCCATCTCTGCTGGGCAGTCAACCATTGTGAATGCCATCCAGGGGCTGGCAGGCCATTTACAACAAACAAATGCATTCCTGGAGGGCATTCACTCTGGTATGGCGGCCCAACAGAGGTCAATCAAGCCTCTGGCCTCCTCTCTTATCGTAGCCATTGTCCCTGTTTCTAGCCTCCTCCCTCCAACTTCCTCTACCCAGTCCCATTCCCCTCAACCCCAACCTATCCCAAGCACACAGGCAGACCAGCATGCACCCAGGACAACACACAGGAGTCGTTCAGGCAAATACAAGCACCATACATCATCCCACAGGCACTCACACAAACACCATCTAGATGCAGACATACCAACATCCACTGCCTCCACAGTGTCCCCCTCCTCCTCCTCGTCCACCTCCCTCCCAGTAGCGTCTCCACACACACCTGCACGCCCCACATCCTCATCCATTACCTCCATCACCAGCACGCCTATCACTACACATCCCTCACTGGCAGTCACCATCCCCACATCCATGCACCTGTTCCCTGTGTACTCTCCCACTGTGTCTGTGCCCCCTCCTCCCAAAGTACACAAACGCAAGCACTCAGACACCCACCAGCCATCCACCTGACAACAGCATCCAGACCATGCACCTGCACCCAAACACAGCAGACAGACACCTTCTTCAACCACTTCCTCTTCCTCCACTCCCGATCCTTCATCCTCTTCCTGTCCCAATGTCCCTGAGAAGCTTTTCCTCTCCACCATTAACCTCTTCCCTACCCCTTCCCCCGTCCTTCATCTAGGGCCAGGGTGGTCAGAACCCAGGTGAGCACCTCAGCCACCCAGTCCACGGCCACAGTAGTGTCGACAGCTACTGCAGGTGGGAGAGGATCCCGGGAACCAGCCAGCAGTACTGGAAGTGTGCATGCACCAGGTGCATCAAGAAAGGACAAGGAGCCACCACCAGCTGCGAAAGAGAAGGGCAAGGAGGCACCACCATCTGCAAAAGAGAAGGGCAAGAGGCCAGCATCAGCTGACAGGAAAGACAGGAGGCCTGGTGCTGGGACTCATTCAGAGACCCCTCCACCAACCATGGTGGTTCAGCCGTCCGAGGCTGCAGGAGATGGGCTTGAGCCTCCCCCCACCACTGTCAGCCCCGACACCAGCACCACTGCCAACACCGCCACCAGCACTGCTGCCAACAGCAGCAGCCCCAGTGGGCAGCCGTCCGAGGCTGCAGGGGATGGGCTGCAGCCTCCCCCCACCACTGCCAGCCCCAGCACCAGACCCGCCACTGCCAACAGCATCAGCCACAGTGGGGAGTCATCTGAGGCTGCAGGGGATGGGTTGGAGCCTCCCCCCACCACTGCCAGCTCCGACACCAGACCTGCCACTGCCACCACTGAGCAACCATCACTGTTGGCGGGCAATGTGTAGTCCTGCCTCCATGGGCTGTAGTGCATCCTGGACCCTACAAATCATGTAGGTGTGACACCCAGGTGAGAGACTGTGACCTTGCACTCCCCAAGATGTGCATCACAGGGCACAATGCCCCCTACAGAACCAGTGGAGGAAGCTGTTCACTCACCCCATCTTTCCCAGGATGAAGGGCACTGGGCACAGTGCCCCCTCCAGAACCAGTGGAAGAAGCCATCCACTCACCCCATCCTTCCCAGGATGAAGCACACTGGGCACAATGCCCCCTCCAGAACCAGTGGAGAAGCCATCCACTCGAGAGACTGTGGCCTTGCACTCCCCAGGACCAAGCAGTGGGCAAACCACCCACTTGAGAGACTGTGGCCTTGCACTCCCCAGGACCAAGCAGTGGGCAAACCACCCATTTGAGAGACAGTGGTCTTGCCCCCCCTTTCCTCATCCCCTGAGGTGCCTGTGTGTTTTCAACCTTATGCCCCTGCAGTGTTCTCTCCGTGTTGTTGCAGGAGTGAGGTGGGGCCTTGGCCTATGTGATGTGGCCCTGTGGCCCACAGACATTGAGGACTGGGCAGTGTCCTTCCATTTGTGAATATGTATATATGTGTTTGTATTTTGATGCACTTCTTCGTGTTATTTTATGGCATTACACTCACTTTCTTCCAATCTTTGTGTCCTTGCATTATTCCTGAGGGGTAGGGGGTGAATATGTAATGTTACTGCATCTAGTGTTGTGTTTGGTTGTGGGGGTGGGGGTGTTGCGCGTTGTGTGTGTGTCACTCTCTTTTTCCTCCCTACTCCCTTGTGTGCTAGGCAGCAGTACTCACCGTGGTCGTCTTCACCGGCGTTGCTGCTCGTAATGCAGGAAGAGGTGGACGAGCATGGGGAAAATGTGCAACTCAGGCTCCATGGTGTTGTGGTTGTTCCCTGAGTGTCCTGAGGTGAGTCCTTTGACTTCTATGTTCTGTTTCTGCCATGCTTTTGATGTCGGTGGTACCACCCCAGAAAAGGTGGCGGATAGGCCTGTCTTAATACAGTGGGCGGTACATTGTCTTCCTCCTGGCTGTTGGCGGTTACCGCTGTGGTGCTTCTTGCTACCGTCATTTTTACCGCCGGCCTGTTGCCGGTATTACCCCGCTTTCTCACTGACCGCCAGGGTTGTAATGAGGGCCTATATCTGCTCCTGGTGGGATCCTTTATGTATCCATATAACTTACAATTAACCGTCTCCTAATCTACTGGTGTAATTCATTGTGGTACAATGAGGGGACTGGAGCTCTGCTTTTAATGTCCTCTAGAATATGTCCATTTTCATTGGGCCCACTTAGTATTCTAGGAAGGCACCAACTTCCCCTGATTGTAACCTTTTGTGCCCACCATGAACAAGAGGAAGGTGCTACCTGGGCATCCAGGCTTCGATTACTGGACTTTTTTCCCTTTATTATCAGGGTCAGCAGGAAAATGCTGCTGAATGTCACAGAGCAAAATGTTAGATCAAATTCACAAGACAAAACTAATATACGTCTCTCTACTAAATTGGAAGCCTGTAATTCTTCATAGAAGTACTGGGTCAAAAGTCGTTATGGCTGGTCAGATTCAGGCAGATCCTTTCCTTTGAGAGAATCAGACAGGATATATTAAAGGGTAAATCAGTTGGCTATTAACAACAGGCTTAGATAAGCTTAATAAAATATTAACAATTTAATCTCACAGATTTTTAGTGATGCATTGTGTTTTAGAAGAAACGATATGAGACAAGAAACTATAGCAGAGTGATATACAACCCAAATTTTGATACTTTTTCTCAGCACTTTGGATCTCTCACCTCCACCCTTGACCTCATAGTTCATCCAACAGAGGTGGCAAGGACATCTTTCCAAAGATTACATTCAGTCAAGGCCTTCTGTAGTGTCACGCTCTACTTACATAAAAAAAAAGTTGCTATAGAGTTGCTGTCTAATACAAATTGTAGATTTGGCAAACCTAATGTCTAACCATTCTCCCATTCCTGGGAAAGAACTGGCAGTCAGAGGTTAACACAAAGTTTAAAGGTAGAGTGCTCGTGTACATATATGAATATGAATATAACTTTTGGAATGTACTCCAGCTGTTCAGCTGCTCTGTATCAAAAAATATTATATGTACCAAAACTCATATGAGTGTAATATGTAATAAGAATTTAACTTCAATACCGACTTTTTAAGCCAACTTGTATGCTCTGAAAAGCCCTGAGCCACAAAATGAACTTTACAAATAGTTCTAGAGTTCATTCATTCCATATCAAATGAAATACTTGGACATAAGACCAACTTACACTTGATGCATTGATTCCTCTCTGTTTTACTAAGGATTACTAAATGCTGAATGCTAAAGCTGCCTGATTTCTGATAACTTTCTGGGGAGCTGATAGAGGTGATATGGTGGAAGTGCAACTTTTGAGCCTAACTAAGTTTGAAGACTACTTGCTGTGCCTTGAGCAAAAGATCATCATCAGGTTTAGATCATGAGTTATTATGCCTACTATAAGGGATACTGCCTCAGCACATTCTGCACTGCAAAGATGGCATGAGATTAGGAAAGGAGTAAGGACTATGAATGGCCATAGAAAATACCATATATATCTCTCTCTCTTTCTCTCTCTCTCTCTCTATTTATATATATATATATATATATATATATATATATATATATATATATATATATATATATATATATATATATATATATGTATATATATATATATATATATATATTTTATATATATATATATATATATATATATATATATATATATATATATATGCATATATATATATATATATACATATATATATATATATATATATATGTAATATGTGTAACACAAAGAAGATGCCACTCCTCATAGGCATTCAAAAGACCGCACTCCAAAGTTTCAGATGCAAAGCAATTTTTAATGGCGACGTGTTTCGATCAACAGAGCTTCCTCATAGCCCTAATATGCTTACATCAGCTGCTGTCTGGAAAGTTTTGGGGTGATCTGTCCAGAGGGGGTTGAGAAAAAGGGGGGTTCCCAAAACGCATTTTCCCCATTCATTTTTCTTTAGGGATTTTGTACAGTGATTACGCCAAAACTACTGGACAGAATTACACCAAATTTGGCAGAAAGGTAGCTCTTGGTCCAGAAAAAGCCACTTTTTGTTATTTGGTGTAAATCCGTTCAGCAGTTTTTTAGAAATTTAAGGAAATCCAAATTTGTATATATAGGGATGCAAAGAATTTGCCACCCTTCCTGATACTGCGCATCTGATTGGATGACAATACTTCAGCAAGGAAGTGTTGTCAGCTATGCAAGCCGAGTCCCAGACAAAAATGTTTAAAAAAACAGAAAAGGAGACATGGTACGGACACCCTGACCCGTTAGCTCTGGTCGTGGGATCCCAAAGAGACCAAAGGGGCTAAAAAAACATTTTTAAAAACATTTTGCAGAATTCACGGCGGAACACCAGATCCAACGAAAATTCAATTAAAAAAAATGAAGCACAGGCTTTAGAGCTTCATTATTTGCAAGCCTCTGGATGGGTCAATTCTTGGGGACAATATTGATTTGTAAGGGGGGGGCTGCTCAGCCCACACCTCTATCCCTGGGGTCCACCACCTCCCCGGGTTGAAGATCTATATTAATGCGGGGGGCACGCAGCCCCCATAGATCCAGGGACCACCACCTCCTGGGGCATTAAAGAACATTAATGCATGGGGGGCCACGTAGCCCCCTTGCAGCCCCGGGAACCGCCACCTCCCCCAGGTGACGATCTACGTTAATACGGGGGGCTGCATGCCCCCTCCCCCAGCCCCAGGGACCACCACCTCCCAGGGACTACATTTAAATTAAGTGGAGGAGGCCTGTCAGCCTCCCCCACAGCCCTAGGGACCCCCACATCCCGGGGCAATGATCTAAATTGATGCGGAGGGTGCAGACCCCCATAGCTCCAGGGTCCACCACCTCCCCAGAGCAAACTGAAAAAAAATAGAAATGGGATCAGTTTCAGACTTTGCTAAGCCCCAGGGACCACCACCTCCCTGGGGCTCTTTTTTGCTGGAGGGGGCCACGCGACCCCTCTCATGGAGCCTCTGATGGCCCTGGGAACCACCTCCTCCCCCACCCCCACTCCTGGGACCTAGCTGTTTGCTGTGACTTGGCTGCAGCTTTGACAGCTACAGCCAAGTCACTGCAAACCCTCCGCTTTTTGACAGCAGGACCTGTCAACCAGCTCCTGCTGTCAAAAAGCAGAGTTTTAATCTCTGTTCCCTGCAAACAGATATGCATACAGGGAACGCTCTTAAATGCAATCTTACCCAAGCAGTGTCTGTCAAGTCTCTAGGAATCACACCGGACACCAATTGCACTGTGAAGGACAATATAAAGAATAGTGCAAAGAATGATTTCTGCAACCTGAAACTGCTGAAGAAAAACAAACCATGCCTGCCACCAGATGACCTAAAAAATGCGACACAAGCACCGGTGTTATCCAGATGAGACTACGGGAAAGCCATCCTCACAGGCACGGAAAAAGTCCATCTTGCACCCATGAGATCTACTCCCTGAAAGAACTAACATGGCTCCCAATTGAAGCTCGCTGGAGCTTTAGAACTGCCTGCCTAACTCACAAAGCCCTGCACACTGGGAAACTAGCTTATCTCGCCTCTAAACTCAAAAAGGCAGGACAGGCAAGAAAACTAAGAAGCTCAAACACCCTACTCCTCATTCTGCCTAAAGCCCACAAAGAAAAACCCAGACATGTTCCTATATAAACCTTGCCCCTAAAATCGGGAACTACATTCGAGTACACATCAGGTCAAACCCCTCTTTCCAGATCTTCAAGAAGCAGCTAAAGGACCTCCTCCTCAACCAACATCTTAGCTAACAAGTCATCCATCACCCATAAGACCTATTTCCCTTCACAGCGATTTCTCCACCTAACTCCTGCTTGCACTCCAGTATGTGTGATTATGGGAAGCTATACTGTTTATATGTTTGATCTGTTGTGAATCTGTACTATTGTAAAGCGCTCTGATACCCTCGGGTCTTGCCAGCTGTTAGAAATGGAGTCTTTGGTTGGCAGTCAGGTTACCCCCTATCCAAGCAAGGACCCTTACTCTAGTCAGGGTAAAGGAGAAACACACCTAGTAACCCCCACTCACTCCCTTTATAGGTAATCACTAGCAGAAAGGCTTAACCCAGAAGCAACGTGTAAAGTATTTGTACCAACACACACAGTAATACAGTGAAAGCACTACAAAATGGACACCACACCAGTAGGCAATATTTATCTAAATCGAAAAAGGCCAAAACAACAAAAATCCAACATACACAAGTCAAGATATGACTTTTCAAAACAATTTGGTGGTCATTACAACCCTGGCAGATGGTGTTAAAGGTGCGGTAATACCGCAAACAGGCCGGCGGACAAAAAAAGGGAATCATGACCCTGGCGGAAACCGCCAACAAAGACAGCCACTTTAACACACCGCCCGCCAAGGCGGTACAGACAAGCAGCACGGCGGTTACCGCCAACAGACAGGCGGGAGACAATGCACCACCCACACTATTACAACCCGCCAATCCGCCACCTTTTCCGGGGCGGATAAAAACACGGCGGAAACAGCTTTTGCTATGGGAAAACGCTCACCTCAACACATCCCACGAGGAAGGAGGACACCATGGAGCCCGAATTACAAATCCTACCTGCCCTTGTTTTTCTGCTCCTTTACGACCAACAGCTACGTAGGCGCAGAAGATACTGGTGAGTACTGCACCTACGACACGGGGGAGGGGGGAGGCATAAGTTAAGGGGACACCCACCAAACAACCCCACCTCCACCCTCACATATCACAACATACACACCAATGCAGTCACAAAAATCACAGTAACAACCCACAATCCCCCGGAAGAATGCAAAGTCAATGCGAAAATCGGGCAAACATTGTAATGTGCCAATATACATGTCATACAAAAATATACAGATATACATATCTAAAAATCACTCTTATTTACACATACAATATGAGAAGTAGTGCAGATATGTACACAACAATGTCCGTGCACCAACAGTCCAAAAAAGCATGGGCGAGGCCCACAATAGATACCTGACCAAAATCGGAGAGAACACTGCCGGGGCATCAGATAGAAACACTACAGGCACCTCAGGGGGAAGGGAAGGAGGGGCACCACGACGGGGCTCCATGCCCATTGATGTATCCTGGGGAGTGCAAAGCCACAGTCTCTCAAGTCACTACAGTGGGTGGTTTTCCCACTGTGCCATCCTGGGGAGTGCAAAGCCACAGTCTCTCAAGTCTCTACAGTGGGTGGTTTGCCCACTGTGCCATCCTGGGGAGTGCAAAGCCACAGTCTCTCAAGTCTCTACAGTGGGTGGTTTGCCCACTGTGCCATCCTGGGGAGTGCAAAGCCACAGTCTCTCAAGTCACTACAGTGGGTGGTTTTCCCACTGTGCCATCCTGGGAAATGCAAAGCCACAGTCTCTCAAGTCTCTACAGTGGGTGGTTTGCCCACTGTGCCATCCTGGGGAGTGCAAAGCCACAGTCTCTCAAGTCACTACAGTGGGTAGTTTTCCCACTGTGCCATCCTGGGGAGTGCAAAGCCACAGTCTCTCAAGTCACTACAGTGGGTGGTTTTCCCACTGTGCCATCCTGGGGAGTGCAAAGCCACAGTCTCTCAAGTAGATGCAGGTCTCCACTGGTTCTGGAGGGGGACTGGTGCCCAGACTGGATGAGTCTCCATGTGAAAGTACCTGTCCTGTCACTGTCCCAGCTGCACATGGGATGTGATGTGGCGGTCCATTCATTCCTAGACGGTGCATGCCCTGTTCAGCGGTGCTTTGCCATGGCGGTCTTTGCCCTGTTCAGCGGTGCTTTGCCATGGTGTTTCAGGACTGTTCAGCGGTGCTTTGCCATGGCGGTCTTTGCCCTGTTCAGCAGTGCTTTGCCATGGCGGTCTTTGCCCTGTTCAGCGGTGCTTTGCCATGGCGGTCTTTGCCCTGTTCAGCGGTGCTTTGCCATTGCGGTCTTTGCCCTGTTCAGCGGTGCTTTGCCATGGCGTTTCAGGACTGTTCAGCGGTGCTTTGCCATGGCGGTCTTTGCCCTGTTCAGCTGTGCTTTGCCATGGTGTTTCAGAACTGTTCAGCGGTGCTTTGCCATGGCGGTCTTTGCCCTGTTCAGCGGTGCTTTGCCATGGCGGTCTTTGCCCTGTTCAGCGGTGCTTTGCCATGGCGTTTCAGGACTGTTCAGCGGTGCTTTGCCATGGCGGTCTTTGCCCTGTTCAGCGGTGCTTTGCCACGGCGGTTCTGATACGGACATTGGTGTGTGGCATGACGATCTCTACACTGGGCATTGGTGTGTGGCATGACGTTCCATCATTGCCCAGTGGGGCTGTGGCATCCTGGCCCCTCATGGGCTGTGACTCCGGCAGTGGTCTCCTGACCAGTGACGATACTTGTGCCCTCCTGGGCAATGACTCCGGCGGTGGTCTCCTGACCAGTGACGATACTTGTGCCCTCCTGGGCAATGACTCCGGCGGTGGTCTCCTGTCCAGTGACGCTACTTGTGCCCTCCTGGGCAATGACTCCGGCGGTGGTCTCCTGACCAGTGACGATACTTGGGCCCTCCTGGGCTGTGACTCTGGCGGTGGTCTCTGGACCAGTGACAATACTTGGGCCCTCCTGGGCAATGACTCCGGCGGTGGTCTCCTGACCAGTGACGATACTTGGGCCCTCCTGGGCTGTGACTCTGGCGGTGGTCTCTGGACCAGTGACGATACTTGGGCCCTCCTGGGCTGAGACTCTGGCAGTGGTCTCTGGACCAGTGACGATACTTGGGCCCTCCTGGGCTGTGACACTGGCGGTGGTCTCTGGACCAGTGACGATACTTGGGCCCTCCTGTGCTGTGACTCTGGCGGTGGTCTCTGGACCAGTGACGATACTTGGGCCCTCCTGGGCTGTGACTCTGGCGGTGGTATCTGGACCAGTGACGACGGTGCTGGCGGTTGTGTCTGGACCGCCGGATATGATGGCGCACTTCTCCACCGTGACACTCACAACAGGCTGGGCAGACTTCCTCTGGACCTTCCCCACCTTTGTTGGAGTTACAGCTGACTCACCAATCGCCTTCGATCCCATGTCACTTGTTGTCCCACCAGGAGTCTTAAGACGGTCCCGTCGTCCACTCTCCATTTTCAGAGCCTTTACAGGGGGTGGGGCTGCCACTGCCTTGGCTCCGGGTCCTACTGCCTGCCCTGGTGGCCGGTGCACTCCAAAAACCTGGAACACGCACCACTGGTACTGGAGGCTTTTTGGCTGAGGTGCTACGACGGGACTGATGAATTGGAGGGGGGGGGAAGGTCAATTTGACAGAGGGACAGTTTCTGACGAACACTGGGATGGGTAGCTGGAGGGGGTCTGGGAGTGGAGGAAGAGGAGGTGGTTGTAGGAGGTGTCACTTTAGGTGTTTTGGGTGCAGGTGCAGGTACTGGAGGCTGTTGTGAGGTGGATGGATGTTGGGTGAGTGATTGCCGGCGTTTGGGTACTTTGGGAGGGGGCGTCACAGACACATTGGGAGAGGACACAGAGGACGTGTAAATGGCAGTGGAAGTGGTGAGTGCAGGTGAGCGGCTTGTGGTGCTGGGTGTCCTGGTGCGAGTCCTAGTGCCTGTAGATGTGGTGCATGCAGGTGTGTGTGTAGACGAGACTGGGAGAGAGGAGGGAGAAGAGGAGGAGAGGAACACAGTGGAGACAGTGGATGTTGCTGTGTCTGTATGTGAGTGAGGCTTGCGTGAGTGCCTGTGGTGTGTGTGGTGCCTATGTTTGCTTGAGCTACTTGTGTGTGTTGACTTGTGTGCATGCTGGTCTGTAGGTGTGCTTGGGATGGGCTGGGGTACAGGAGATTGGGTCTAGGTGGAGGAAATTGGAGGGGGGAGGCTAGACACAGGGACAATGGCTGCCATCAGTGCTGAGGCCAGAGATTGCAGGGTTCGCTGAAGAACAGCCTGACGAGAATGAATGCCCTCCAGGAATGCATTACTGTGTTGCAACTCCCTTTCTACACCCTGGATGGCATTCACAATGGTAGACTGCCCAACAGTGAGTGACCTGAGGAGGTCAATGGCCTCCTCACTGAGGGCAGCAGGGGTGACTGGGGCAGGGCCTGAGGTGCCTGGGGCGAAGGTGATGCCCACCCTCCTGGGTGAGCGGGCACGGGGCGAACGCTGAGGGGCTGCTGGGAGGGCAGTGCTGGTAGGGGGGGTGGCGGCTGTACCTGTAGAAGTGAGGCGCACAGGTGGTGCCGCCACCACAGGGGAGCTCCCATCGGCGGACGAGTCCGTGTCGCTGCTTGGTGATCCGGTGGCCGACGTGAAGCTCCCCTCGCCCTCCGTCCCACTGGTACATTCAGAGTCTGTGGTGTGGCCCTCCATGGCCATGTGGGATGCAGCTCCCTCATGCTCCGGTGCCACTGTACCTCCGCCTGATGATGCTGATGTACAAAAGGACAGGGAGAGCAGGAAAAGGGGGGGAGACAGAACAAAGAGAGTTTTAGTGCATGGCATGCCGCTACCGTTGGCAGACAAGACAGACGCAGCAGCCCCCTGCATTACGCCGTTCTCCTGACCTCTGCACATGCAATTTCTGGGACATGGCCTACATGGCAATGGTGGGAATCTGCGCACATGGATGCCACAGGGGCAACTATACCTCAACTTGGCACTCTGCTGAGGTGGGGTTGAGTGCCACATGGCCTACATAACGGAGGGGCCTTGCCTACCTAACTCGCCCTCGCCTAGGGACACCCACAGCCCACCTCCCCACCCAGACCCCTCCACTGCACGCAAACTCCGCTGAATGAGGTTGTACTCACCCCCTTGTGTCTGCTGTGATGCCCTCAAGCGCCCATCCAACTCAGGGTAGGCCACCGCCAGGATCCGGAAGATCAGGGGGGTCATGGTGCGACGGGCACCCCTCCCACGTTGGGAGGCCATCCCCAGCTGAGCCTCCGCCATCTTCTTGCTGCAGCGGCGAATGTCCTCCCATCTCTTACGGCAGTGGGTGCCCCGTCTCTGGTGGGCCCCCAGGGTCCGGACCTCCTTGGCGATGGCACGCCAAATGTCCCTCTTCTGGTGGGCGCTGACCTACATGACATGCACAAGGAAAGAGGAACAGTCATTACCAACTACACCGTCGTTGTGAGTGGCCCCCTCCCTACTCTGGCCATGATGCCCATTCATTCCCATGCATAACTGTTCTATGTACTCTGCCCCCTTCCCTCTTCCACCCAGCCCTCTCCACCCAGGCCTAGCCCATACAACGTGCTCCCTGTGTACTAACCTGTTGGTCTGGAGGACCTTAGAGTAGCGTGTACTGGGGGAGGACCCCATCCACAAGTTTCTCCAACTCCTGTGCAGTGAAGGCAGGGGCCCTTTCCCCAGACGCAGCAGCCATCGTTGCTTCCAGACCGAGGTCACAGCAGCACTAGCAGTGTAGGTCCTCTCCTGTCGAAGGTCAGGTATCTAGTGAGTGAACAGATAGAAAATGGCGGTGACGTCCGCGGCGGTGCGCATCATCACCGCCGGCGCACCTGTTCATTGGCTCCTGGGACCCATAGGGTCCAATGTTAACCAATGCAGCATTGCGCCGCGGTCTACGACCGCCTACCGCGACTGGGTGCAACGCCAGCGCAGTTACCCCACAATCCCATTGTCCCAGTTTAGAGGTCAGGCAGCCGCCATGTCAGGGGCCCACATGGCTTCATTTACTACTGCGTCACGCATAGCTAGGCCTATACTCAACACACATACAGGAAGGCTTTTTTGTCTCGTGTAGTCTTGTGTGTAACTGTGGGTACATACCTGGAGGAATAGTGACTGGTTCTTCGCTGTTGTCCTTCTTAGGCACCGTCAGCTGGGACATATGAGAAGATGGCGGATTCCTCCGGTTTACCGACCGCTGGTGGACCTGTTGACAATGGAAGAAAGACATATCATCGTCACCTACCGGTTTGACCGTGCCACAATCCAGGAACTATGTACCCAGTTGGAGCCAGACCTGATGTCACCAATCCGCCATCCGACTGGAATCTCCCCTGACGTGCAGGTGCTGTCAGTGCTCCATTTCCTTGCAAGTGGGTCATTTCAGACAACAGTGGCCATGGCATCAGGGATGTCCCAGCCTATGTTTTCCAACGTGCTGTCCAGAGTGTTGTCTGACCTGCTGAAACACGTAAGGAGATACATCATTTTCCCTGAGGTTGAGGATTTGCCTACAGTGAAAGATGACTTCTATGTCCTTGGACATATCCCCAACGTCATCGGTGCCATTGATGGGACCCCAGTAGCTCTGGTCCCCCCGCAGGAGTGAACAGGTGTACAGAAACCGGAAGAGTTATCATTCCATGAATGTCCAGATGGTCTGTTTGGCAGACCAGTACATCTCGCAGGTAAATGCAATGTTCCCTGGCTCTGTGCATGACGCCTACATCCTGCGGAATAGCAGCATCCCTGATATGATGGGTCAACTCCAGAGGCACCGTGTATGGCTATTGGGGGACTCTGGTTACCCCAACCTTTCGTGCCTATTGACCCCAGTGAGGAATCCCAGGGCAGAGGAACGGTACAATGATGCCCCTGGGCGGACTAGGAGGGTAATCGAACGCTCCTTCAGCCTTCTTAAGGCCAGGTTCAGGTGCCTCCATATGACAGGTGGATCCCTATTCTACTCACCGAAGAAGGTGTGCGACATCATCATCGCCTGCTCCATGCTCCATAATTTGGCATTGCGACGCCAGGTGCCTTTTCTGCAGGAGGATGATTCAGATGACGGTGTTTTAGCAACTGAGGAGCCTGTGGACAGTGATGAGGATGAAGCTGAGGATGAAGAAAACAACAACAGGGAGTCAGTCATACAGCAATATTTCCAGTGACACACAGGTGAGAACATTTTCTGGTTTAACATTACATTAACTTTCACACGTCTACCTCTATCCTGTACCTACATTTCACTCACTATTTGTTAATTGAGTTGTACCCTTCCATTTCAGTTTCACAAGTGTGGTAACCTACGTGTTAACTGCTTGCATCCTTCAAGGGCTTGTGATGTGTGACATTGGTATGTTAGCCTTACATTGGGTAACCCATTATGACACTGTAATTGATAATACAAAGTTCCTAATCATAGACAGACTCAAGATTTTTTTGGCTTTCAAGGGTGTTTATTTAAGTGCTAAAAAAATCAAGGAAGGTTGTAAAATGGTGATGGGTGATGGTGGAGGAATGTCCATGGCAGAGTCCAGTCTATTTGTCTCACAGGTGCACTGCCCATCTGGGCATTGGAAGTGGAGCTGGGGCAGTTCTAATCTGGACAGGGTGACAAAGTGGGACAGTGGGGGGACAATCAGGGTGGTCTTATTTTCTGGCGGGGGTCTTGCCATCTTGCTCTGTCCTGTTCCTGGATCTCAGGGACCGCTTGCGTGGTTGTCCGTCTGCAGGGGATGGGGTGCTGGTGTGGTGGTCATGTGGCGGGGCATCCTGTCCACTAGTGCCGGCGGAGGTGGTGGGCAGTTCGTCGTTCTGGCTAGTGTCAGGGGCCCCTTGGAGTGCAACGGTGTCCCTCAAGGTCTTTTGAATGTCCGTCAGCACTCCTACGATGGTGCCCAGGGCGAAGCTGATGGTCCTGAGCTCCTCCCTGAACCCCAAATACAGTTCGTCCTGCAGACGCAGGGTCTCCTGCAACTTGTCCAGGACCGTGGCCATCGTCTCCTGGGAGTGGTGGTATGCTCCCATGATGGAGGAGAGGGCCTCGTGGAGAGTTGGTTCCCTTGGCCTGTCCTCCCTCTGTCGCACAGCAGCCCTCCCAGTTCCCTGGTGTTCCTGTGCCTCCGTCCCCTGGACCGTGTGCCCAGTACCACTGCCCCCAGGTGCCTGTTGTTGTTGGGGTGGTGGGTTAGCCTGGGTGCCTTGTAGTGGAGGACACACCGCTGATTGACCTGTCCTGGGTAGGGAGGTTTGGGCCCACTGGGTGGGTGCTGTGCTGGTGTTACCAGAGGGTGGCAGCTCGGTGTTGGGCTGTGGCTGGGCAAGGGGAACCGACTGTCCTGAGGCCCACGATGGTCCGGGCTGGTCATCAGGATCCAGTGGGGCAGAGCTGCTGTCGTCACTGTGGGCCTCTTCTGGGGGTGGAGTGGTGTTGTCTGGACCCTCTGGTGTGGTGACGTTCCTTCGGGTTCCTGCAGGGGTATAAGCACATGATTATTGCATCTGTGTGTGTAATGGTGTGCAATGGTTGGGTGTGCGTGATCCCCAGTGCAGGCATTCCTGTGTGGGGGCTTGTGTGGTGATGGTTGGGGGGGTGTTCTGGGTATGTGCAGTGGGCATGCTTTAGTGAGGGGTACCCATGCTTAGTTGTGTCATGCAGGGCTTGGTGTTGGGATGGGTGCTTGGTGTCATGGGTAGATTGGTGAGGATTTGGGGTGATAGCGGAGGGTGTGAGGGTGGGGGTGTGTGATAGCATGCAGGTAGGGTGGGGGATGTGATAGTTAAGATTTGACTTACCAGTGTCCCATCCTCCACCGACTCCTCCGAGGCCCTCAGGATGCAAGATGGTCAGGACTTGCTCCTCCCATGTTGTTAGTTGTGGGGGAGGAGGTGCCTGGAGACCGTTGAACGCACCTTCCCCCATAGGTCGTTCCACCTCTTCCTGATGTCCTCCCTATTTCTTGGGTGCTGTCCCACGGCGTTGACCCTGTCCACTATTCTTTGCCATAGCTCCATCTTCCTGGCTATTGATGTGTGCTGTACCTGTGATCCAAATAGCTGTGGCTCTACCCATACTATTTCCTCCACCATGACCCTGAGCTCCTCCTCGGAGAAGCGGGGGTGTCTTTGGCGTGACATGGGGTGTTATGTGTGATGTGTGGAGTGGTGTATGTGTTGATGAGTGTGGTGAGTGTTTTGTGCGTGGATGTTGTGTGGGTGATGGTGTAGTGTGCCTCTGTGTGATGGGGTTGTCAATAGCTGTGCTGTCTCTCTGGCCTTCTCTCAGAATTTCTGGTTGTAGGGGTTTGTGTGTGATGTGGGTGTGTATTTTATATAGTGTTGGGTGTGAGGGAGTGGTGTGTGTATGTGTATCAGGTGTGTGTATTTGGAATTGTCCAATGTGGCGGTGTTTTGGAGATGTGTGTGTATTTTGAGCGCGGCGGTGTGTACCGCCAATGGAATACCACGTTTGAAAGACCGCCGTGTGGATTTGTGGGTCGTAATAGCATGGGCGTGTTTCTGTTGGCATGGAGGTGGAGGATTTGTTTCTGCCAGTTTATCGCTGACCTTTGGTGTGGCGGTGTTGTGTGGGTGTCTGAATTCTCGGCGAATTCCGTGTTGTGTGTCATAATAGCTGTGGCGGTCTACCGTGGCCGCGGCGGTGTATTGGCGGTCTTCTGCACGGCGGTAAGCACCTTATACCGCCAATGTTGTAATGACCCCCTAAGAGTCTTACTCCAGAGAAAACAACCGGAAACGTTGATTTTACACAAAGTACCTGGTTTGCGTCAAAAATAAAGCCACACAGGCGAGCGTGCATCGGAAAAGTCAGCAATGAATCGATTCCTTACTCGCAACTGAGGCAGTGCGTTGTTTCTTCTCTGGTTGAGTTGGCGATGTGTTATTTTTCTACCTCACAAGAGAGAGATGCGTTGATTTCAGGATGGGGCACCTTTGGTCCGCACAGGTTTGCGATGACTTTGGCACCCAGCAACGATTCGTGAGAAATCCAGTATCACGGTGATGGAAAACCACGCAGTGAGGGGTTTGCATCATTAACAGCAGCCGCAAGCGGTGTTACGGTATTTCTTCAGCTGCGATACGTCGATCGCCCAGCCCCGATGCAGGTGTAGTGTTGATTTTAGCCACGAAGAGTTTGGCCCTTCGTTTATCAGCTGCGTTGCAGATGGTGCATCAACAATTTCCCTGTACGGTGTTCTGTAACTCAATTTCAGTCCTTGTTCTGCCAACTTCACCTTTCAAGGGCCCAGGGACTGGATAGTGCACCACATGGCAGGGCAGGAGTCTCAGCAGAGAGTCCAGGTGCTTGCAGAGAAAGTCTTTGATGGCCCTGAGACTTCAAAAGAGGAGGCAAGCTCAGTCCAAGGTCTTTGAGATTCTTCTCAAGCAGGAATGCACAACAAAGTCCAGTCTTTGTCCCCTTTCACAGGCAGAAGCAGCAATTGCAGGATAGCCCCCCAAAGCACAGTCACAGACAGGGACAGCACTTCTCCTCGGCTCTTCTCCTTTGCAGAAGTTCCTCTTGAATCCAGAAGTGATCTAAAGTCTGGGGTTTTGGGTCCAATACTTATACTCCTTTCTGCCTTTGAAGACAGCAAACCTCAAAGGAAAGTCTCTGTTGTTTACAGGATCCTGCCTTGCCCAGGCCAGGCCTCAGACACACATCTGGGGTTTGGAGACTGCATTATGTGAGGGCAGGTACAGCCCACTCAGGTATAAGTAACCAATCCTCCCTCCACTCTAAATAACCCAGATAGCTCATTAGGATATGAGGCTACACCCCAGCTTCCTTTGTGTCACTGTCTAGAGGAGATTCACAAATAACCCAACTGTCAGTTTGACCCAGACAGGGAATCCACAAACAGGCAGATTCACAGAATGGTTAAAGCAAGAAAATGCC
Organism: Pleurodeles waltl; assembly: GCF_031143425.1. Taxonomy (NCBI): domain Eukaryota; kingdom Metazoa; phylum Chordata; class Amphibia; order Caudata; family Salamandridae; genus Pleurodeles; species Pleurodeles waltl. Next base: position 276,911,491 of record NC_090436.1, on the reverse strand, counting down.
TACTTTCTAAACTACAATATAAAAACCAACTTCATTAACAGATGTATTTTTAAATTGTGAGTCCAGAGACCCCAAACTCAATATTTCTACGTTAAGGATGTTTAAAGGCCCCATGTTAACCTATGAGAGAGATAGGCCTTGCAACAGTGAAAAACAAATTTAGCGTATTTTACTGTTAGGACATGTAAAACCACAAAAGTACATGTCCCACGTTTAACAAACGCTGCACCCTGCCCATGCGGCTACCTAGAGCCTGCCATAGGGGTGCCTTACATGTTTAAAAAGGGATGTTTTGGGCCTGGCAAGTGGGTACACTTGCCAAGTCGAATTGGTAGTGCAATACTGCACACACGGACACTGCAGTGGCAAGTCTGAGACATGTTTACTGGGCTTCTCATGTGGGTGGCACAATCAGTGCTGCAGGCCCACTAGTAGCATTTGATTTACAGGCCCTAGGCACCTCTAGTGCACTTTATTAGGGACTTAGTAGTAAATCAAACATGCCAATCATGGAAAAGCCAATTAGACAAACAGTTTCACATGGGGAGCACTTGCACTTTTAGCACTGGTCAGCAGTGGTAAAGTGCCCAGAGTAACAAAAACAGCAAAAACAGAGTCCAGCACACAGTAAAAAACCTGGGAAGCAGAGGCAAAAATTTAGGGGAGACCACGCTAAGGATGCCACGTCTAACACCTGCACTATATAAACTCTAAATACAGAGATGAAAGCTTTTCTTCAGCAAACACGGAGCTGCTACTTAGAGGAAGCTGCCTGCTTGCTGGAGCAATGAAACAGCAGGGGAGGTCTTGAGGTTCCCCCTGAGGTCCTAGGTAGCCTGTTCAGGGCATAGTATAAATACAATTTCAAAAATAGTCTTTTTTTTCAAATTGTGCAGAAAGTATTTCATATATCAACACCTAAAAATCTATTTATCTCTCTCCCTCTCCCTCTCTTTCTCTGTCTCTTTTTCAATCTCTTTCTCCCACTCATACATCCACTCAGACACTTATGCACCCACTCACTGACCCACTCAGACACTCATGCATCCACTAATAAACCTACTCACACCCTTGTGCACCCATTCACAGACCCACTCAGACAGTTACACACCCACTCACAGACCCACTCAGTGTCTCATGCATCCACCCACAGACCCTCGCAGACACCAACTCTCCCACTAAAACACTGATGTACACACTCTCACATCCAGACAGACACTCTCCCAGACACTCACACACCCAGATGCTCCCACTCACACCTATTCACACACACACAGATCCTGCAGCCTACTCCCAATGTGCACAGCCAAAGGGCTGTGCACAGCATGGGTTTGGGTGGTTAGGGGGGGTTGGCCACAGAGTCTGGCTGCCGGTCACGTCTTGCAAGCAACCTCGGCTGCGCACAGTGGTGGTTGGATTAATGGGTAGTAATGAAAATTACTATGGGCCTGATTACAACTTTGGAGGAAGGTGTTAATCCGTCCCAAATGTGACGGATATACCACCAGCCGTATTACGAGTCCATTATATCCTATGGAACTCGTAATACGGCTGGTGGTATATCCGTCACATTTGGGACAGATAAACACCTCCTCCAAAGTTGTAATCAGGCCCTATATGTTAAAACACCATAGAAATTCACTGAAAAAACAAAGGTTACAGGGACGTTATAGTTAGAAAATAGAATTGTAAAAAACTACGGAAATTCACTTAAAAAAACAGAGGTTACAGGGACGTTATAGTCAGGTTCACATTTTAAACGTACAAAACCATAGAAATTCCCCAGTTATAGTTATACTTTCTCAAGTAACTATAAATTATGCCCTAAAGTAACTATGACTCGTGCCCTGGCCATGAACTGCTAAGTACCCCACAAATTACGGCACTCATGACATCTTTGATAGTACAATTGAAAATATCAAAGTAATATTTGGAGTAAAGCTTTTGATGAAAAAAGCATGCATGGCGAGGGCGCAAGTCATAGTTAACTTAGGAAACGAGTTATAGCTACTTAAGTAACTATAACTGGTGAATTTCTATGATTTTGTACATTTAAGATGTGATCCTAACAATAACGTTCCGGTAAACTTTTTTTTTTTTTTTTAAGTGAATGTCTTTGTTTTTTCATAATTCCATTTCCTAACCATAACATCCCTGTAAACTGTGTTTTTTTCAGAAAATATAAATATTCACTGGAAAAAGATATGCAAATTTGGATTTTCTTTAATTTATCATAAACTACTGAGTGGATTTACATCAAATAACCAAAAGCACAATCTGCAAACCAAAAACTAGCTTTCTGACAAATTTGGTGTAATTCTGTCCAGCAGTTTGGGCTGTAGTCATGCCTAAAGGTCCTAAGGAAATTAATATGGGAAACACAACTTTTTTGACCCCCCTTTTTCTCGGCCCCTAATTGACGGATCACCCCAAAGCTTACATGTGCAACAAGAATCACCTGGGCACTTTTTTTTGGAAACGTTTGTGAAGATTCGTCAAATAGTGCCAGAGATATAGGCAAGTCAAAAAACGCATTTTCTATGGAAACATGGTCAAAACTATATCTACCTACTGGCAACAGTAGATATATATCTAATACCAACAATTGTCAAACAATTGATTTGTTGCACTCCAGGAGAGTTTTATTGCTTTTATCCCAAAAAGTGTAAAAAGACACCACCAACGCGTGGACCTCTGGATGGTGTATATATATATATATATATATATATATATATATATCAACAATACAACAACTTCCGCAGTAAGACGCACTCTCAGGAATTTATATGATATTATAAATGATATTATAATCCTTTCAATTGTTATCTATGAGATAAATGTTCTTGTTTATATATGGAGAAGTATTAATTTATCTATTTATATTGAATGAGTTTTTTATTCATTTCCCATAGATCCATTCCTATTGGTTGAATGTTAATATAAAATGCAGTCCTATTTCGACGTTAGTATTCGGAGGGTATTTAAACTTGGTGTAGATTGGTAGAACTATACACGTGATCAAGGCTGCTTGACAGCCGAAACGCGTTGTGTTAATAAACACTTTATTTTTGTGAATTCCTGAGAGTGCGTCTTACTGCGGAAGTTTTTGTATTGTTGAAATTATTAACCGGAGTTCTCTGCCGGTTTATGACGCACCACCCCTCTTGGGCCTCTAGGAGCCCGATAGTGAGCACTTTTTCAGTTTATATATATATATATATATATATATATATATATATATATAGATATAATTCACATGAAAAAAAACTCATGCCCTAAGGTAACAATAACTCATGTCCCTACCATGCCCAATTTTTATTCAATAATTTGACTGCTAATATCTCATTTATATTTTTATTGACGTTTTAGATGTTGACATGAATGCTGTAATATCTGGGGTAATTATCAGTGCATAGCTAGGGTGTGAGTTATATTTTCCTTAGGGAACGAGTTATAGTTACTTGAAATGCCTCTAATGATCATCTATGGCTCCTAGAGGGGAGGCTGCCTGGCCCCCCTCCAACATTTATTATAGCTCCGGGGAGTCTGTGGTCCCCGGGACAAAAGCGTATTTGCCCCATGGAGGTGGTGGTTTCTGGGGCTGTGGGGGGGGGCACGCGGGTCCCCCACTGCATTCATTTTTAACTTTGCCCAGGGGAGGTGGTGGTCCCCCGGGCTATTATAATTCCTAGGAGGGGAGACCCGTGCATCACCCTCATTTTTTTTGTGCTAGTGTTTCTCCTTTGAGCCAGGATTGGTAAAAGGTTTTTTAAGCTTCAACAAATCTCAAATTTTTAAATAATCTTTAAATGATCTTTAATTTCATAAATGTTAAGATTATTTGACACATATAACTTGTTGAGGGTACTTGAGACATTGCTATTCTCATTCTCTATATTTTAATGCACATATAAAGGACAATTTATGAATGGGCGCTTGACAACACAAATTAACCGATGCTCAGCTAATGTCACAATCCATACGTGGGTAATCTTTCTTAATAATTGTCTCTTTAAAGGAGTTCTATGGTATAAATATGGATGTCCTTAGCGATGTGTGCCTTTATAGAGCTAGTATTGATAGGTGAGAAAACTGAGAAAAAGCTTCAAATATCTTAAAACTGAAATTGTGAAAATCATATCAACGTTTTCTTAATGTATGGGATAATTATTGCTCGAGACCTTGTCCAATCACTCTAAAAAGACATTGGAAAGTTTACGTACATTACAGAATATTTCAGATCTCAAGGTGATTATCAATGTGATATAGAGACCATTTTGAACCATGTACAAACGTTAAAATATGAATTACTAAAAACTGATGTTTAGTTTGAAGGTGCATCGTTGTTATTAGCAAACAGTGTCTTTTTTCAGTGATTACACGACGTCAGTAATGTTAAGTACACTTTATCTGCCCTGCCACCTTTTGACTAACTTCTGTTTGACCTTCAAAAACCAAGATGCATGAAGTATTCGAAAATAGCAATCCAATATAACTCTACGTGTTATTGTTCAAATGACAAAAAAGTATAGTTGACTGCCACTCGAATATAGTCCCAAAAAATTTGAAAGCATGCATGTATTTGTAATTCAGAATTATTTTTTCAGAAAACATTTTAGATAATTGATATTGATCCAAAATGCCTCATAATATTTATTAATGTTTGCATATCTGACACACATTATTATACTTCTTATTATTGATCATAAAATAGGTTATGTTACATTTATTATTTTGTCTCGTAAATGAAAGTGCACTTAAGCTAGCCTTTTTTTAACGATACGATTAAACCCTTATTGAAGGTAAATGAGGTATTTCTCTTCAGCAGCATCATATACGTTGAAATAATATCCTTGTTTTGTCAGAATTCATACTCTCTACTGTAGATTTTGGATCAAAGCATAAAATGGTCAGATACTTTCTTTAGACTTTGACTATTTCAGTACTGGGTCGGCAAGGTAATGCCAGCGGCAGATACAACAATACCATTCTTGAAATATATTTGAATGATGACCGATGAAAAATATTTATACGTAAGTAATCAAACAAGTCAAAGGTGATAGTACTCCTCAGCACTTATGCTATTTTAGCATTGTGCCTCGTTGCTGTAAAAGGCTAAAGACGGACGTTTCCTTTGATCGTTTCGAGAAGACTGACAAAAGATCAGGGTCAGACTCCACAGAAGATGACACACAATTTAAATAAAACACGCGAAAACTAATGGTCAATTTAGCTGCATATAATATACAAACCTTCCACGGAATATGATGCCAGATACAGGGACTAAATTTGAATGAGTTGAACATAGAAGGGTTGCCCCGATTAAGTGAATAAAATGCTCAAAACACGTCAGCACTGAGGAATGGATACAGGCATTGAGACAGAATGTCGAAGTTAAACACATGAAGAGAGGTTGGAACGAGATTATTTGTTCATCGTATGTTCATATTAACTGCTGATGCATTTCAAGAACGACTAAGATGTGGGCATTTCTCAGGCATTGAAACAAAGTGTTTGATTATAGTTGTGTGCAGAGGGAGCACACAGGAATACAATAACTTCGTATTAAAGAACACGGTGATAAATAAAATATCGTGGAATTTCAACAATTCTCTGATTGCAATAAGGTGTGAGCGGTTCGATAAAAGAGAAATGTTAATCAAAAGTGAGTCTGAGATTTAGTTATCCATGAGTATCTTAGTCCATAAAAGGTAATGAGGTCATTTCCAGCAGTAACCTGTGTGATCTAGCCCATTAGGAGTTCAGTCCGAACGTAGAGGTCCTGTAGCAATTAACGAATGCCAACAGTGTGATAAACACACATTGGAACTCTGTGACCATTGATGAATCGAACAATCAGGAGGCTTAGAGTGTGAAGACTTGGTACATTAATATGAAATACTGTGGTTTCTAGAAATCCTTTATAGTGTTGAAATGAAAGCAAGCTACTTTTGGTTTTCTCATTATGAACTAGGCTGTTGATGAAGGGTGATGTTTACCCTTCATCCATTTAGTCATAAAATGCAAATGATTAGTATTTGAAATAGTGAAGACTCCTGCATACACAATAGGAATTGTATCACATGTTTTTAGAAGTTTTTAATAATATTTTGTATCAAGGGGAATAAAATGAGTTAGAAATTATACCGCATTAACTACTAGTAAGTATATGGCATAGCTTTTCAATCATTTTCCTGAAAATGTGTAAAGCTTTCTCCTCCTATTGGTGATCTGGTATTTTTATTGTCTGACTTGTTGTACTTTTGGTTTATCTGCTATTGTGTATCTATCTTTTGCGATATCATTTTTGGTGGTTTTTTAATTATGTTATACCTCTTACTATGATAAGTTGTTTTATGTATTAGCATTGCCCTCTCCATTCTGGGTACCTGAGCTCAACACCTTTTCATCCATACTGTGAGATTTTGCTGTTTTTTGGTACCTTACCTACTGTCCAACTGTAGTCTATGCAGGTATTCGGGAGGAAAGTGGTGTGGCATCTGAGAAGGTTCGCCTTTATCATCTTTCCACCAGGAAAAGGGTTGAGCTGCACAGCTGAGAAAGTCTATGAACAGAGGCATCAGGAAGTATATTGCAGAGCGTGATGGTTAGGTCTAGGGGGAGATTCCAAGTGTGGAGTTTGTCAACAGTTATGGAATTGACTATTTAATTGGCAAGACACTTGATAAAATGCATTAAGATGTGTATAGTTACACCGCCCTGCAGTTGGTAATAATACCAACCATTGAAATCCATGTAAGCAGTTTTTCAAGAGCAGCTGATGTATAGATTTCAATGTTGATGTTGTATGATTTGTGATCAAATATGATCAATTGACAATGTTATTTTATGATAACTTACGCCTACATTTATTTTTCTTTCTGTGCTCTGTATACCGGGGTCTGTAGTGTAGCAGAAAATGTGTCAATGCCCCAGTATTGTGGAGTGCAGTATGCATTGCTTTGACACTAGTCTATCTGTGTTCTAGTAAATATATATGTTAGACCTGGCATCCTTGGCGTGGACTCCACTGTCTTTTTTGCCTCTGTTTCCCCTGTTTTGACTGTGTGCTGGACTCTGTTTTTGCTGTTTTTGTTACTCTGGGCACTTTAACACTGCTGACCAGTGCTAAAGAGCAAGTGCTCCTGTGTAAAGTGTATGTGTAATTGGCTTTTTCATGATTTGCATATTTGATTTACTAGTAAGACCCTAGTAAAGTGCACTAGAGGTGCCCAGGGCATGTAAATCAAAGGCTACTAGTGGGCCTGCAGCACTGGCCGTGCCACCCACATTAGTAGCCCTGTAAACGTGGCTCAGACCTGCCACTGCAGTGTTTGTGTGTGCAGTTTTAAACTGCCAGTTCGACTTGGCAAGTGTACCCACTTGCCAGGCCTAAACCTTCCCTTTTTAATAATGTAAGGCACCCCTAAGGTAGGCCCTAGGTAGTCCCATGTGCAGGGTGTAGTGTATGTTAAAGATGGGACATGTACTGATGTGTTTTACATGTCCTAACATTGAAATACTACCACATTTGCACTGTGCAAGGTCTATCTCTCTCATCGGTTAACATGGGGGTTGCCTTCAAATATCCTTAAAGTGTAGATTCCCTTTGAGAGCAGATGGAAATATGGAGTTTGGGATCACTGAACTCAAACTCATAATTTTAAAATACATCTTGGAGTGAAGTTGGTTTTTCGATTGTTAGTTTGAAAATGCCACTTTTAGAAAGTAGACATTTTCTTGGTTTAACCATTCTGTGACTCTGCCTGAATGGGCTGTGCCTACCCTCACACAATGCAGTCTCCAACCTCTTGGTGTGTGTCTGGGGCCTGGCCTGGGCAAGGCAGGATCCTGTTAACAACAGATACTTTCCTTTGAAGTTTGCCTACTTCAAAGGCGGAAAGGGGTATCAGTAGTGGACCCAAAACCCCGACTTTAGATCACTTCTTGAACCAAGAGGAACCTCCGCCAAGCAGAAGAGCTGAAGAGCTTAGAAGTGCTGCCCCTGCCTGTGACTGTGCTTTGTGGGGCTATCCTGCAGTTGCTGCTTCTGCCTGTGAAAGGGGACAGACTGCACTGTGTTGTGCATTCCTGCTTGAGGAAAATCTCCAAGGGCTTGAACTGAGCTTGCCTCCTGTTTTGAATTGTCTGGGCCATCAAAGACATCATCTGTCAGCACCTGTATTCTCTGCTGAGACTCCTGCCCTGCCAAGTGGTGCCCTATCCAGTCCCTGGGCCATTGAGAGGTGAAGGTGGCAGAAAAAAGAGCTGAAATCCATGCACAGAACACCGTGCGGCTGATAAACAATGCGCCACCTGCGTTGCGGCTGAAATTGACACTCCCCCTGCATCGCGGCTAGGAGATTGAGGCATCACGGCTGGAGGAACGACACAACACCCGCCTGTGGCTGCTGACAACAACATACACCGCAATCAGCACTGTTTTCCAACAATGTGTGACCGGATTTTACAGGCATCGTCACTAGGCATCAAAGTCATTGTGAACCTGCGCAGATCCGAGGTTCCCTGTCCAGAAATCGACGAATCACTCTCTTACGAGGGAGAAAAATGAGGCATCGCCTACCCGACCAGAGAAGAAACAACGCACAGCCTCACTTGCGAGTAAGGAATTGATGCATCAGTGACTTTTCCGACGCACGGTCGCCCGTGCAGCTTTATTTTTGATGCAAACCAGGTACTTTGTGTAAAAACAACATTTCCATTGTGTTCTATGGAGTAAGACTTCTTTTGAAAATTCATATCTTGACTTGTGTGTGTAAATGTTTTGTTGTTTTGGTCTTGTTTGATTTAGATAAATATGACCTATTTTTCTAAACTGGTGTGGTATCCATTTTGTGGTGATTTCACTATGTTACTGTGTGTGTTGGTACAAATTCTTTACACATTGCCTTTAAGATAAGCCTGACTGCTTGTGCCAAGCTACCAAGAGGGTGAGAAGGGGTTCTCTTCAGTGTGTAACTTTATTGCCCTGACTAGAGTGAGGGTCCCTGCTTCGACTTGGACAGAGTGCAAACTGACTGCCAACCAGAGACCCCATTTCTAACAATATATATAAAAAGATAGACTTTCAGCAGTTTCCTGTCAAAAGAAATATCTGAATCATACACCAAACAGCATCTTATTTCATTCTTATTTCAATATTTTTTTGTCAACAGGTAGATGACCCTTCCCATTCTTCTTCCAGCAATGCTTCTCGCAAACCCTAGCTGTGCGCATTTTTCTTTCTGGCCACCAACGTGATTTCTTCATACTGCCTATTAACTGCTCAAACTACCCACCAGTGCCAATTTCTCAAAAGGCTCAGAATACTACTTCTTCACCATGGGTGTCTGCAGGAGGGGGGGTGCATGCCCCTGTATTTAGGTACAGTCTGGTGGGCAGGCTCACAGTGCAGGGTAACACTATGGCCGCTGTAGTGTTATGCAGTGTTATGCTTCCTGCACTAATACGTTAAAATTATGCCCCCCTGAAAAAAAAAATGCGTACGCCCATGCTCTTTACCCTTCGCACAAGTGTGAGCTCCATACACTGCCCACCAATACCAAACCTTACATTGACCAACAGTGCTTGCTAAGGTCATGGCTGCATATTGCAAACCAATAACCAAGACCAACTCCCTACATTGCCAACCAGTGCTGTTGTTTTCATTGTCTTCGTCTTTTTAAGCACAAACATACCCCACATACCTGGTCTTGCTCTTGCTCTTCCCTGTGTATTCCTTCTGAACAGTAAGTTCCTTCCTTCGTCCCACCTAGTCTTGCAGCTTCCTATTCATCCATACTTCCTCTCCTATGCTCTCAACTCCCTTTTGTAGCAAGGCTATGTGTGCCACCATTTAGCACTGAAAGAAGTAGCCAGGGATGAGGTGAGCTTGCAGCACACTACTCCACCAAAGCCACCTTCACCTATCTTCCACGTGCCTTTGTAGCGGAGACTTTTATTAGGATGCAGTGATGCTCTACTAACATTTAGTACCCTAATTACAGCTGTCCGTATTTAAGCTCAAACCCTGATCAGTGCTACTTCTCATAGGGCCAGATGTAGGAAGCACTTTGCGAGTCGCAAATGGCAAAATTTGCCGTTTGCGACTCGCAAATGCGTGTTTCCTATGCAGAAATGCATTTTGCGAGTCGTTACCGACTCGCAAAATGCATTTCCGAATCGCAAATAGGAAGGGGTGTTCCCTTCCTATTTGCGATTCGCAATGGTATGCAATTCCATTTGTGACCGCTTATGCGGTCGCAAATGGAGTCGCAGTTACCATCCACTTGAAGTGGATGGTAACCCATTCGCAAACGGGAAGGGGTCCCCATGGGACCCCTTCCCCTTTGTGAATGGACCCCAAAATATTTTATCAGGGCAGGGAGTGGTCCAAGGGACCACTCCCTGCCCTGAAAAAACCGAAACAAAAGGTTTCGGATTTTTTGAAATGCAGCTCGTTTTCCCTTAGGGAAAACGGGCTACATTTAAAAAAAAAAAAAACTGCTTTATTGAAAAGCAGGTCGCTAACATGGAGGCCTGCTGACTACAGAAGGCCTCCATGTTAGCGAGTGCCTATACTCGCTATGGGGCCGCAATTTGCGACCCACCTCATGAATATTCATGAGGTGGGTCATTGCGACCCCATAGCGAGTTGCAGTCGGTGTCTGAGACACCGTACTGCATAGCAATTTGCGAGTTGCAAATTGCGAGTCGGAAGGACTCGCAATTTGCAACTCGCAAATTGCTTCCTTCCTACATCTGGCCCATAGTGTCCTCTTCTTTGATTCGTTTCTGCAGTGGAGGCTGATGGACGTGGTTCATCTATTGTTTAAGTCGTAAGAACCAAAGTGCAAATGATGATGTGGTAAGCAGCCTTTACTTGTATTATTGTTCTTTCACTCTCCCTCCTGTCTCCGTTCCATATTTCCCTTGTCACTCATTTTGCCTTCTCCTCTTTCCTTTCCCTCTTAGGCTATTCCTTTTGCTCCTGCTTGCTTCTTCTTTTTACTGGCATCTTCTTCCAGGTTCTTTCTCATCATTTCATCTTCTTGTGTCGTAGGTTAACTATCAAGAACTTGTGTTGTTTGGTTCCACCACCCAGTATTCTTAGGGTTGTTTGTTTCACCTATTACCAATAAGAGTACCAACAAGGGCAGTGTGTTTGGTTATTGGACATGTCCGTGATGTGGCACTGTTAGCGCGTCAGAGCCTTGATAAGTAAACTTACGAGGAGACACCCCTAGGTCGATAAACCTTTTGGACCACGTTCGGGGACTTCCCAGTACGAGATGTCTTTTGGCATCACAAATCAATAGATCAATATCTCAATAACAATCGCAATAACTAATCATCAAGCTAATCAATAACTTTTAATGAGAGTCAATAAGTTGAACACACCATGACCTCTCAGTTGTGAATAACCACACCAATTTAGTTAAGTTTTAGGATATTTATTTCCCTATTAGTTACAATCTAAAGTCATTTCTGTTAATCTCATTAGCAATTCATCTCATTAGTAACTCTTCAGATTTGCAATTAGAAACACAATTTATCAATATATAGAGAATATTCATTCAGTATCAACACGTCATTAATAAGAAGCAAACTTTGCAAATCTCAGTAGTACATGATTCAACAAAGCAAGAACTCAGTAATTTGTCTAATTGCTTAGAATATTTGTGAACACCTTAACTAACCTCAAATTAGCATCAGCATGTTGGGCTTCATGCAAAACATTTTAGCAAACACAAATTTGGAAAACATCTAACTATGGCCTCTATCAAAAGAGCAGTTGGTACCTAAAAAGAAAAGGCAAACAGACAATTACAATTTTGCATCAGATAGTTACCCATCCAACAGATCAGCAAACAGCGTCAGTCTTCGTCCTCAGGACATCAGTCGTTTTCATCATCATCAAGGATAGGACAGGGCAAAGTCTCAGAATGTCATAACTAAGGGAGCTTCCCTCATATGGAGGAGAAGGAAGTATCAGGTAAAGGAATAGGTAGGGGATGATTTAGAGTATCTGGATGAATAAACGGCAAAGTCTCAAAGCAATGGCCCAAATGTCTCAGTAGAATGGCAAAGGAAGGCTTGGAGTGGAATGTCCAATTTCTCCTCAGATCATGCGTTAAATCAAAACTGCCTAATTTACTCCTAATTCCTCATTGGATAATATTTGGCGCATCGTTATCTCTGTCCAATAATTCTCCAAGCACTACACTAGAATTTTCCACAAAACACGGTTCTCATGTCGTTGATTGGCCCATGCTATTGATGTCTTCATCGGGTGGAATGTCAGGTAAGAAAAGTTACACTTTACGCTCCAGTCCGTGGCTCTATTGTTTTCTCCTACACCAGGCAGCCTTGCACCAGTTACGAATTACACTGTTGCATTCAGCAAGAATGTCTCCTTGAGCAAGTCGAGTCTCATGAGAAAGAATTTACTACGGCTACACACATAACTCCTGGAAAAGTACAGCTTTGTGTCCTTCAGGAAAACAGCACATTGCACGTTAGAAAAATGCAGTTTAATATGAGACCAGGCAGCTAGGCCCAGACCCTCGCTAAACTAAGGCCTAATGCTTAATGAGCAGACTCCTAATATATGACTCTAATTATGATATGCTAATATAAATTCAAAACATTAGTACATAATTAATTCAGCATTAATAACTTTCATTAGTCTTCGTATACATTGGTAGCCACTCCCCGTGGGCAAATTTCAACACGTGCATTATTTTCTACGTTAACACATTTTCTATGCAGCTTCATTACACAATATATTGCAAGCTTTTCATATTAATATTGCTTTTAAAAGACACACTCCAACAATCCCTCCTCTGATGACTCTTGTCATCACACAAAACCTTCCCGCACGATTTTTACATACTAAAATTCCCTCATCTCAATCTCTTCCCTTATTGGTTTCCCCTTTGATCTTGCTCTGAATAATTTTTCCCTTTGTTTTTCTTCCCTCCTCTTATTATTTTTCGCCATCTTCAATTTTATTCTTTTACTAATTTTACATGCCATCCACAATCCAAATAAGCAAGCTATAACATTCAATATCCCCTGCGTTATTTTAGACAATGGGGGTCATTTCAACCCTGGCGTTCAGAGACCGCCAGGGCTAAAGTGCCGTCCATACCGCCAACAGGCTGGCGGTACGGAGACCCATATTTTGACCACGGTCGCACCGCCGGGGCCGGCGGTTTCCCGACGTATTAGCCCCGGCGGTGATAATCCGCCAGGGCAGCGCTGCAAGCAGCGCTGCCCTGGGGATTATGACTCCCCTACCGCCAGCCTGTTTCTGGCGGTTTGCACCACCAGGAAGAGGATGGCGGTAAGGGGAGTCCTGGGGCCCCTAGGGGCCCCTGCACTTCCCATGCCACTGGCATGGGTAGTGCAGGGGCCCCCTAACAGGGCCCCGTGCGGCTTTTCACTGTCTGCATAGCAGACAGTGAAAAGCGCGACGGGTGCTACTGCACCCGTCGCACGGCCGCAACACCGCTGGCTCCATTAGGAGCCGGCTCCTATGTTGCGGCCGCATCCCCGCTGGCCCGGCCGGTGTAAACTAGGTTTGAGCCCGCTGGCCCAGCGGGGATGTTGTAATGGGGACCGCGGGAGTGCGGCCGCATTGGCGGCCGCACGGCGGTTACAGCGTGGCGGGCGGTGGTAGCCGCCCGCCAAGCTTGTAATGACCCCCAATATCCCATGCCAAATGTTACTAAGCCAATTTCCCACTGAAGCAAATCCTTTCCCAACCGTTTCCCAAACACCTGGTTCTTTCAAATCCTTCAAGTCTGTACTATCCCTAGTCAAGTTAGTAAGCATACTTCTAATCTCACTACTATTATCTGGTATGTAAGTGCAACAATGACGCTCATTGAGCATCCTACAAACTCTGCCATTTTTTGCAAAAAGAATGTCTAAAGCAAGCCTGTTTTGAAGAGTCATAGCCCTCTCCGCAGCAATTTCAGTATCCATCAGGAGTATAGCCCCTGAAAAGTTTGTCAGCATGTTATCCACAATAGTAGACAACTTTCGAATCTTTATGGAGTTTAAGATAACTCCCACTGAAGGAATTATCACCCCAAATATGTCTCCTACTACACCAGCAGCAGTCTCTCTCTTTTGTCTAGTACGATGTAATTCAGACAATTTCAGAAACCTTTTCAAATCATCAAGTTGACATATCTTTGGGAAAACTATCCCCAAATAACATGCCCCATACCATCACTTTGGAAGACGGTAATAAGCATTAAGTCAACATTTATAATAGATCCCGGGGATTGCTGGATCCTGTCCATTTAACATGAACGTCCATTTACTCTGAAACAAAAACACATGCTTACATTCACCCATTCCCACAAACACATTGTCATAGTATGATTTCGGCCTAGACATTCAAAGCTTCCCTACATGTAGTGCGTCTAAAGCTATCTTCCCTTGTTCTCTAGTTACACCATAACCTTCACTACTAGCAAAAGCCCGTTGCTGTGATCCTTTCTCTAGTTTACCCTTTAATGCCCTTCTTCTATCTTCCGTGTGATCTAAAAAGCTTTTCTCTACAGGTGTAAGCAAGCATGTCAAATTATTGCGGTGTGCATAAGATGTACTAATCGTTAATGTCGCCTCAAAGAATCCTTTAACTAACTTTATGCTATAGTATCTAGCTACCCCACTCAAGTCCTCTATGATAGGCACATAAGAAAACACAAGATCATAATTCGAGTAGAAGTACTGAATCTCTTCTTGATCATAGAATCTTGTTAGTAACAGACTACAACTTATCCCATTTGTTAGTGGCAGACTATGATAGGTAACCCCCTCTTGTACCGAAACAGGAATTTGCGTACACACAAAACAATCTTTTGCATCCATTGTGTCAACATACTCACTCAGCAAGCAATAGAAAACGTTAGTAGATAGTTCCCCTTTTGCGTTAGTTCCCTCATGCAAATATCTTGTATCCAGCTCAAACCTCTCCCAAGCTGTTAGTGCAGTGGTAGTCTCAGGAATTGTAGCATTGTTAGTCCCACTCTTATCCATTAGTGTCATGCCCACAACCATGACCATAATGAATATCCCACACACCCAAACCAACGCCCAAATATTTACAACGCCTACTCTCTCTATTATCCTCTCTAATGTTAGCCATGATCTGTAAAGAATCAGAAAGTGAAGGACGGTTAATTCAAACAACAACAGAGGATGGTTAGAATGAATTCTTTTTCTCCTCCTCCTTTTTTTATTTTTTTTCTTCTTCTTCTCGCAGTAAAGTCAAAACAAGCAATTATTTACAGCTCTCAGTTTCACTCCCAGGATCCTTGTCAATTCAGGTTAGCAGCTTGTCAAAATCATTTTTCAAAAGTCAATTAAGGTTTTCAAAGTCTCATCCGGTAAATTCTCAGTCTCTTTTCTCAATCTTCTTTTCTTTTGAATTCAATTTTTATGCCAATTCAGTCTCTTCGGCCAGACTCAGGTACCAAAGTACTGACCTGGAATTTCTCGATCAAAGCAAAATGCCAAGAACTCTTGTTGCCATTCAGCTGTTGTTCCATATGTCCAATCAGGACCTGCGTACATTCTGTTTGCTACTCTGGTTCTCTTCAACTTGCGATCACCTTGCAGCTCTCCTTCACTTAGATCTTCTCTCCTTGTTGCATCAATTTCTTCTTCTATTGCATCTTCCGCAACCACTTCTCCCCTTTTCACTTGCAATTCTGGCCACTTGTCTCGTTTCAGTGTTTCTCTGGCCTTTGATCCTTCCTGTGGCAACCCTTGGCCCTCCTCTGGCTCTATGGTGTTTTCTCTTGATGGACCTGCAGTTTGCTCAGGAGGAGTTTGGACACTCTGACTCTCCTCCATCTCAACTCCTTTGCCTTCTGGGTCTGACAAATGCTCTAGCTCATTTCCATAATCATCTGCTTCTGGGAGAACCTCCTTCTGATTAGGCTCTCCTGTGGCCTCAGTTGAGCTACGCTCATCATCACCCATTTGGATCTCTTCTCCTTCGTATCTTACTGGAGTGACCAAGCCGTCCTCAACGGGCTCTCCTTCTGTCTCAGTTCCCCTTCGATCACTCTCCAGCCCTGTGAATTCCTTCTCTGTTGTTGGTACTTTCAACAACTCAACTTCCTCATCAGTTGGACAAGTCACCTTTTTCATGTGACTGGCATGGATCCAGTTTGGAATTCCCACACACTTCACAGCAGTAGTAGTCGTTAATATCACTTGATATGGCCCCTTCCAACGTGGCTCCAAACATGACTTCCTTATGTGTTTCTTGATGACAACCCAGTCACCAGCTTTTAGGTTGTGTCCTGGATCATTTATCGGTGGCAGGGTGGTAGCTTCCACCTGGTGAGAAAAAGAGCAGACCACATCAGCCAGACCCTTGCAGTAGTCCAACACCATATCATTTTGTGATATTCACAAGAGCATTCGCAGGCACTGCGGGCAGTCTCATAGCTCGGCCCATTAGAATCTCATGAGGGGACAGTCCTGTTTCTCATTGACATTAGCACCAAAGGCAACGCATCGGGCCATTTCAAATTTGTGGCTGCACACATTTTTGCCATTCTCGACTTCAGGGTACCATTCATCTGCTCCACTAGTCCTGATGCTTCATGGCGGTAACTACAATGCAACTTCTGCTCAATGTTCAATGCTGCACACAATAGCTTAACTACCTCGTTGTTGAAGTGACTTCCCCTATCTGATTCTAAAGAGATCGGAAACCCGAAACGTGGTATCAATTCTCTAAGCAGCACCTTCGCTACTGTGAGGCTGTCATTCCTGCATGTAGGGTATGCTTCAATCCAGTTACTAAAGACACACACAATCACCAACACATATCTCAAACCTCCACACACGGGCATCTCAATAAAATCCAATTGCATTCTGCTAAATGGACCTCCAGCTCTCCCAATGTGGCTCAAATTCACCACTGTCCCTTTCCCCGCATTCATCTATTGACAGATGATACACCTATGACAAATCACTTCTGCAGATTGTCTGAACTTCGGGTTAAACCAGCCAATCTTGAACAACCTGATCATGGCATCCCTCCCAATATGTGCTTGACCATGGTAAAACCTTGCAAATTGTGACAAAAGACTGTTCGGCAAGACCATTTTCCCTTCGTCTGAGACCCATAAGTCATCTGGCCTTTGTACGCATTGCATCCTAACCCACGAATGCTTCTCATCTTTGCTAGCACGTCCCTGCAACAATCTCAACACTTCCAACGTGTAAATCCCCCTTAATGCGTAACCTGTGCATGTCTCATTTTCTGTTTCAGGTAACAATTCCCACTGATCCTTAAACGATATACCGTTCAATGCGCAGAAACTTGCAACTTGATCCGCATATCCATTTCCCATTGAAACAAAGTCTTGTGACTTCAAGTGAGCACTGCATTTCACCATGGCAATTTCATGAGGTAAGTGAATCACGTGCAGCAACTCCTTAATTCTATCACCATTTTTCACTGGCGAACCAGAAGAGGTCAAGAAACCCCTCTGTGACCATTATTGGCCAAAGTCATGGACAATTTCGAGTCCGTATTGGCTATCAGTATAGATAGTCACTCTCAACTGGGCAGAAGCATGGCAAGCTCTAGTAAGAGCAACCAATTCCGCCACTTGAGCAGAATATACTCTTTAAAGCCAAGACTCTTCTAGGATACCAGAAATCGTGCATACAGCATATCCGGCTCTCAGCACACCTACTGAGTCTCTCAAACATGAGCCATCGACAAAGATAATTTGGTAATTTTCTTCCAATTGGGTATCTTTAATATCAGGCCTCGTTTGGTGCACATTTCTGTTACCTCAAGACAATCATGTTCTACATCTTCGAAATTTTCAACCTCTGTGTTTTCATTTGGAAGCAAAGTTGCCGGGTTCAACACTGTACATCTTTTCAATGTTACATTTGGTGACCCCAATATAATCATTTCATATTTGGTCAGTCTTGCATTTGTCATGTTCTGCGTTTTAGTACCGGTCAACGGGATTTCAACTGAGTGAGGGACCATGACTGTTAAAGGATGTACCATCGCTATGCATTCACACTGTGTGAGGCTTTGTCCAACTGCTGCTACTGCACGCAGACAACCCGGTAAGGCTGCTGCAATTGGGTCCAAAGTACCTGAAAAATATGCTACTGGTCGGTTTACACCTCCATGGACCTGTGTCAGGACAGACAAAGAACATGCATCACGTTCGTGACAAAGCAGAACAAAAGGCTTTGTGTAATCAGGCATACCTAGAGCTGGAGCCCTGCACATGCTCTCTCTTAATTCAGTAAATGCTTTCATTTCCTTCTCTTTCAACATTATGACATCTGGCCCTTCCTTGACTGTCAGCCTCACCAATGGCTTGGAGATGACTGAGAAATTCGGGATCCACTGAAGACAGTAACCCATCATTCCTAGAAACATCCTAACATCTCTCCGTGTTGTTGGTGGATTCATCTGTCATAGTGCAGTTACTCTTTCCCTGGATAACTTCCTCAACTCTTTCTCAGTTAGATGACCCAAGTACTTCACCTCTTTCTGGCAATATTGCAATTTCTTTGGGGACACCTTGTGTCTGTTCTTTCCCAGGTGATTCAGTAAGGCAATCGAATCATACTCATCCCTCGTTTGGATGCGATCAACAGATCATCAATGTACTGCACTAGAGTCGATTGAAAAGGCAATTCCAATGACTCCAAATCCTTCTTCAGTATTTGATTGAATATGGAAGGTGATTCCGAAAACCCTTGAGGAATTCGACACCAACTGTAAACCTTGTCCAGGAATTTAAAACTAAAGAGAAATTGGCTGTCCTCATGAAGAGGCACAGAAAAGAACGCTTGGGACAGATCGATTACTGTGAACCACTCTGCATCGCATGGAATCTGGAACATAATCACAGCTGGATTTGGCACCACCGGGCAGCATTTCACCACTATGTCATTGATCTTTCTCAAATCTTGGACAATTCGAACCTTCCCACAAGGCTTTCTCATTCCCATTATTGGTGAGTTACATGGACTGCTCATCACTTCTTTCAAGCCTCCCTGTTTCACAAAGTCTGCAATTAATTGTGCCATCTTTATAAGGACATCTTGCGCCATATGGTACTGCAGTACCTGGGGGAACACAGCATTTGGCTTCACACTGACTTTAACTGGTTCTACTCCTTTTAGCAGTCCTACTTCTTTCCCTGTCAAGTCCCACACCTTCTCTTGGACTGTTCCTTGCAAGTCTGCCAGGAGATCAGCCACTGTGAACATCTGGAAGAAGTTAATCAGAGGATATTCCTCGTCTGTAGTCTCCGTTTCAGGCTCTGAAACTTGCTCCTCTTCCCCTTCATCATCACTGTTTGTCTGAACCTTAATTCCCACATTGTAACAGGTGATTGAACACCTTGTCTTACACAATAAGTCTCTTCCCAGTAGGGACACGGGACTTGAATCACAGACCACAAACCTGTGCAATCCCTGAAAAGTGCCAAGCTCAACCTCAACCGGATCTGTGATCGGGTTTGTCAGGAGTTGATTTGCCACTCCTACTACCTTGACTGTACGTCCTGAAAGGGGCAGTTTCTGAACCTCTGCACTTCTGAATGTAGAGCGTGTAGCTCCTGTGTCAACCAAGAACGAATCCTTGTGACCCATTACCTTCCCCTGAACATAGGGCCCTTTCTGATTTACCTCTAAGGATGCTGCAAGCCTACACTCCTCACTATCTGAACTCTAATCCGACCATTCATCGTTTATTCCATTCTCACCATGCAATGGGAACTGTTGCACTGTATTATTTTGACTCATTCTTTGACCTGTGACCTGTTGAGGAAGCATCACCTGTTGCTGTTCCATTGGCGCTAAGGCACTTGCATTTGCTGTCTAGGTACCATGGGAACCTGCTGCTACATTTGTTGCATCTGCATCGGCTGTATACGTGGCATCTACACCTGCTGCATGGGTTGAAATCCCTGCATCTGATTCATGTTGTTCTGAAAGTTCGGATTAGGACCTCTCAGCCTCTGTCCTTTCACGTTTTGAAATGCACTGACATCATTGCTTTGTTGAACAACACCCTCCTGCACCATCATCGGGCACTCCCGTTTCCAATGTCCAATGACCCGCAAGCATGACAAGGTAACATATTCTTCATTCCCTGTACATCGTTTTGAACTACTACAGTGTTCAAATCTGGACTTCTGTTCACAAAACCTCCTCGACCTATGCCTCTTACTTGTGCCTAAAACATCCTGTTTCCTTGCGCCTGTTGCACTATCTGCTATAGACAACCTCCCTGCATTCCTGACTGTGCTGCCTTAATTTGCATCACCATCGCTTTCTCCTTCAACTTCCTCTGCTTTAATCAATCTCATCACTACAGTACTTCGCATACTGCAACACTTCATCAATCGGCTTTGCTTGCCAAGAAATCAAGTGACTCTTAATCATCTGGCTAATCTCAGGCCTCAACCCTTCAACAAGGGATTCATGTCCTTCGCCTCAACAACCTCTGTACCACTGTAGTGCCTAAACGCCTTCAACAACCTCTCATTATAGGCATGTATTGACTCTTTCGCTTCCTGAGCTTTTCTTCAGCGAAACTCTCGATTTCAAAAACTCAATCACCTTGTAGTAATACTTCATCACCTCGGGAGACAGTGCTCCTGTGATTCTGTCCCTTGCCGGTTCCTCCGTCAGCCAATCCACACCCCACTTGCACTCAAGCCACAGGTTAGCTGGAACTATGGTCTCAAAGAGAGTATTCAGGTCTTCCCAGAGACATTTCGCAAGTTTCACAAACCTGTCCGTCTGCTGATACCACTCTATTGGCTTCTCCCTCAGCCTGGGAAAGTCATTTGTAAATGACAGAATGTCAGCTCTAGTCCACGGCACATGGACAAGAACCCCTCCAGCTGTCTCTCACATTGATAACATCTTTACCGTACCGGCATCCGGTAACGCCTTTGCTGGCTGCTCTAAGCAGTCACTTTTCCTCTTGTCTCTTTTCTTCGCCCACCTGCCTTCCCACTTTTCTAAGGCTCCCCAAACTTGTGCGCTCTGCAGTATTTCCTTGAGGTGTGCCTTCATCCCAGTAGACCTCATGTGCTCAAAATCCTTAGGCTCAAAGTCTAACCTGAAACTCCTCTTCAGATGTTTGGTATTTTCTAAGTCTATTCCATATTCCTCTGCCAAATTTGCCAAGCTCTGGTGCACCCCGCTCACTTCTTTAGTTATCTTTGGACACAAGTATCTCAATTCTGCTTCCATGTATTTCACTCCCATGCTCCCTTCAACAAGTTCATTTGCCTCCATGCCCAACCTCACAAAATTCAGGAACTCTTCTCCTTCCGTTCTCCCTGCTGCTGCAGGAGTAGACTGTGGTGAATTTAACTTGTCTAACCAGTCATTTAGCTGTTGGGCTGTCAAACCCCGTAGTGAGATATTCCTAGCCTGTGCTATAGGTGTGTGCGACATGTTCGCACTTGAGATCTGCGGAGTTAACAGTCTCGAACCTGTCTGTCTCATTGCTTCTGGAGGAGCCCCAATCGGACTGAAGTCTAACAAAGACCTAGATTCTTCACATGTCAGTTCCATTGGAGTCATCCCTTGAGAGCACCCTACAAACCCTCCTCTTGTCATCTCTTGAGCCATTATCCCTTGATCGAACACACTAGGTTTCACCTGCGCATACAATGGTACTGGTGGACCAAATGTAATGGGCAAAGATATGGCGGCTGGCGCCTGACTGTTTCCCAAAACTTGTGGAGTATTAACTCCCATATTCTGGTTCATTACTGGTGCCATAGTTGACTGAAGTATAATTCGGGATCATTTGTTGCTGTACCTGGGGCAGTAAAGGTGGAGTGGGATCAGTCTGAATCAGCTTTGGTCTCGAGTATGCCGGCTCTGTCGGCACCATCAGATTTGTTGTAGTCTGTCGGGACATCAGGGTAAAGTCTCTGAATCTGTGGTGGTTGCAGCTGAGATTGCATACCTTGGGCTGTGGACACGCTAAAACTACTCTGCACCGGAACTAGTGTTGAGACAGGACTAACCTGTATCGGTCTCGTTGTCACCTTTTCTTGAGTCGAACCTGCAGGACATGTACTAGTACTCGGTCTATTGTCATCTATTGCATATGGCGGCGGTCGGTCATTCAGTAACTGATTAAGGAACTCATCATCGTCTGAGTCATCTACCTCTGACCAAGGAAACGCCAAACACCATTCTTTCTCTGTCGCTTTGCACCACTGCTTTAGCAAAAGACATAGCGCGACACCCTTTTCCTCCATTACAGCATAAGTCGGTGTATCCTCGGGGGTGTGACTTCTCCTACACTCGCAGTAATATATATGTCTCCCCTCAAGGCGCTCTTTAAAGCCTTGAAGAATTTCATTTTTGCGTCTTTTATTTTTGTTCACAATTGAATCAGGAAGTGACTTCAATTCCCAGAACTCTCTTCGCCTACCATCTCAACCAATTGCCTCTCACGGATGGCTGCCAATCCGTGCGCGACCCTTCTCACTAACCAACCTATCCCAGCGCGGCTCCAATGACGTCACACTCACACACTCTGCGGCTAACAAAGTCTTGAGGCTTGTCTTCCCACTCTCAATTCACACAAAACTAATGCAATATATTGCGAGCACCAACAAAAACAAACTCAAATTTGCCGGTTTACTACAAGAAAAGGGTAACAAAATCGCTTCAGAACTTTACAGAGATTTCACTTAGCCTCGGCCGCTACTCTCTCCTTCTCAGATCCCGCACTCGCAAGCAAAATTTGACCCGCAAATTTTACTCTCAACTTGTCAATGGGTTGTTCTAGTGCACTTTAGAACTCACCAAATCTCCATCGAAGTTTCCATTCACTCACTTTGACTCATACTCGACTCGTCGATTTCACCATGGACCTATTAAACCGCACAAATTACAACATAAACCAAGTGTCTCATACACTTATCAATATACTCTGGAGTCTTAGACCACGCAGGGTCCGTACATCATCAACAACCACGTGGACAATTTTTTAGCACAAAGCTCCACACTCACATGAAGTTCGCCGACTTCTCTACTCTCATACTGGGGAGTACGCACACTCCTACTAAAACATCATCATCTGGCCTAAATCCTCACAAACCTCACAATTCACCTGCGGTATGCATAATCTGTGTAAGCGCAAACCCTACTTCACTCACGCTAACACTAGAATGCCGAGAACATACTCAAACTCCCTTCAGCAAGCTCCGAGATTCCGGGAAAGTCATTCGGGACTTAGGGGCACATCATTTCTCCAATTTGCATCATTGAAAAAGAACAATTTTCCCAAAACCCAATTTTCTGATACACCTTGCTTACTTCTAAACAACGCCCATCAATTTCTACCAGACCTTTTGAACCATCAACTCTATCAAACCGTAGTCCCTCGTTCTGGGGCCCCAAAGGGCCAAACCGTCCGCACTGCTACCAAAACTGTTATCAACCATGATCTTTCGTACTGGGGTCCTAAAGGGCCAAACCGTCCTCTGCTACCAGAAACTGTTGGCGCGTCAGAGCCTTGATAAGTAAACCTACAAGGATACACGCCTAGGTCGATAAACCTTTTGGACCACGTTCAGGGACTTCCCAGTACGAGATGTCTTTTGGCATCACAAATCAATAGATCAATATCTCAATAACAATCGCAATAACTAATCATCAACCTAATCAATAACCTTTAATGAGAGTCAATAAGCTGAACACACCATGACCTCTCAGTTGTGAATAACCACACCAATTTAGTTAAGTGTTAGGATATTTATTTCCCTATTAGTTACAATCTAAAGTCATTTCTGTTAATCTCATTAGCAATTCATCTCATTTTTAACTCTTCAGATTTGCAATTAGAAACACAATTTATCAATGTATAGAGAATATTCATTCAGTATCAACACGTCATTAATAAGAAGCAAACTTTGCAAAGTCTCAGTAGTACATGATTCAACAAAGCAAGAACTCAGTCATTGTCTATTTGCGTAGAATATTTGTGAATACCTTAACTAACCTCTAATTAGCATCAGCATGTTGGGCTTCATGCAAAACATTTTAGCAAACGTAAATTTGGAAAACATCTAACTATGGCCTCTATCAAAAGAGCAGCTGGTACCTAGAAAGAAATGGCAAACAGACAATTAGAATTTTGCATCAGATAGTTACCCATCCAACAGATCAGCAAACAGCGTCAGTCTTTGTCCTCAGGACATCAGTCATTTTCATCAAAATCAAGGATAGGACAGGGCAAAGTCTCAGAATGGCATAACTAAGGAACGAGAGCTTCCCTCATATGGAGGAGAAGTAAGTATCAGGTAAAGGAATAGGTAGAGGATGATTTAGAGTATCGGGACGAATAAACGGCAAAGTCTTAAAGGAATGGCCCAAAGGGCTCAGTAGAATGGCAAAGGGTGGCTTGGAGTGGAATGTCCGATTTCTCCTCAGATCATGCTGTTAAATCAAAACTGCCTAATTTACTCCTAGTTCCTCATTGGATAATAATTGGTGCATCGTTATCTCTGTCCAATAATTCTCCACGCACTTCACTAGAATTTTCCACAAAACACAGTTCTCATGTTGTTGATTGGCCCATGCTATTGACGTCTTCATCGGGTGGAATGTCAGGTAAGAAAAGTTACACTTTACGCTCTAGTCAGTGGCTCTATTGTTTTCTCCTACTCCAGGCAGCCTTGCACCAGTTACGAATTACACTGTTGTATTCAGCAAAAATGTCTCCTTGAGCAAGTCGAGTCTCATGAGAAAGAATTTACTATGGCTATACGGCTATACACATAACTCCTGGAAAAGTACAGCTTTGTGTCCTTCAGGAAAACAGCACATTAGAAAAATGCAGTTTAATATGAGACCAGGCAGCTAGGCCCAGACCCTCGCTAAACTAAGGCCTAATGCTTGATGAGCAAACTCCGAATACATGACTATAATTATGATATGCTCATATAAATTAAAAACATTAGTACATAATTAATTCAGCATTAATAACTTTCATTAGACTTCGTATACATTGGTAGCCACTCCCCGTGGGCACATTTCAACACAGGCATTATTTTCTACGTTAACACATTTTCTATGCAGCTTCATTACACAATATATTGCAAGCTTTTCATATTAATATTGCTTTTAAAAGACACACTCCAACAGCACGGCTTTCAGCGGCTCTGGCGTACATGCCTACGCATGAGAGACTCTTAAGCGAGACTTCGTCATCCCTTCCTCTCATTGCACTCAGGAGACCAGCATTTAGGGCCGGATTATTAGTGTGATCGAGTTTTCTGAGCCGCAGAAACCATTGCTTGCACAGGGATCATAACTCCAAGTTCTGTGAAGTCTACATCACCAGATAATTACTGGGTGTACAAAGATTCCACTTTTCGTAAACAGTATGTCGAGGAAAGGAGTGCAGTACACACCAAAATCTCCATGTTATTCAACAAAAACCCGGTGTAGGTACAGATTGTCGCACCTTATAAATTCTGAATCCCGGGAGTAGGATTTTATCTGGTATGATATATGGCACCTGCCCATCTAGGACATTCATAATCTGGGCCTTAGATTCTAACCACATTTTGCCCTTATTTTTCTTCTTTAATTGTAAATTCATTAATTTATAATGCCAGGCCAATGCTCTGAATTCCAAATGTGAATTACAGCGTAATTTCGTTAGCAAGCGACTCGTTCAACTTTACCAGTTTGAGGACTTTTGATCCTAAATCCATTTCACTGAATATAAAATCTCTACAATAAACCAAAATGGGTGGCTTTCCAATACTTGTTAAAACGCGTGCTGTCCTTTGCTTATCATAAATAAGTATAGCTAATTAAACGAAAAATTATGTTAGCTTCGTTTTGATGCCACGTTATCATGAATTATTGTTTCAGGAATATTATGGAGCAGCTTGTCTATCAATCCTTGTGTCTCAGACTTGACATATTCAGTCTTTATTGTTTTAAATCACCTTATTTGTGCATGTTTTAAATCAGACTCTATCAATGTTTAGAAGTGCATAATTTATTTCATTGCGCTCCCTCGCCAAATACTTGAAATCATTAACATATCATTTTGAAATATAATTTTAAAAGACAGGAACATATGTTCTTTGAATTAATTAAGGTGACAGATATCACTCAAGCCTTGTATTAGCAAATCATTAAATACTGAGAAACAAATCCTGAAAAAACAGCTTCAATCGGGATTATCTTTGGACTCCAGAAGAAACTAAATCTGCCAGGGCCCTTGAGAAAAAATGTTTTGTCTTGTTGACAGAGGAGGATGTGATTGTCCTGAGAGGAAGTAACAACTGCCAAAGCCTAGCTTAGGGCATTTCTTGACACCACCTACTCTCGCCAAGCTGAAAATATAAAGTTTGGAACAAATACGATAAGGAGGAGGGGATGGGAATGTAAACCCCTTTACTGTTTCCAGAGACGAGTATCACACTAGAAAATAAAACAGAAAAGTTTGAATTCTGTAGGGGTGAGTATTGAACCAAGTATTTAAAGTACAGAGGCTATGGAATGAAAAGGAATGTCTTTTTTTAACAAATCATGCAACAGTTTTCTGCTATTAGCCCTGCAGCAAAGTAGTTAGGGAACATATTTTCCTGTTTTATAGTTGTTGTATTACATTCTATTAAAGAGTTGGAGTGGGCAAAGGTTCAAGCTTTGCCACCAAAGGACCCACACCTGTGATTACGAACTGGACATAAATTGAGCACCCTACGGATTCTACTCACACTATTTAGCTCATTGAAACCTGGTGAACAATATGAGGGCAAATACAACAGAAAATGAGTTGGATTGTACTCCATTCTGAAGACTGGAACTCAGAATGAGGTGCAAATTGTGTACGTGATAAATGCTGCTATCCCTTGGGTGAACACATATCTATACGGATAATCGCTATCTAGCGGGCCCTTGCATGCCATTTACCTTCCTGTATGAGACTGCAAGTGTCTGTTCCCATGGTTACGCTATGAAATAACTAGTCAGCACCACACACTGAACTCATAAAGTGTGCGTTTAAATCTGGAGCAAATCACATGATCACCTAAGCAACGAATGGCAGCCATCTATAAGTTGCCACATGTGGAACTTCCAACTAAGGAACTCTGAGCTAATCTTCCTTGGGACATGTATATTTCCAAAAACAATCACAGCTTTACTAAATGTAAATGCTCTAAAAAGAAATACATCTCTGTGATGATGAGCTAGTGCAAAACCGCTCAACATCTAAGAGGCATGATAACACCTACTGAAAGTCACATGACAAGCACAGTGAAAAAGGCGGACATCTAAAAAGGAGTATTTCTACTGGGGAACCATTGAAGATCTTCTATGCGATGTGTCGATTTTTGAGCCATAAAACAATGAATTGAACGTCAAAGATCAGCAAACAACAAAAGTCTTACTTCATAGTTATCTGCTCCACATAGCCAAGTCAGTACAAACTGCTAAAAACATATAGAGTGCGCTAAATACAGGAACGACAGTCCCAACCACATATGCATAATGCATCACCATTCAAGCAACCATTCTATATGAATTAAGATCATGGAAAAAAACATTGCCAAGTGGAACTAAATTAACATGAAAGAAACCAATAAATAGCACCAGGACAACCACAATATTCAGGAAGGTGAGAAAGTGCTTTTCAGGGGGGAGGCGGTGCCACTAGGGCAGCAGCGGCACAGGAAACACAGGGAGAGTAAAAGGCTGAAGGAGAGAGAAAGAGACAAGAAAGAAAGAAAAGAAAAAATAAAAATGACAGAAAAATAAGCATAAGAAAGAGGAGACAGCAAAATACTTACATGCAGATGGCCACTTGGCCACCCACGATGAGGTGCTGGTGGGAGCCTGCAGGTGGAGGGGGGCCTTGAACTGAGAGTCAGGCAGGCTCTCAGTATGAGATGCGGCAGAGGCAGCAACAGCAACATGTGGAGTTGCGCAGAGGATATCAAGCAGATGCTGACCAGGAGGTCAGAGGAGTCACCCTCTCAGTGCACAGTGCCCGCCATTAAGAAGAGGAGGGAGGTCGGGAGGGCAAGAAAGCACTTCACAGGGAGGGAGGAGGTGGATCCGCAGGGGCAGCAGTGATGCTGGAAACAGGGGGAGAGTGAAAGGCTGAAGGAGAGAGAAAGAGAAAGAAAGAAAATAAAAAATGAAAATGACAGAAAAATAAGTAAAAGAAAAAAGAGGCAGCAAGATACTTACATACAGATGGCCACTAGGGTTGAGGGGCAGGCAGGATCCTGTGGGTGAGGTGGGCCTCAAACTGAGAGTCAGGCCTGGTCATAGTTCAAAACATTTCAGAGGCATCAGCAACAGATGGAGCTGCACAGAGGAGAGCGAGCAGGCACTGACCAGGAGGTCAGAGGAGTCACCCTCTCAGTGCGCAGCGGACAAAATTAAGAAGGGGACGGAGGCGGAGTATCATAAGCCGGGAATTGGGATAGTCGGTAAGCACTTCGCAGGGAGTGAGGGGGGTGGACCACATAGGCGGCAGTGGTGCAGGAAATGCGGGGAGAGTGAAAGGCTGAAGGAGAGAGAGAAAGAGAAAAGAAAGAAAGATAAGAAAATAAAAAAATTAAATGACAGAAAAATAAGGAGAAGAAAAAAGAGACAGGGGATACTTACATACAGATGGCCACTAGGCCAAATGAGATGAGGTGCAGGCGGGAACCTGTGGGTGAAGGTGAGCCTCGAACTGAGGGTCAGGCAGGCTCTCAGTTTGAGATGCACCAGAGGCAGCAGAAGCAGCAACAGGTGGAGCTTCTCAGAGGAGAACAAGCAGATACTGGCCAGTCATAAGTCCTAGGCCCCAAGTGGTGCCCTTCCAGATCCTGGACCTTTGTGTGGTGCTAAAGTGGCCTTCTCCTGCCAAAATCCAAATCCTGGGACTTATGAGATTTTTCAGGAAAAACTGCCTGAGAGCCGACTGGAGACCATGCCCTACCTCCAAAATGATCTGTCGAAGGTGCATATCTGGTGGGATTGACTTTGCCACTGCTCTGCTATTTTCTTCTCTACAGCAGTAAATCCTCCACAACAGGACCTCCTGTCAGTGGTATCCGGCCTTGTGCATCCCTATTCTGATACTACCTGTAGCCTCATCGCACTGGGTGAATCCTAGCTCCAGAATAACTTCTAAGTCTGAAGTTAGAAATCTTCACCATGCTCGGCAACGACTAGACTTCCATCAATTATGACCTCCTCAGCCTGAGAATTCAGCTTCGTCCATTTAGAGCTTTTCCCACCCTCGTCAAAGACTTCACCAATACTTTGTCCAGCATCTCCCCTTTATCAACAACTCATCCTTGGATACAGTCTGGTCCCTTGCCCGCGGAAGCTCTACCTTTTCAAGAACTTTTTCTGAAAATTTCTTTTAAGGTAAACTGAGACCAGATCCAATCCACCCCTTTCACCCGACCCTAGCTCCATTGCAGTCAGTCTTAACTTTTGCCTTTGACCCGGTCTTGTGCAACAAGATACCCTCCATTGGCGCTTTAGCCCTTCCTCACTAAAAACTTTAAAAATTTGTAACATTGGTTCTACTAATTAGATTTCATTCATTTTTGGTGTCATTTTATTTAGTGAAATGTTTTCCCGTTTACTAAACCAGTTTGGGCTTTCTCTTGTGTTGTGTTTTCACTTTATTCCTGTTTGTGTGCTGCATACATACTTTAAACATTGCCAGTAAGTTAAGCTTGACTGCCTTTGGGCCATGCTACCAAAGGGTTAAGAGCAGCTTAAGTTAATGACTTTCTGTAGTTCACCCTGACATGGATTGTGTTTAATATTTGAGTAGGTCTTCTGCCCTCTCAAGCTAATAACCCAAAATCTTACAAATGGCAAACTTACACAATCAGTATTTACCAGATGTGTAATTTCACATTTGAATGAGCGTATATTTTAATGAGAATGAAAGTTATCAAATTAGTAGACTTTGCGCCATGCACTCTGCATGGTTTGCCTAAATGAGCATCTGTGCTTCAGATAGCTTTCAGCACAACCAGAAAAGGATTGTTTGTGATGGGATGTTGTACATTAAAACATTTTTTGAGATTTCTTTTTAATAAAACATCTGGGTTTTTGCAGAGTGTATATTTCATATCCCACTTTTCAGGAGAATTTTTTCCTGGCATTCACTTTTTTCACCTGTATCACTCAATAAAGCATGACTTCACAAACTTATAGAGGGAATATTTTTATAGCTCGTGTATCCCTAGGAGTAGTAGTTCATTTTAGCACTAATTGCAGTCCAGTCAAAGGTGGCTGCACCGCCAGTCCACATTGCATGGCCTAAATTTGTACTGACTGTAATTAAAAGTTAACAA
This sequence comes from Pleurodeles waltl, assembly GCF_031143425.1. NCBI lineage: Eukaryota > Metazoa > Chordata > Amphibia > Caudata > Salamandridae > Pleurodeles > Pleurodeles waltl. Next base: position 276,881,087 of record NC_090436.1, on the reverse strand, counting down.
TGAAATATGTCCCTAACACGGTCTATATCCATATCATTTAGTTAAGCAACAAAGCTGTGAACTCTTTTTTTTAAAACATGACTGCAAAAACACATATACTAAGCCATGTCAGCAAAGCAGTCCTTGTTTACATTTCATGTTTTACTTCATCTTGGGGTCCCTAACAATATTCTCTTTCACCAGATGCCCTGTGTCTGTAGTTTTGTATTCCATGCAGTGTAGGGCCCTTTAGAGTCCATACCGTGAAGTGAGATGGTTCTAGGTGCCTGAGTGACCCCAGTGTGCAGATGGTTAATCACCAAGAGCTAGGAGTTGAGGCTGAAGGATGTGCAATTTTTGCAGTTTTCCCAGGCTACTTAGCTCATAAAAGTGATTAGACTGCAAGCTCATTCAATTTGAGGCCTCTCTGCAGAGTGCACCCTGGAAAGGTCCATTATTTGGCTGATCTGATTACCATTCTAGGGAAAAGTGAGAACATTGGATATTAATAGTTGTAAAATATTGACAGTGCTACAAGGAAATAAAATGTTTTGTCTACAGGATTGTGGGGGAAGGGTTGAAGGGAAGAAGAGAAAGGGAGAGAGAAAGAGAGGATTCTCAAGGGGAAAGGTGCATTAAGAAAGCTCATGCAGTCTTACAGAAGACTGTGACGGGGAGGAAAGAGATCGAAGTGTGAGGTATTCAGATAGAGGGATTTCAGAAAGAAATGGGGGAGAAAAAGAGGGCAATTAACAGAGATAAAGATTGCTGAGGAAAGTGATTGAAAGAGGAGAACTGAAGTGATTCAGAATTCAAACTAGGCTCTTTTGCCTGATGTTGATTACAAATCCTGTCAACAAACATTGTCAAAGCCACTAGATCTTGCTTGTTTTAGGTGTATGTATTTATTATTGAATGATAAGTCTAGATGTACAGAAGCTCAAGATTGTAGTTCCCACATTAGTCACATATTTCAGGCTATGTCCTTAATTACACAGGTCATCTCCTCTTAGAAAGGATTTCTAATTACATATTTTTGGGCATGCCTCCTTTATTAACCCCAACTTTTTGCAGCCCATTGGCAGGTAAAAACTTCATTCATGAGTGTGTTTTTCAATATGACATCTTTCTCTCTTCTGGGTTAAGGCCACCTTTTTAGTTTCCATGATTTAATGTATGCCATTACACTTTCCGCAGTCCCTTTGTTTTATCACTCTCACCACACCACCTACCACATCACTGTCTTCTACGTGCTCATGGGAGTAACGTCTTATCTTACCTCATCTGTGTTCAATGTATCACCCTCTCCTTTTCACCGGGGTATGTGCCCATGCTAATACCTGCTCTTATGCCCCACCCTATTGCTGTGTTCTCTTAATTCTACTTATCACACTTTCCCTACTCATAATATGCCCATCTCCTCTTCCCCCTGCTGTGTAGCCATTATTTCACCCAATAGGGTGTACAATGGCACTTGAGTCTTCCTCATCCTAGTCTCTTATTTCTGCTCCTCTGTACCTAGGCAACTCCCTATGCTTCTTGACTAGGTATCTCCCTATCATTGTAATAATATACAATCTTCAATCAAGGTCTTTTAAACCTCTACTTTTGTGCCAATTGGTTTACTCTCTCTGATGTCCCCAAGGTATAATACTGCCTTCTTTTTCCTGGTTATTTTAAACCTCCTCTCTCTGCTTATGGTTTTACTCCCTCCTATTAATCCTAATTTTCACTCTTCTCTCATAATGGTGTGGAATACTCAAAGGATTGTCACACTTCATTGTCTTCTCATCTGTATCAACACCTAGGGCCATATTTATACTTTTTGACGCAAAACTGCGCTAACGCAGTTTTGCGTCAAAAAAATTAGCGCCGGCTAACGCCATTCTGAAGCGCCATGCGGGCGCCGTATTTAATCAATGACGTTAGCCGCTGGCGCTGCCTGGTGTGCGTGAAAAAAAATGACGTACACCAGGCAGCGCCGGCGTAGGGGGATATGGAGCTTGGGCGCCAAAAAATGGGGCAAGTCAGGCTGAGGCAAATTTTTCACCTCAACCCGATTTGCGCCATTTTTCCCGACTCCCAACCCCCATTGAAATGACTCCTGTCTTAGCAAAGACAGGAGTCATGCCCCCTTGCCCAATGGCCATGCCCAGGGGACTCCTGTCCCCTGGGCATGGTCATTGGGCATAGTGGCATGTAGGGGGGCACAAATCAGGCCCCCCTATGCCACAATTTTTGTTTTTTTAAATACTTACCGGAACTTACCTTAATGTCCCTGGGATGGGTCCCTCCAGCCTTGGGTGTCCTCCTGGGGTGGGCAAGGGTGACAGGGGGTGTCCCTGGGGGCATGGGAGGGCACCTCTGGGCTCCTTCTAAGCCCACAGGTCCCTTAACGCCTGCCTTGTCCAGGCGCTAAAAAACGGCGCAAAAGCGGCTGGACGTCATTTTTTTTGACCCGCCCACTCCCGGGCGTGAATTTTGCCCGGGAGTGTAAATACGGCGCACATGCCTCGGAGTCCATTTTTTAGACGGGAACGCCTACCTTGCATATCATTAAAGCAAAGTAGGTGTCCACGCTAAAAAATGACGCAAACTCCATGGACTTTGGCGCTAGACGCGTCTAACGCCAAAGTATAAATATGGAGTTAGTTTTGCGTCGGAATTGCGTCAAAAAAAACGACGCAATTCCGGCGCAAACAGAGTATAAATATGCCCCCTAGTCTCTTTAGGTATCACATTACATATCTCTTTATTCCCAGGGTCAGACCCCCTACTCTTTTGCTTTGGTAATCCCTCTTTTTAGTAATGTTTCTTCAGGTATCCTAATCCTAATCCCTAATTTATCCCTAAAGTGGACCATGAAAATACTGGCATATTGGAAAAGTATTGTCAGAACCTCTTTCAGAAGTCCACGGGGCACACAGAAGTTACTGGGCCCAATCATGGAGGTTGAAGCCTTTTACTCCTGATGTCATGGGGGCCAACCTACTATGGATCCTAAGCTGCTGAGTTAAGTACCCCATGTGCACTTCACTCTCAGTGGTAGATGTGGATAGGCAGTGAAAGGCTCTCTTAGGGTTGGGGTATCCAGGTTAGTGAAAACAACTAATAACTCACAGTGCATACAGTGCTGTCAATAAATCAATGTCCAGTCAAATGCTTGCTTTTATAAGAAAAGAGTATTTTATTTCTAACTCTAGACATTCGAAGGAATAACAACACTCACAAGCAATAACACACTCCCCTTGAGGTTGGGGCTGTAGTGTTTTTCAGGCAAATCCCTATCCCACCCTCTTCCTTGTAACGTGGTCCAGGTAATTTCCCCTTCACTAGTGGCCATATCCAGAAAATGCTTATGACTGGTCTGTACTCAAGAGTTCCTCTTTGACTTATTTACTAATCAGAAGTGTCTATGATGCTGCAGCACAATCAGCAGTGTGTCTCCTTCGTCCAACAGGCCAAATTCAAATCTTACCCACACCTATAGCACGTAAGCATTCAGCATTGCAGCCAGTGCTCTGACTGTAGGCATTCAAAAGTTCAGATCCTGTTTGGAGAAGTCGAGCCACTACATGTACATGTGACAGCACCCTACAAATGCAGGCTCTCCCCTGAGCCAAGCTGCTGTCCTTTTCCAGTGACTGGAGATGCTCTCAGCCTGCGAGGACACTTTAAGTCAATATTCCACACACACTGTGTGGGGGGGAATTCGATCTTCCAGTTTCCATCTGGGGCCCAGCGAGGATGCAACATCTTATGCAGCATCCTCCACAGTCCTCTGGGGTAAGTCAGGGGCAGTTCATGCTGTGCGGGCTCAACTAGCTGATCAGAGCTTTACTCTTTTCTAGGACTATGGACTAAACTTCATGCAGTATTGGGAGCGGTCGCCCATTTTGGCATGCAGGTTGTCTGGGTACTTTAAAGGTCAAATGCAGACTCCCCTGTTGCGATCACCCACACAATGGAGGCTTCTCCTGGCATACAAGGTGGTCACTGAGGCAGTCATAAGCCTCAGCATGCTTGTAGAAAGGGTTACCGTAATGTGCCAGTACTGGCGTGGCACTTCTACGACGCTCAATGCATGGCTCAGTCTACAGCACCCCTCTCCTGCCATACAGGGTTGCAGAGTCAATCCTGTACCTGGGCAACAACCCAATCTGTATATAGCCATTTCCTCACACCTTACTCAGGGAGTCCTATTGGTAGGGTTCCACACAGGGACTCGCTCCCGCAACGCTCTCCTATTCCTCACGGGGCACATTAGTCTTGGCAAGCAAACAGGCACTAGTGCTCAAGTGATGTTACCTGAGTTATGTTCCCTCACCAAGCAGGGAGACTAGCAGGCCTTCACCTCCAATTCAGGGCACTGGCAGAAGTCTTGCAGAGCTTTCCCTTCTCAGAATGCCTGGCAGGCCGCTTGGCAGATGTCAAATTTCAGGGTCTCAACTTCCCTGTCATATAATTCATTTCGAGACACCAAATTTAATTTAGGGTCCGAGTCTCTGAAATTTTATGTTGGGGTTCTGCTTCTTTCTCTACTTTCAACTTAAAATGCTGTCAGTCACAGCAGGAAAGACTACGAAGTTAATTGTCCCACAACACAGGCCATGGGAGGGACTAAAGTTCACACCTGGATGTCACCCACAGTGATATGTGCATCAAAAGGGTAATCCCAGTCTCTCTGCCCCACCATTTATGATTCCTTTACCAACCCCATCTTCTAGAGTTGTGTCCAGGCCCCTTCTTTGTGATCTGTCACTTAATCAAAGAACATCCTTTTGAAGTGTAAAGGGGAAGTCTTTTTCTCCCTTCCTCCAGCGTGTCCCCCACCCAGTTTACAGAAATGCAGCAATACAGAAATCTCTCTGGAGGGATTTCTCTATTCCTCATGTCTTCACCAGCCAGGCCTGAGCTTTCCAAAATGGAACCCAGTGTCCTAGATCTAATGTACTATTGCAGGCACAGTTGTGCGCAGTGTACATTCACAGCACATATACTGTGCACATATTCTGTCCATCACTGTTACCTCCATGCTTTGTGCCACTAGAGACACACATACATTCTGCACACACACTCAGTTCTGTGTGCACTGTTCAGTATTATTCAGTACTGTAGCCTTTCTGTATTGTACCAGGTTCTGCTATTTGCAAACACACACTGTCAGCACACACACACTCATCATGTATGTGCTGCACAACACTTCATTCTTCATGTAATGTACTTCTCGCAAGCCTACATATACTGAACACTTGCTTTTCTTTGCATGTACCCACACAGCACTACATCTCTCATGTAATGTATCTCTCACAGGCATACATTCACCATACATACACCAGCCATTCATGTTCTACACAGTACTGTTCTATCTCTGTACTCTACCTCTCCCAAGCATACATACATCTAGCGCAGAGTCACTATGCCTGCGCTGCACAGCACTCTACATCTACTTGAAGTAGGCCAAGGGTGAATTATGCACACAACAGCAGAACTTTAAAATGGTGGGGAAGCTTGTAGCCCTCATTCCAGTGATGCAAGGTAAAAAGGACCTGTTCACTCCTACTGATCACTACATGGTATATTGCCACCACCGTGCTCATTCTGCTTAACTCTTGATGAAGGCAGTAGCCTTCCCCCACTATGAGGGTAGCGCTATGACTGTACCTTCTGGTCCAAAAAGACTGAAATCCGTGAGACAGGCCTATGTCATGGTGCAAACGTATGATCTGTGTTTGCCTATGACAAAAAAATAGGTATTAGGAATCCAGTCAGGAGTACAGCTAGTAACTCAAGACAGAGGTTCACGTCTTTTACCATGCAGAGGTCTTTTCTGTCTCAACAAATGTCCTTTCAGATTGAGCTTTTCAAAGTATTTGTTACCTAACAATTGGCTGTAAAATGTACTCTATGAGCTCATTTCTTTAAAACCATAGAAACAGCCATGAGGAAGGTGGACTCGATCGATGCAATCTAGATTTGGATATTGTACTTGCAGGCAATGGACAGCATCAGTGGTGAAATGAGCAGTGCGTGTTGGGGGTAGTTAGCGGCACTAGGAGATGTGGGTGGAGCTAGAGGAGGAAGTGGGGAGCATCCTTCTTCTACAAAAAAACACCTGTATTTCTTTATTTTTATTTACAAAATAAGCTTTCTTTTAAAAGTCGTTAGTGAAAGTGAAAAAACTATAAGACATACATTATTTCTCCTATGTAGAAAGCAGTGTGAGCAAAGCTTTAAATTATTTTTTTCAAGATCATTGTCTTGGTAGTAGAAATGTATAAAGTTTGCAAAAAATATAGGGGGTCATTACAACATTGGCGGTAAAAGCCGCTTACCGCCGTGCAGAAGACCGCCAACACACCGCCGCGGCTGCGGAATTCCACCACAGCTATTATGACTCACATCTCGGAATCCGCCAAAATTCAGACACCCACACAAGTCCGCCACACCAAAGGTCAGTGATAAACTGGCCAAAACAAAACCTCCACCGCCACGCCAACAGAAATACGCCCACACTATCACGACACACGAATCCACGTGGTGGTCTTTCAACCGCAGTATTCCATTGGCGGTACACACCGCCGCGCTCAAAATACACACACTCTTACAAAACACAGCCACATTGGACAATTCAAAATACACACACCTGATACACATACACACACCACTCCCACACACCCAATACAATATAAAACACCCACCCACATTACCCACAAACCCCTACTACCAAAAATTGAGAATGAAGCACAGAGAGAGACACCACCAGCAAGTACAACAGCATCCACAGGCACATAACACCATCACCCACACAACTTCCACGCACCTCACACAACACACCACTACATATCACCACACTTATCACCACACACCACCCCACACATCAACTACACCACCCCATGGCACGGCAAAGACATCCCAGGTTCTCGGAGGAGGAGCTCAGGGTCATGGTGGAGGAAATCGTACGGGTGGAGCCACAGCTATTTGGATCACAGGTGCAGCACACCTCAATTGCAAGGAAGATGGAGCTATGGCGAAGAATAGTGGACAGGGTCAACGCAGTTGGACAACACCCAAGAAATCGGGAGGACATCAGGAAAAGGTGGAACGACCTATGGGGGAAGGTGCGTTCCGTGGTCTCAAGACACCACCTGGCGGTTCAGCGGACTGGCGGCGGACCCCCACCTCCTCACCCACAACTAACAACATGGGAGGAGCAGGTCTTGGCGATTCTGCATCCTGAGGGCCTCGCAGGAGTTGGTGGAGGAATGGACACTTGTAAGTCAAATCTTAACTATTACATCCCCCACCCTACCTGCATGCTATCACATACCCCACCCTCGCCCTCACCCCTATCACTCCAACTCCTCACAAATGTACCAATATCACAAACCACACATCCCAACACCAAGCCCTGCATGGAACAACAAAGCATGGACACCCATCACTAAAGCATGCACACTGCACATACCCATACACCCCCCTAAACCATCATCACACAAGCTCCCACACAGGAATGCCAGCACTGGGGTACACAGTCACCCACCCATTGCACACCATGCCACACACAGATGCAATAATCATGCCTTTGCACCCCTGCAGGACCACTACCTAACGTCACCCGACAGGAGGGTCCAGACATGTCCACTCCACCCACAGAAGAGGCCCACAGTGATGACAGCACCTCTGTCCACTGGATTTAGATGAGCAGCCCGGACCATCGGGGGCCTCAGGACAGTCAGTTCCCCTCACACAGGCACAGGCCACCACAGACCTTCCCCCCTCTGGAGACACCAGCACAGCACCCACCCAGCGGGCCCATACCTCCGTCCCCAGGACACGTCAATCAGCTGTGTGTCCACCACTACAGGGAACCCAGGATGACCAACCACCCCAACAACAACAGGGACCTGGGGGCAGTGGCAGTGGGCACACGGTCCAGGGGACGGAGGCCCAGGAACACAGGGGAACTGGCAGGGCTGCTGTGCGACAGGGGACGGACAGGCCAAGGGAACCCACTCTCCACGAGGCCCTCTCCTCCATCCTGGGAGCATACCACCACTCCCAGGAGACAATGGCAACGGTACTGGCCAAGTTTCAGGAGACCCAGCGCATGCAGGAGGAACAGTATATGGGCTTCAGGGAGAAACTCAGAACCATCAGCTCCACCCTGGGCACCATCGTAGGGGTGCTGAAGGAACTACTTAACACCAGGAGGGACACTGTGGAACTCCAAGGGGCCCCTGACACTAGCATGGATGATGAACTGCCCACCACGTCCGCCGGCGCTAGTGGACAGGAAGCCCCGCCACAAGACCACCACACCAGCATCCCACCCCCTGCAGAGGGAGAACCACCCTGCAAACGGTCCCTGAGATCCAGGAACAAGACAGAGCACGATGCCAAGACTCCCGCCAAGAAATGAGACCACCCTGATTGTCATCCCACTGTCCCACTTTGTCACCCTGTCCATAATGAAACTGCCCCAGCTCCACTTCCTATGCCCATATGGGCAATGCACCTGTGAGACTAATAGACTGGACTCTGCCATGGACATTCCTCCACCATCACCCCTCACCATTTAACTTCCCCCTCCAATATTTTGCATTTAAATAAACACACCTAAAGCACAAAATGATCTGGAGTCTGTCTGTGATTTCGAAATAGTGTATTTGCAATTACAGTGACAAAATATTCTTGAAATAGTAATGTCAACATACCTATGTCACACAGCTCTAGTCCAGGAGGAATCTAAGCAGATGACACACGTTGGGACCCACATCTGTGAAACCGTAAGGAAAAGTGACAACTCAGTGACCATACACTGGGTGAAAACGACAGACAGTAGAGAGGTAGTAGTGTAAAAGTACATGTAGTAGGCAGGAATGTATTCTCACCTGTGATTCACTGGAAATATTGCTGGATCACTGAGTCCCTATTCTGCATGTCTTCTTCCTCTGCTTCATCCTCATCACTGTCCACAGGCTCCACAGCTGCCACAACACCGCCATCTGGACCATCCTTCTGCAGAAAAGGCACCTGTCGTCGCAAAGCCAAGTTGTGAAGCATACAGCAGGCCACGATGATCTGGCACACCTTCTTTGGTGAGTAAAATAGGGATCCACCTGTCATGTGGAGGCACCTGAACCTGGCCTTCAGGAGGCCGAAGGTCCGCTCGATCACCCTACTAGTTCGCCCATGGGCCTCATTGTAGCGTTCCTCTGCCCTGGTCCTGGGATTCCTCACTGGGGTCAGTAGCCATGACAGGTTGGGGTACCCAGAGTCACCTGCAAATGGCGAGGGACAACTGTTAGCCACACACTAACCTGTGGGGATAACCCCAGACAACCATTCCCACTGTCTTGCTTCCAGGGGCTCACCTAATAGCCACACACGGTGCCTCTGGAGTTGACCCATCACATAAGGGATGCTGCTATTCCGCAGGATGTAGGCATCATGCACTGAGCCAGGGAACATGGCATTCACATGGGAGATGTACTGGAATGATCACTCTTCCGGTTTCTGTACACCTGTTCACTCCTGTTGGGGGGGGACCAAAGCCACATGGGTCCCATCAATGGCACCTATGATGTTGGGGATATGTCCAAGGGTATAGAAGTCCTCTTTCACTGTAGGCAAATCCTCCACCTGAGGGAAAATGATGTAGCTCCGCATGTGTTTCAGCAGGGCAGACAACACTCCGGACAATACGTTGGAAAACATAGGCTGGGACATCCCTGATGCCATGGCCACAGTTGTTTGAAAAGACCCACTTGCAAGGAAATGGAGCACTGATAGCACCTGCACTTGAGGGGGGATTCCTGTGGGATGGCGGATTGCTGACATCAGGTCTGGCTCCAACTGGGTACACAGTTCCTGGATTATGGCACGGTCAAACCTGTAGGTGATTATCAAATGTCGCTCCTCCATTGTCGACAGGTCCAGCAGCGGTCGGTATACCGGAGGATTCCGCCATCTCCTCACATGTCCCAGCGGACGGTGCCTACGAAGGACAACAGCGACCACAGAGTCAAACAACTCAGAGGTACATCCCCACAGTTTACCCAGAACACCAATCATACACAATAGGTGGCCTGTATGTGTGTTGAGACTAGGCCTAGGTATGTGTGACGCAGTTGGAAATTAGGCCATGTGGGCCCCTGAAATGGCGCCTGCCTGACCTCTAAAGTGGGACAATGGGATGTGAGGAAACTGCGCTGGCGTACACCGTCACGGTAGGCGGTTGGAGACAGCGGCGCAATGCTGCATTGGTTAACATAGGACCATATGGGTCCCAGGAGCCAATGACGATGTACGCGGGCGGTGATGGTACGCACCGCCGCGGACGTGACCGCCATTTTCTATCTGTTCAATCACTCGATACCTGATCTTCGACAGGAGAGGACCTACACTGCAAGTGCTGCTGTGACCTCGGTCTGGAAGAGACAATGGCTCGTGCGTCTGGGGAAAGGGCCCCTGCCTTCACATCAGAGGAGTTGGAGAAGCTCGTTGATGGGGTCCTCCCCCAGTACACACTACTCTACGGTCCTCCAGACAAACAGGTAAGTATACTGGGAGCATGTTGTATGGGCTATGCCTGTGTGGAGAGGGCTGGTTGTAAGAAGGAAGGGGGCAGAGTTCTGCGTGCATGAAAGACGGTGGGTGCATGTGCCACATGGCAAGGGTAGGGATGGGGGCCACTCGCTTTGACGGTGCAGTTGGTACTGACTTCTCTTCTTCCCCTGTACATTTCATGTAGGTCAGCGCCCACCAGAAGAAAGATATTTGGGGTGCCATCGCCAAGGACGTCCAGACCTTGGGGGTCCACCACAGACGGAGCACCCACTGCCGGAAAAGATGGGAGGACATTCGCCGCTGGAGCAAGAAGACGCGGAGGCTCAGCTGGGGATGGCCTCCCAACATGGGAGGGGTGCCAGTCGAACCATGACCCCCCTGATGTTCAGGATCCTGGTGGTTGCCTACCAGGAGTTGGATGAGCGCTTGAGGGCATCACAGCAGACACAAGGGGGTGAGTACACTCTCATTCTGCTGACTTTGCGTGCAGTGGAGTTGTCTGGGTGGGCGGGTAGGGCTGTGGTTTTTCCTAGGCCAGGGCGAGTTCCGTAGGCCAGGCCCCTCTGTAAGGCATGGCCCTGTGGCCCCCCACCCCACCTCTGTAGTGTGCCAAGTACAGCTATTCATGCCCCTGTGTCATCTATGTGTGCAGATGTCGTCCATAGCCTTGTAGGCCATTTCCCAGGAATTGCACTGTAGAGCCCAAGAGCGCGGCGTAGTGCAGGGGGCTTCTGTGTCTGTCTTGTCTGCCAACGGTAGCGGTAATCCATGCACTCAACATGTCTTTATCCTGTTCCCCCCCCCATTTTTGTGGTTTCCCTGTTCTTGTGTGCATTAGCATCATCAGGCGGAGGAGTAGTGGCACCGGAGCACGAGGGAGCTGCATCCCACATGGCCATGGAGGGCCACACTACGGACTCAGAATTCACCAGTGGGACGGAGGGCGAGGAGAGCTCCACGGCGGGGACAGGAGCTGACACCAGTGACACGGACTCGTCCTCTGATGGAAGCTCCCTTGCGGTGGCGGTAACATCTGTGCCCCCCGCATCTACATGTACAGCCGCCACCCCCCCTACCAGCACCGCCCTCCCAGCAGCCCCTCAGCCTTCGCCCATGCCCGCCGCTCACCCAGGAGTGTGGGCATCACCTTCGCCCCAGGCACCTCAGGCCCTGCCCCAGTCACCCCTGCTGCCCTCAGTGAGGAGGCCATTGACCTCCTCAGGTCATTCACTGTTGGGCAGTCTACCATTTTGAATGCCATCCAGGGTGTAGAAAGGCAGTTGCAACAAACAAATGCATTCCTGGAGGGCATTCATTCTGGTCAGGCGGCCCTTCACCGAGCCTTTCAAACTCTGGCCTCAGCACTGATGCAGCCATTGTCCCTGTGTCTAGCCTCCCCCCTCCAACTTCCTCCACCCAGACCCAATCCCCTGTACCTCTGCCTATCCCAAGCACACCATCAGACCAGCATGCACACACCTCACCACACAAGGGAAGCTCAGGCAAACATAAGCACCACACATCCCACAGGCACTCACGCAAGCATCAGACACATGCAGACACACCAACATCCACTGCCTCCACTGTGTCCCCCTCCTCGTCGTCTCCCTCCCAGTCTCATCTACACACACACCTGCATGCACTACCTCTACAGCCACTACGTCCCTCACCAGCACACCCACCAGCACACCCCGCTCACGTGCAGTCACCACCCCCACTACCATTCACACGTCCCCTGTGTCCTCTCCCAGTGTGTCTGTGACACCCCCTCCCAAGATACACAAACGCAGGCACACACCCACCCAACAGCCATCCACCTCACGACAGCCTCCAGCGCATGCACCTGCACCCTAAGTCACCAAACCTACACCTCCTACTACCACCACCTCTTCCTCCACTCCCAAACCCCCTCCAGCTACCCATCCCAGTGTGTCCAAAAAACGTTTCCTGTCCAGCCTTGAGCTTTTTCCCACACCTCCCCCACCCCGTCCATCTCATAGGTCCCGAACTAGCACCTCAGCCACAACATCTCTGGGACCAGTGGTGCCTGTAGTCACAGGTATGTGGAGTGCACCGGCCAACAGGACAGCCAGTGTGGCACGGAGCCACAGCACAGCCAGTCCCCCCCCTGTGAAGCATCAGAAGTTGGCCAGTGCCCAGCGGGAGAGGGGGAAGGCTCCAACCACCAAAGCCGCTCCCAGGGGTCCCGGTGGTAGTGTGGACTCAGCTGTGACACCTCCCAAGGTGGGGAAGGGCCACAAGAAACCCGGCAAGTCTGGGAAGAGCAGCACGGCGGAGTAGACTGCCATCATCCCCGCTGCCCAGGAGGCCACTGCCAGCCCCATCCCAGCTGCCCAGGAGGACCCCACCAGCCCCATCCCCGCTGCCCAGGAGGCCACCGCCAGCCCCATCCCAGCTGCCCAGGAGGCCACTGCCAGCCCCAGCCCAGCTGCCCAGGAGGCCACCGCCAGGTCCAGCGCAGCTGCCCAGGAGGGCCCACTCAGCCCCAGCCCAGCTGCCCAGGAGGGCCCGCCAGCCCCAGCCCAGCTGCCCAGGAGGGCCCCACCAGCCCCATCCCAGCTGCCCAGGAGGGCCCCCCCAGCCCCATCCCAGCTGCCCAGGAGGGCCCCGCCAGCCCCAGCCCAGCTGGGCCATGAAAGACTGCCAGCCCCAGCCCAGCTGGGCCATGAAGGACCGCCAGCACAAGAGCCGCTGGGCCATGAAGGACCACCAACTCAAGCACCGCTGGGGCATGAAGGACCGCCAACTCAAGCCCTGCTGGGCCATGAAGGTCCGCCAACTCAAGCACCGCTGAACAGGGCAAGCACCACTGAACAGGGCACCGCGAACTCAAGCACTGCTGAACAGGGCACAGCCAACTCAAGCACTGCTGAACAGGGCACCGCCAAATCAAGCACCGCTGAACAGGGCACCGCCAAATCAAGCACCGCTGAACAGGGCACCGCCAACTCATGCACCGCTGAACAGGGCACCGCCAACTCTGAACAGGGCACTGCCAAATCAAGCACCGCTGAACAGGGCACCGCCAACTCAAGCACCGCTGAACAGGGCACCGCCACCTCAACCACCGCTGAACAGGCACCGCCAAATCAAGCACCGCTGAACAGGGCAAGCACCGCTGAACAGGGCACCGCCAACTCAAGCACCGCTGAACAGGGCACCGCCAACTCAAGCACCGCTGAACAGGGCACCGCCAAATCAAGCACCGCTGAACAGGGCACCGCCAACTCAAGCACCACTGAACAGGGCAACGCCAAATCAAGCACCGCTGAACAGGGCAAGCACCGCTGAACAGGGCACCGCCCACCCGAGCACCGCCGAACAGGGCACCGGCAACTCAAGCACCGCTGAACAGGGCACCGCCAAATCAAGCACCGCTGAACAGGGCACCGCCAAATCAAGCACCGCTGAACAGGGCAAGCACCGCTGAACAGGGCACCGCCCACCCGAGCACCGCTGAACAGGGCACCGCCAACTCAAGCAGCGCTGAACAGGGCACCGCCAAATCAAGCACCGCTGAACAGGGCACCGCCAACTCAAGCACCGCTGAACAGGGCACAGCCAACTCAAGCACCGCTGAACAGGGCACCGCCAAATCAAGCACCGCTGAACAGGGCAAGCACCGCTGAACAGGGCACCGCCAACTCAAGCACCGCTGAACAGGGCACTGCCAAATAAAGCACCGCTGAACAGGGCACCACCAACTCAAGCACCGCTGAACAGGGCACCGCCAACTCAAGCAACGCTGAACAGGGCACCGCCAAATCAAGCACCGCTGAAGAGGGCACCGGCAAATCGAGCACCGCTGAACAGGGTAAGCACTGCTGAACAGGGCACCGCCAAATCAAGCACCGCTGAACAGGGCAACGCCAAATCAAGCACCGCTGAACAGGGCAAGCACCGCTGAACAGGGCACCGCCCACCCGAGCACCGCCGAACAGGGCACCGGCAACTCAAGCACCGCTGAACAGGGCACCTCCAAATCAAGCACCGCTGAACAGGGCACCGCCAAATCAAGCACCGCTGAACAGGGCAAGCACCGCTGAACAGGGCACCGCCCACCCGAGCACCGCTGAACAGGGCACCGCCAACTCAAGCAGCGCTGAACAGGGCACCGCCAAATCAAGCACCGCTGAACAGGGCACCGCCAACTCAAGCACCGCTGAACAGGGCACAGCCAACTCAAGCACCGCTGAACAGGGCACCGCCAAATCAAGCACCGCTGAACAGGGCAAGCACCGCTGAACAGGGCACCGCCAACTCAAGCACCGCTGAACAGGGCACTGCCAAATAAAGCACCGCTGAACAGGGCACCACCAACTCAAGCACCGCTGAACAGGGCACCGCCAACTCAAGCAACGCTGAACAGGGCACCGCCAAATCAAGCACCGCTGAAGAGGGCACCGGCAAATCGAGCACCGCTGAACAGGGTAAGCACTGCTAAACAGGGCACCGCCAAATCAAGCACCGCTGAACAGGGCACCGCCAACTCAAGCACCGCTAGCCCATGAGCGGCAGGGGCACTGACGCAACTGGGACCGTCACGGGGTGAGTGATGCGCTCTGGGCACCAGTCCCCCTCCAGAACCAGTGGAGACATGCATCCACTACCTCTGTCCTTCACAGGATGAAGCACTCTGGGCACCAGTCCCCCTCCAGAACCAGTGGAGACATGCATCCACTACCTCTGTCCTTCACAGGATGAAGCACTCTGGGCACCAGTCCCCCTCCAGAACCAGTGGAGAGATCCATCCACTACCTCTGTCCTTCACAGGATGAAACACTCTGGGCACCAGTCCCCCTCCAGAACCAGTGGAGACATGCATCCACTACATCTGTCCTTCACAGGATAAAGCACTCTGGGCACCAGTCTCCCTCCAGAACCAGTGGAGACATGCATCCACTACCTCTGTCCTTCACAGGATGAAGCACTCTGGGCACCAGTCCCCCTCCAGAACCAGTGGAGACATGCATCCACTACCTCTGTCCTTCACAGGATGAAGGACTCTGGGCACCAGTCCCGATCCAGAACCAGTGGAGACTGTTATCCACTTGAGAGACTGTGGCTTTGCACTCCCCAGGATATGGCAGTGGGCAAACCACCCACTGGAGACACTTGAGAGACTGTGGCTTTGCACTCCCCAGGATAATGCAGTGGGCAAACTACCCACTGTAGAGACTTGAGAGACTGTGGCGTTGCACTCCCCAGGATAATGCAGTGGGCAAACCACCCACTGGAGACACTTGAGAGACTGTGGCTTTGCACTCCCCAGGATAATGCAGTGGGCAAACCACCCACTGGAGACACTTGAGAGACTGTGGCTTTGCACTCCCCAGGATAATGCAGTGGGCAAACCACCCACTGGAGACACTTGAGAGACTGTGGCTTTGCACTCCCCAGAATTGAACAGTGGGCAAGCCACCCACTGTAGAGAATTGAGAGACTGTGGCTTTGCACTCCCCAGGATTGAACAGTGGGCATTGAGCCCCCTCGTGGATCTGGCGTCGTGCACTCATCTGGCTGAGGTGCCCCTCCTTCCCTTCCACCTGAGGTGCCTGTTGTATTTCTATCTGATGCCCCTGCAGTGTTCTCTCTGTTTTGATCTGGTATCGAGTGTGGGCCTCGCCCATGCATTTTGGGCCCAGTGGTCCACAGACTATAAATGGTGCAATACCTGGACTACTATTCTTGGTGTATATTTTGTTAATAGAGTATATATGTATATTTTTGTGTACTGGATTTTAATAGATTACAATGGTTGCACTCATTTCTTTTTGTCTTTGCATTCTTCCGGGGGGGTTGAGGGGTGTAACTATAATGTATAGCTATGTATTAGTGTGTGTGTTGTAGTGGGTGAGGGTGGGGGTGTTGCGAGTGTGTGTCCCTGTTTTTTGCCTCCCCCCTCCCCTGTGTCATAGGTGCAGTACTCACCGTGGTCTTCGCCGCCGGCGTTGGTGCTCCTGGTACAGGAGCAGGAAGACTATCGCAGGTAGGATTTGGAGTTCCAGGTCCATGGTGTCCTCGTTCCTCGTGGAGTGTGTAGAGGTGAGCGTTTTTCCTTCAAAATTCCTGTTTCTGCCGTGTTTTTATTTGCGGTGAATCCGCCCCGGAAAAGGTGGCAGATTGGCCTGTCATAATAGTGTGGGCGGTACATTGTCTCCCGTCTGTCTGTTGGCGGTGACTGCCGCGCTGTTTGTTTGTACCGCCGTGGCGTTCGAAGTGTTAAAGTGGCTGTCTTTGTTGGCGGTTTCCGCCACGGTCGTAATTGCAAATTGTTTTCCGCCGGCCTGTTGGCGGTCTTACCGCCGCTTGAACACCGTCCGCCAGGGTTGTAATGACCACCATAGTGTCATTCACGGTAAATATGGGTTATACATGCGGATTGGAGTTAACAATTTCCTGTGAATAAAATGAAGCTGGCAATAGTATAAAATTATTTTCTTTGCTACAATGTTATTGTGAATAGTGATCCTTTGTGATTTGTGAACTAAAGACCTGTGTGTGGCAGCTGCATGTTTTAATATTCAGGCATTGATTCAGAGTATCTAGGAACAAATTATTTGAACTGAAACGTGAGTTTCGGCTACAGTCATCATACCAAGATGTACAGTATTAACACATGCAAAATTATTTCACCTGGGGGTTTCTGAGAACAGATTTTGCCAAGTAAAACATTGAACTCACCATTGAAAGTGCCTTGTTCTGTGGAAATGACCTACTGAAATTATACAATCACTATTAACTTTTGCAGTAATTCCCCATTTCATAATGGACACCTTCTAATAGTTTGTTAATACCATGGCTGGAAATTACTGTATTCTGGGCTTCCCAGGTGTGGTATTGTCAGGAATTGGCAAGGACTAGTGTCCGGGTGGACTTAATGAGAAGAATATAGGTATCAGAGCTGTCCACGATCACACAAGGAGTCATAAGGAAACATGAATGTACCAGGAATGCTTTTCCCAAAGTAGAAAAAAGTGAAAGCTCAGAAGGATCAGATACTCAAGAGACAATTCAGAATATCTAACACAAAAGATGTGGAAGACATCAACACAACAAGGTTAATAATAAAAGGAATGTTGGGTAAAGCACTTGGGCGCTCCCCACTGGAAGACTGAGGCTTTGCAAGTTACTCATCAACAATTACTGTTACAGATACTGACTGCAAATATCCACATACAGGATGTATATGCGAAGACAGGATTTGTTGTGCTGCCCTCTTGTGATGTTATGAAAAGAAACATAAAGACAATACTCATAGTGGACAAGAAACACAAGATAGATTGTCAGCTGTGCCAAGGAACATGCAAGGCAGTAACAGCAAGGATGGGGAACTAAAAACAGAACAATAATAGAAATGGAGCTACAGAAAAGTTTGCTAAACAAGAAAGAAGGAAAAACAAAGTAAACACTTGACAGATAAAGCCAAATAAATCACACTCAGAAAACACAGAACTAAGGCAGCAGGGACAGGAAGGTAACACACTGAAAACATGAACTGAGGAAGAAAGAAAGGTAGACATGGACCGGGAAAAGAGTAACTAATGAAATAGTGAAGTTCAGTAAACAAGAATGCTGTAAAAAGCACTAGCTCAGGAAACAAGAAAACAAGGAAACACTGCAGGACAGTAATAGTTCGAGGATCAAGGATTATACTATGGATCAGGAATAGGAAAACTATGCAAACAAAGATTAGCAATAGTTCAGGGATCAGGAATTCTGGAAAAAAAGAACCATATAGACATGAGCACTGTTACTGTTACCAATGCTGGACTGAAAAAAAAAAAACAATTTTTGAAAACAGCTCACCAGGGAATACATGCCTCAGATGTGACCAAGCTAGCGCCTGTCAGCCACGGGTGTGCAGAGTTATCCCCCTATTTTCAGACTTTTTTTATGGAGATGAAGCAGTGATAGACCTGATGGCCTTAGAGTGGCCTTCCCCCAACTTTTCACCAACCTCCTCCACTTTTCTGACCTTGTTTTTGCTGGTAATAGGATCTGGGCAATTTACCACTGCTGTCCACTGCTAACGTGTTTGCGCTCTCTCCCCTAAACAAGGTAATATTGATTATCCCCAATTGGCATAAATAATTTTATTCTTAAATCCCTAGTAAAGTGTACTACATGTACCCAGGACTTGTAAAATAAATGCTACTAATGGGCAAGCAGCACTGATTGTGCCACCCACTTAAGTATCCCTCTAACAATGTGTCAGGCCTGCCACTGAAGAGCCTGTTTGTGATGTTTTAAGCTGCCATGTCGACCTGGCAAAAGAACACTTTTGCCAGAACAAACTTTGCCTTTCTATACATATGTCACCACTAGGGTAAGCCTTGGACAACCTAGAGTACAGGGTGTAATACACTTAAAAGGTGGGACATGTACTGTTAAGTTTTACATGTCCTGACAGTGGAAAGTTCCCAAAGTTGTTGTTACTACTGTAAGGCCTATCTCTCCCTTCAGGATACCTTATTACATTTTATCAGCATCATTTCCAAATGGGAAGAGACAAACCTTGCAAGTGTAATGTCTCTGTAATCCTAATTTAAAATCCAAATTTAAGGTGAAGTCAGATTTGAAATTCGAAAATGCCACTTTTAGAAAGTTGGCATTTTCTTACTTTAGCCATTTGGTGCCTGCTGCCTTTCTCTAATTATCTGCCTGGGGTGGGTGGCAGAATAGGTCCTGTCCACAGACAAAGTGCCACACTGTAGTGAGTCTGGAGCCAGGTCAGAAAAAGAAAAGGCCTTTCTGTGAAGTTTCACCCAGTTCAAAGGCACCACTGCGTATAAGTATTGAACCTCAAACTTCAGTATTCTTCTGGACCTGTGAATACTCTGCTAGGAACAAGGAATTCTGTTTGAAGAACTGCCAATCTACTGGACTGCTGCTTTTCAGGACTCCTGCCTTGCCGTGCTACCTGCTACCTCTTTGCCTGGGTGAGAGGGACTGGAACTGAACTGAGGGGCTCCAAGAGCTAGCTGGCTGTCCTCCTGATATGAAGTCTCAGGGACATAAAATGTTTCCATCTACCCTTACTTCTGTACCTGGACTCTGCCATCTGTGAGTCTGCCCTGCCAAGTGGTGCCACCTCAGCCCTGGACCCTTGGAAGTGGGTCTAAGGTGTTTCCTCAGCATAACCGATGCATCCTCTGCTGAACAATGCTTCCCCGAGCAAAAGCAGCACATCTCCTCAGCTGAGTGGCAAATATTTTAGCAGTACCGACGCATCACTGCTACTGCCTGAATTGGACCCATTACAAAACACTTGCATAGGTACCACATCATACATCTTGGCATTGGTGCATGGCCTTCAGTCCGGCGCTGCGCAATGCTTTTCCTGGTGCAAGCTCCTCGCATCTCCCTTTGACAGCAGCCTTGACGAGGATGACAAAACTCCACATTACAACCAACACATTGCCTCTACTGTGCAATGCATCCTCAATATCGCATCTCAATCCACATCAACAGGATCATGGATGTCGATGCTACAGGACCATGCACTACAGCCTCACCACATCTCAGAACTGGCACATTACCTCTGCTGAGTGACGCATCTTTGATGATAATCCATACAGCGCTCCACAACCTAGGATTTAATGTTCTTGTTTCAATGGGCTTAACTTGATACCTTTAGTCGGCCTGCACTCTATTATGGTCGGCCTCAAATTTAACTTTGTCATGGTCTGGCATGACCAAATATCCATGGTTAGCGCTTTACACTTCTTACCATAATTTTACTTTAAAATATTTGAAATTCAATATCTCCAGGTCTACTTATTGGATTTTTGTTGTTTTGGTCCTGTTTTATCTATTACATTTTGATCTATTTTTCTAACTTTGGAGCATATTTATGAGAGGCATGTGCCGCCATTGCACCAAACATTTTGACACAACAGTGGTGCAAGCACTACTCCATATCTATGAGATGAGGCATTTGCCCAAATGTGTCATTTTTTAGGCTTGCGTCAGTCAAAAGCTGTACCTAAACCAGCTGTACCATGCACAGATTAAATTTGCAAGGTAGGTGTTCCCCTGCAAAATATCATGCAAAACAAATGCTATTTGATATTTATTGGTTTGGCAAATGCATCATTTGTATGCGCCACACAAAGTCTAGAATGCACCCAAAAATCTGTGAATCGGTAACCCAGGCATAGTAAATGATGCAGTGGTTGTGACATAAAAAGCTGAGCATCCAAAAACACTTTAGCAAGCTCAGCTACACCGTGGAGGTTATCTTGCAGCTTCGAGTTACAAGGAAATCACCACTACCACGTATGCAGTGAAGGAGGAGGTAGCATGTGTTCTGGCACCACATCTCCCTCATCGACCTCAGGGAGGATGAGGTAATCAAATTTTATAGGTTCAGCAAGAAGTCCATTATAGAATTGCTCCAGAAGATTGGGCCAAGTCTGCTGCCACCAACTGTCAGTCCCATCAACGTTCCTGCCTAGGTTAAACTGATGGCTGTGCTCCACATACTTGCTGCTAGTTCCTTCCAGGTCACAATGGCAGGAATATCTCAGGCATCATTTTCTGCCTTCTTCCACACTGTCCTAGATGCCATCATCCACTTAACACCCCAGCACCTCCTTTTCCCCAAACCCCAACAAAAGCAGCTGGAGATCAAGCAAGGCTTCTATGTCTTTAACAGATTTCCCCATGTCTTGGGTGCCACAGATTGCACACATGTGCAATTTTTTCATCCATCAGAAACATCACATCTGTGCTGGAAGCTCAAACATACATACTTAATCAATGTCCAGGTTATCATGGACCATCTGGGGATGTTTACCAATGTGCTAGCCAAATATCCTGGAAGTGCTCATGATGCCTACACCTTGAGGCACAAGATTATCAACAAACGCTTGCAGAATGGCCAATATGGGAATGGCCTACTTGTTGGTAAGTCCATGTGAAGTATGCATCATATGAGCAAACATGTAAAAATGTATGACATAATAGCCATCTCTGTGTCTGTTGATGGAGCTAGTTGGATATGTAAGAGTTGTGTGCCTCATACTTGAACCTGGCATTGTAATAAATGTGTAATGCAAACCCATGAGTTACATATCTGAGGACATGCCATGCCACTTTGTGTGGTTTGGAATGTTGGAAAAAATTGGGAGTCATGCAACACAGTGGCAAATGGTGTGATACATTACTGTGCGTAAGGAAGGTATTCCATGTGGTTGTGTGGTTGCAGCCATGCAACTCCCATGTTTGATGCCTCACGTCATGTATACCAAACATGGTAAACCTGGTAATGTGTAAAAAAAAATATGCTTACTCATGTGAGGCCTAACAAGAAGAAATGACATAAAGCGTCCATGTCACTTCTGCTTCCTATTTGGCTTCATCCTATGGCACACATAGACAGAGGAATATGCCTCTAAGGATAGTTTATGTGCATGTTGCAATGGTGCCTGTGTTTGTGCTAGGCAGCCCATTGTGTACCACTGCAGGGTGAAAGGACAGTAATGTACCGTTTGGCTTAAATACTGTGCATTTCTGCCTCTTCCCAGTGATGCAGTGCAGTACAGCAAGGTCACTTGGGGTGCTGCACTATGCACATGTATCAATTATCTGGCCTCTAATATCACATGTGCTTAGTGGGAAAAACATACAGCAGTGTGTAGGCAATGTTTTTAAAATCTGTTGTTCCGTCACTAACCCTATAATGGTGGTGGGGGCGTGGCTAGCCTGCCGGCAAGATGGCTGTCACTCTGTGAGGCTCTGCCGGGCTAAGGGCTTAATCCTGCATTTCTCCTGTCGGAGCGGCTGATACAGCGCTCCCCTGGCTGGATGTGTTGTTGCAGATGACGGTGCTCCTGCACATTCCTGGTTTCGGGCTGGTGGGGGCCCTGCGGCTGCCGGCGCCGGAGGGGCGGGCTTGGGCCTGCACTTGGCCCGCTGCACCGGAGCCGCGTCTCTGCTTTGCTGTCGGCTGAGCACCGGCGGGACAGCGGTGGAGGAGCAGCTGCTGGGCGCTTGCTGGAGCCAGCCGGGGGCGAGGTGACGATTGAGGGGCCGGCTCAGCGGTTGCATTGAACGTGGCCCCGAGCCTCTGCGGCCTTACAGCCCTGTGGGGTGCGGCACTGCCCTGCTTTTGGCGCCGGTGGGCTCGGCAGCTCCTGACGGGGCCAGGCTCCTGGACGGCCCACTGGGGCATGCCCGGCCTTAGAGACTTCGGCTGGGACGGTGCCCCCGGACTTGATGCTCGAGTGGAGCCCTTTTGCCGTGGGGGGGTCTGGGGCGCGGCCCTTTGCTCGAACTGGGCTCGCTTTGGCCTCTCTGGTGAGGGGTGGCTGAAGGAGGGCCCTCTGGGTGGCCCCATCGCCGGTCAGGTCGGACCGGGGGGTCTTTTTGAATTTTTTGGAGCTGGCGACAATGTTCCTGCGCCTTAGGAGGCCTGATCTGGGACTCGCATTGTGCCCACTGTTTGTTTGGAGGTGGGCTGCCAACCTTGAAGGTGGGCTGGGACTGGTGACTACGAAAGAGAGGTCCGCTCCCTGAGGGATATTGCACCATTATTGGAGTCTTCTATCTGTTGTGCTGTCTCTGGGGCAAACTTGGTGTGCTGATTTCCCTTTTTCAGGATTCAGCGGTGAGTTACCCTTTGTGGGCTTTCGGTGGCTGTTAGTATGGTAAAGGCAGAGCAGAGGCAGGTGAAGATCTCTTTTGATGGAGGCAGTAGGAAGGGTGGCACTTCCGTCTCACAATCCGGGGAGCCGCCGATGGAGGAAGGACCCTCGGACACATCGGTTAAAGCCATGTTTTTGGATCTTAAGAGCAGTTTAGCTGGCATAGACGCTAAACTAGATCACTTGACTGAGCAGATGGACCGCATCAAGGCCAGGGTGGATGATCATGATGTTCGTTTTGACCAGTTAGAGACGCACACCTCGGAATTGGAGGATCAACGGCTTGGAGAGCAAGAACAATTGTTGCGGATGGAACGGGTGCTGGAGGTAATACGCAATAAAAATGAAGATTTGGAAGCACGGTCTTGCCGCAACAACATTGAATGATTGGTCTTCCGGAGTCCACGGATATGGGCAGGATGGAGGACTTTGTGGAGAAAATGCTTGCAGACCTATTTCCTGGAGAGCTTTCCCGGATGCTTGTGGTGGAGAGAGCTCACAGGTCGCTCGGGCCTTGGCCCCCGCCTGGGACTCCGCTGCGACCTATTATTATCCATCTGCTGAACTACTCTGATAGAGACGCTGTGCTGAGGTTGGCCAGAGAAAGACGTCCTGTGATCTACAAGAACTCTGGGCTGAACATCTTTCCGGATTACACTCCAAGTGTACAGGCGGCGTGCAGGGCCTTCCTGCCAATTAAACATTCGCTAAGCCTGACTGATGCTCGATTCTCTCTTATTTACCCTGAATACAGCACGGGGGCACATTGCATTTCTTTACTGACCCGTAGCTGGTGGCTAAGTTTGTTAAGATTCCCCGGAGGCCTGCGACTGTGAGAGCAGATGACCCTGGCAGTGAGCGAGCGGTCCTAAGTGACAATGATTAAATGATTATGGTGCCGGAGGACCAGTAGGTCTTGATGACTATAAGGGAACGCTGCTGTTGCTCCTTTGTTTCCCTCTCATGTGCCGCTCTGACATTATAACTGCTTCTTGGGCCCTTTGCCCTCCCCTGCCCGCCTGTTCAGCTGGTGGGTTGGGTGGCTAGCCTTACGGCCCTTGGATGAGTCCTGTCACTATGTTGTGGGTTTTTGATAGCTTTTTTGTGGGTTTGGGGGCTGGATCCTTGCTCTGACCCGTTTGGGGGGTCTGCGTGGGTGGGAGGTGGGTCTAGTTGTAACTTGTTTTCTCTTTGTTTTCTGGTCCCTTTCTCTCTGCTTTTTCTTTCTAGGTGCGGCGGGCGGGGGGAGTGGCGTGGTGGCGAGGATGACTTTGATTAGCTGTCTCACCTGGAATGTGCGTGGCTTGAATGACAGGCGCAAGGTGTGGCTCATGTCTGCTTATGTTCAGCGCCAGCACATAGATATATGCATGCTGCAGGAGACTCATTTGGTGGCGTCTACGCTGAACTGCTTGAAAGCTGGATGGATTGGTGAATGTCATGGCGCGGTGTTCTCGCGGTATGCGAGGGGTGTGCCAATCCTGTTGCGTAGGGGGCTGCAATGGCACACTCACCGAGTAATAGTGAATCCGAATGGGCGTTATGTTTTGCTGAGTGGAACTACACTGGATAGGCCCTGCAGGCTTGTCTCGGTTTACGGCCCCAATGTTGATGACCCTGAATTTTTCTGCGAAATGTGGCGTCTGGTCGACTCGATGGGGAGTGGCGCTGTGATTTGGGGGGGAGACTTTAATGTGGTCCTGGACCCGGAGAGGGATCGGGAAAGTTCATCCAGGGCGCGACACTGCTCTGTCGACTGTTATGAGTGACGGCACCTTGATTGATATATAGAGGGCGAAACATGGAGATAAGAGGGAGGGCACGTGTGTTAACTATGTGCACAATAGCTGGACCCGTATAGATCGCTGGCTGGGCACGCGGGATCAAATCAAATCATTAACATTTATAAAGTGCGCTACTCACCCGTGCGGGTCTCAAGGCGCTAGGGGAAAGAGGGGGTTACTGCTGCTCGAAAAGCCAGGTTTTTAGGAGTCTCCGGAAAGCGGAGTGGTCCTGGGTGGTCCTGAGGCTGGTGGGGAGGGAGTTCCAGGTTTTGGCCGCCAGGAAGGAGAAAGATCTCCCACCCGCCGTGGAGCAGCGGATGCGAGGGACGGAGGAGGCAGGTGGGGACGTAGAAGCTGAGGCGTCGGTTGAGGTATTCCGGTCCGTTGTTGTGGAGGGCTTTGTGTGCGTGGGTGAGAAGTCGAAAGGTGATCCTTTTGCTGACCGGGAGCCAATGCAGGTGTCTCAGGTGTGCGGAGATGTGGCTGTTGCGTGGTACGTCGAGGATGAGGCGGGCCGAGGTGTTTTGAGTGCGTTGCAGGCGATTTTGGAGTTTGGCTGTGGTCCCAGCGTAGAGGGTGTTGCCGTAGTCCAGGCGGCTCGTGACAAGGGTGTGGGTCACGGTTTTTCTAGTGTCGGCGGGGATCCAGCGGAAGATCTTGCGGAGCATGCGGAGGGTGAGGAAGCAGGCGGAGGACACGGCGTTGACTTGCTTGGTCATGGTGAGAAAAGGGTCCAAGATGAAGCCGAGGTTGCGGGCGTTGTCTGTGGGGGTCGGTGCGGTGCCGAGGGCCGTGTGCCACCAGTAGTCGTCCCAGGCGGACGGGGTGTTGCCGAGGATGAGGACTTCAATTTTTTCAGAGTTCAGCTTTAGGCGGCTGAGCCTCATCCAATCTGCGATGTCCTTCATACCCTCTTGTAGGTTGGTCTTGGCGCTGGCGGGGTCCTTGGTGAGGGAGAGTATAAGTTGGGTGTCGTCGGCGTAGGAGGTGATGATGATGTCGTGCTTGCGTACAATGTTGGCGAGGGGGCTCATGTAGACATTGAAGAGTGTCGGGCTGAGTGATGAGCCTTGAGGTACACCGCAGATGATCTCGGTAGGTTCTGAGCAAAACGGAGGGAGGTAAACTCTTTGGGAACGGTTTGAGAGGAAGGAGGCGATCCAGTCCAGGGCCTGGCCTTGGATCCCGGTGGAGCGGAGGCGGGTGATTAGGGTGCGGTGACAGACGGTGTCGAAGGCAGACGAGAGGTCGAGGAGAATGAGGGCGACTGTTTCACCGTTGTCCATCAGGGTTCTGATGTCGTCTGTGACTGAGATGAGGGCGGTTTCCGTGCTGTGGTTGGTTCGGAATCCGGTTTGTGAAGGGTCGAGCAGGTTGTTGTTTTCCAGGAAGGTGGTCAGCTGTTTGTTGACGGTCTTCTCTATTACCTTGGCTGGGAAAGGCAGGAGAGAGATGGGGCGGAAGTTTTTCAGGTCGCTTGGGTCAGCCGTAGGTTTCTTTAGTAGGGCGTTGACTTTGGCGTGTTTCCAGCATTCGGGGAAGGTAGCAGAAGAAAAAGAAGAGTTGATGACGGCCTGGAGGTGCGGGGCGATGATGTTGTCGGCTTTGTTAAAGATGAAGTGAGGGAAGGGGTCCGAAAGGGCGCCGGAGTGGATAGAGTTCATGGTGGATTTGGTTTCTTCAGTGTTGATGTCGGTCCAGTTGTTGAGGGTGATGGCCGGGGATGCGGGTTCGGTGGTGTTTGGTTGGGTCTGGTGTCCGAAGCTGTCGTGGAGGTCGCTGATCTTGCGATGGAAGAATGTGGCGAGGGATTCGCACAAATCCTGTGAGGGCGTGATGGCGTTGGCGTTGGGGTTGGAGAACTCCTTGACGATGCTGAAGAGTTCTCTGCTGTTGTGGCTGTTTTTGTCCAGTCTGTCGGTGAAAAAGTTCCTTTTAGCAGCGCGGATCAGGTGGTGGTGTTCGCTGGTAGCGTTCTTGAGGGCGGTCATGTTGTCAGCGGTGTGGTCCTTGCGCCAGGCCTTCTCGATGGCGCGACAAGTTTTTTTTTATTGTTTGAGGGTGTCAGAGAACCAGAGAGGTTTTTTGGTGTTGGTCTGTCGATGCGTGCGTTTGAGGGGAGCAAGGTTGTCTGCGCAGTTGGAGATCCAGTTTGTGAGGCTGAGGGCTGCGTCGTTGGGGTCGGTGGTGAGGGTGGGTTGGTTGGCGGCGAGTGCGGAGAAGAGTTGCTCTTCGGGGATCTTGTTCCACTGTCGACGAGGGATGGGTTGAGTGAGGAGGTGGCGGGTCTCGCGTCGTAATGTGAAGTGGACACAGCTGTGGTCTGTCCAGTGTAGAGCGGAGGTGTGGCTGAAGAAGATGTGTTTGCTGGCGGAGAAGATAGGGTCGAGCGTGTGTCTGGCGATGTGGGTGGCGGTGTTCACCAGTTGTTTGAGGCCGAGGTTGGCGAGGTTGTCGAGCAGGGTGGTGGTGTTGGGGTCGTTGTTTTGTTCCAGATGAAAGTTGAGGTCGCCTAGGAGGATGTAGTCCGGTGAGGCGAGGGCGTGCGGGGAGATGAAGTCGGCGATGGCGTCGCTGAAAGGGGCGCGCGGTCCGGGAGGACGGTAGACGAGGGATCCTCTGAGGGTGGTCCTCGGGTAGGTGCGAATCTGAAAATGCAGGTGTTCAGCGGCGAGAGGGGTGTCTTCGGTGGAGGTGGTGACGCTGATGGAGTCTTTGAAGACGATGGCGATACCTCCTCCTACTTGGTTGGTGCGGTCTTTTCTGGAGATCTTGTAGCCTTCGGGGATGGCGGTGGCGATGTCTGGAGCAGAGGAGGCGTTCATCCACGTATCCGTGATGAAGGCGACGTCCGGTGCTGTGGAGTCCAGGAGGTCCCAGAGTTCAACGGCGTGCTTGTGGACGGAACGAGCGTTGACCAGGATGCACTTGTGGTGGTTGATGGCGCGTGGTCTTGTGGTCGTGGTAGTTGCGTGGTGGAAGATGCGTTTGCAGGAGTTGCAGGCGAAGGGTCCATGGGTGCGTTTGGGGTGAGCTTGGAAGCAGGTGTTGGAGCGCCCTGGGTTGAGGGCGTGGAGGGTGGTGGGGTCGTAGTGGATCAGCAGGGCTTGGGAGAGCTGGGGACCAGGGGTCGTGGCGCTGGGCGCGGGCCAGGCACAGACGGGCTTGCCTCTGGCGTGCCTCCGGTGCGCCAGCGGTGCAGTCGCGCAGCGGCCGCCATATGAGGTAGGAGGGGGGGAGGGGTCAGCTAGGGCGAATGGGAGCTGGGGGGCGGGGGCGTGCAGGAGGTCGCGGCGGGAAAGCGCGAGGGAGGGGGGACAGGTAGAGTGAGAAGAGCTGGGGGAGGGGGGTTTAATGGTGGAGGGGGGTGAGTGTTAGGAGGTTTAGGAGATTAGGGAGAGAGATAGGAGTAGGGTTGTGAAGATAGGGGAGGGGGGTTGTAGAGGTGGGTGAGGGTGAGAGGTAGAGTGAGAGGATAGGAAGATAGGTAATAGAGGGGGTGGCGGGAAGGGGGGAGAGATAGAGAAATAGATAGTGAAAATAGATAGATAGAGAAATCGATAGATAGAGAAATCGATAGATAGAGAAATAGATAGATAGAAAGATAGGTAGATAGGAGGAGGTGGAGAGTGAGGGAGTTAGATAGTGGGATAGAGAGATAGAGAGATAGGTAGATAGGAGGAGTGAGGGAGGTAGATAGCGAACGGGTTAGATAGGGGTGATAGAGAGGGGGAGGCGAGTGAGGGAGGGGGATGAGGCAGGAGCAGGAGGGCAGGCGCGGGGAGAAGAAGACGGAGGAGGCAGAAGAGCCGAAGGCAGAAGATAGAAGACAGAAGACAGAAGAGCAGAAGACCGGAAGAACAGAAGAACAGAAGACCGGAAGAACAGAAGAACAGGGGAACAGAGGACCGGAAGAACAGAAGAGCAGGAGACCAGAAGAACAGAAGAACAGGAGACCAGAAGATCACAGAAGAGCAGAAGATCACAGATGAAGATACGGAAGACGAGGAACAGAAGGCAGAAGACAGGCAGAAGACCTCAGAAGAAGATGAAGAAGAAGAGAGGCGACAGGAGAGGCAGAGAAGCACACAGAAGAAGAGAGAAGACGGGGAGAAGAAGAGTACAGAAGAAGATTACAGACGAGGAGCGAGGAGGAAGAACAGAGAAGAAGAAAAGAAGAAAAGAAGCAGGAGAGAGGGTGAGTAGCGCGGGGCAGGGCGAGGGGCTGGGAGGTGGGGGGTACTTACTGTGAGGTGGGTCTCAGGAACTCAGGAACCTGGAGGAGCTAGAGGAGCTGCAGCGGCAGGTGGAGCGACCTACCCTTGGGTCAAGGGTCGCTACCACTGTCGCGCAGCGGCCGCCATATGAGGTAGGAGGGGCGGAGGGGTCAGCTAGGGCGAATGGGAGCTGGGGGGCGGGGGCGTGCAGGAGGTCGCGGTGGGAAAGCGCGAGGGAGGGGGGGACAGGTTTAGTGAGAAGAGCTGGGGAAGGGGGGTTTAAGGGTGGAGGGGGTGAGTGTTAGGAGGTTTAGGAGATTAGGGAGAGAGATAGGAGTAGGGTTGTGAAGATAGGGGAGGGGGGTTGTAGAGGTGGGTGAGGGTGAGAGGTAGAGTGAGAGGATAGGAAGATAGGTAATAGAGGGGGTGGCGGGAAGGGGGGGAGAGATAGAGAAATAGATAGTGAAAATAGATAGATAGAGAAATCGATAGAGAAATAGATAGATAGAGAGATAGGTAGATAGGAGGAGGTGGAGAGTGAGGGAGTTAGATAGTGGGATAGAGAGATAGAGAGATAGGTAGATAGGAGGAGTGAGGGAGGTAGATAGCGAACGGGTTAGATAGGGGTGATAGAGAGGGGGAGGCGAGTGAGGGAGGGGGATGAGGCAGGAGCAGGAGGGCAGGCGCGGGGAGAAGAAGACGGAGGAGGCAGAAGAGCCGAAGGCAGAAGATAGAAGACAGAAGACAGAAGAGCAGAAGACCGGAAGAACAGAAGAACAGAAGACCGGAAGAACAGAAGAACAGGGGAACAGAGGACCGGAAGAACAGAAGAGCAGGAGACCAGAAGAGCAGAAGAACAGGAGACCAGAAGATCACAGAAGAGTAGAAGATCACAGATGAAGATACGGAAGACGAGGAACAGAAGGCAGAAGACAGGCAGAAGACCTCAGAAGAAGATGAAGAAGAAGAGAGGCGACAGGAGAGGCAGAGAAGCACACAGAAGAAGAGAGAAGACGGGGAGAAGAAGAGTACAGAAGAAGATTACAGACGAGGAGCGAGGAGGAAGAACAGAGAAAAAGAAAAGAAGAAAAGAAGCAGGAGCAGGAGAGAGGGTGAGTAGCGCGGGGCAGGGCGAGGGGCTGGGAGGTGGGGGGTACTTACTGTGAGGTGGGTCTCAGGAACTCAGGGACCTGGAGGAGCTGGAGGAGCTGCAGCGGCAGGTGGAGCGACCTACCTTTGGGTCAAGGGTCGCTATCACTGTCGCGCAGCGGCCGCCATATGAGGTAGGAGGGGGGAGGGGTCAGCTAGGGCGAATGGGAGCTGGGGGTCAGGGTCGTGCAGGAGGTCGCGGCGGGAAAGCGCTAGGGAGGGGGGGACAGGTAGAGTGAGAAGAGCTGGGGAAGGGGGGTTTAAGGGTGGAGGGGGGTGAGTGTTAGGAGGTTTAGGAGATTAGGGAGAGAGATAGGAGTAGGGTTGTGAAGATAGGGGAGGGGGGATTGTAGAGGTGGGTGAGAGGTAGAGTGAGAGGATAGGAAGATAGGTAATAGAGGGGGTGACGGGAAGGGGGGAGAGATAGAGAAATAGATAGTGAAAATAGATAGAGAAATCGATAGATAGAGAAATCGATAGATAGAGAAATAGATAGATAGAGAGATAGGTAGATAGGAGGAGGTGGAGAGTGAGGGAGTTAGATAGTGGGATAGAGAGATAGAGAGATAGGTAGATAGGAGTAGTGAGGGAGGTAGATAGCGAACGGGTTAGATAGGGGTGATAGAGAGGGGGAGGCGAGTGAGGGAGGGGGATGAGGCAGGAGCAGGAGGGCAGGCGCGGGGAGAAGAAGACGGAGGAGGCAGAAGAGCCGAAGGCAGAAGATAGAAGACAGAAGACAGAAGAGCAGAAGACCGGAAGAACAGAAGAACAGAAGACCGGAAGAAAAGAAGGACAGGGGAACAGAGGACCGGAAGAACAGAAGAGCAGGAGACCAGAAGAACAGAAGAACAGAAGAACAGGAGACCAGAAGATCACAGAAGAGCAGAAGATCACAGAAGAGCGGAAGATCACAGATGAAGATACGGAAGACGAGGAACAGAAGGCAGAAGACAGGCAGAAGACCTCAGAAGAAGATGAAGAAGGAGAGAGGCGACAGGAGAGGCAGAGAAGCACACAGAAGAAGAGAGAAGACGCGGAGAAGAAGAGTACAGAAGAAGATTACTGACGAGGAGCGAGGAGGAAGAACAGAGAAGAAGAAAAGAAGAAAAGAAGCAGGAGCAGGAGAGAGGGTGAGTAGCGCGGGGCAGGGCGAGGGGCTGGGAGGTGGGGGGTACTTACTGTGAGGTGGGTCTCAGGAACTCAGGAACCTGGAGGAGCTAGAGGAGCTGCAGCGGCAGGGGGAGCGACCTACCCTTGGGATGTGGAACTCTGGTCACGATCGGTGGAGCACTTGGCCTGAACTCTCTCGGACCACTCCCCAGTCAAGTTGGAGCTGGCGATGCCTGGGGGACCAAGTGCCGCTTTTGCCTGGCGTCCTCCTCAGGGGGCACTCCGAGATGCGGTGTTCCGCGAGGAGGTTCATGAGGCTATCATTCAATTTTTGGATGAGAAGAGTGGGTCGGTGAGCTCTGCCGGGACGCTCTGGGAGGCCTTCAAGGTGGTCATTCGTTGAGTGTGTCTTTCGAAGCAGCATGGAGTGCTCCGGGCACTGCGGCGGGAGCTGGCTGATTTGGAGATGCGAATTGCTGAGCTGGAGGCGAAATTAGCGGCAGATTGGGCTGACGACACATTGGCGGCTCTGAGGAGCACAGTATCTCTGTACGAGGAGGCATCCCTGCAGGAAGTTTGCTTCTTGGGGAAATACGCCAAGGTGAGGCACTATGGCGAGGGAGATAGGGCCGGGCGTACGCTGGCGAATATGTTGCGTAAACCCTGGGCTAGCAGCTATGTTACTGAAATAGATAGATTGGCGGGTGAGCGCTTGGCTGGAACGGAGGGAGTCATGAAAGTCTTTACTAGATACTTTATGGATTTGTATTCCGCACCCACCGAGATGAATTGCAAAGCTGCGAAGGACTATTTTTCCGAGATTAGTTTGCTCTGGTTTGAAGATGCACATAGAGCTTACTTTGAGGCACCCTTCTCTGTGTAGGAGGTGAAGGCGGCAATTAGCGGCTTGCCCGGTGACAAGTCCCTGGGATTAGATGGCCTGACCCCTGCCTTTTAGAAAGAGTACTCTGATATTCTAGCCCCCAACTGTTGGAGGTCTATGCTGAGGCGATGGAGAATAGAGCTCTTCCTACTTCCCTCGGGGAGGCACTAATTAAGCCTGGAATGGACCCCCATAGCTGTGATTCGTACCGCCCACTCTCTATGATCAATGTAGATAATAAAATTTTCGCTAAGATGATAGCGGCACTATTGCAGCTGTTGATGCCACAGTTGGTGCTCCCTGGCCAGTCCGGATTCGTGCCGGGCGGTCGACGACACATAATCTTCGAAAGTTCTTTGCTGTTGTGGGTGGCCTTGCGGTGGAGGAGGAGGCTGCAGCAGTGTTTTTGGACGCCACAAAGGCATTTGATTCGCTGACCTGGCAATATTTGTTTGCGTTGCTTGGTAGGGTGGGAATGAGCCCGCGATTTGTGAAGCTGATTCGATTGCTGTATACGGATCCTGTCGCTCGACTGCAGCTGAATGGTAGTATTTCTGTCCCCTTCCCAGTAGCCCGGGGGACCCGCCAGGGTTGCCCCCTGTCCCCATTACTTTTTGCAATAGCAATGGAGCCGCTGGTGGCCGTTATGGCAGCGACCTATATTAATTTCGATGTATGCTGTATTGCGTTGTATGTTCGCAAGCCAAGCAAGAACCTAGATGTCCTGCTTAATGAGGTTGTCTGATTTGGTGCCTTTTCTGGTATAATGATCAATTGGTCTAAATCGGTTGTGCTGCCTCTTACTACTGGAACTGCGAGCTTCCTGTCCCGGTATCCTATCGAGTGGGCGAGCGGTCCGGTCAGACACTTGGGAATTTGGCTGAGCTGTGATGTAGAAACTCTTTGGCTGGCTAATTACTGCAGGCTAGTAGCTTGGTTGGAGGACAGGATTGAGGTGTGGCGCTCGCTGCCGCTGTCGCTTATAGGGTGCATTGACATTGCCAAGATGGTCGTGCTGCCAAAATTTCTGTGTTTATTTGTGAACCTTCCTCTGGCGCTTACTGCTGGGACTTTGCGGTGGCTCCGTTCGGCTCTGGTGCGGCTGGTCTGGGCGGGTGGGTTGCCTAGGATTGCTTGAGAGAAGCTAACACTGCCTTTCGAGCTGGGTGGCCTGGCTGCCCCTGATTTGGAGCTTTACTACTATTGTGCGCAGGCCCATTTTGCATATTATTGGATTAGCCCTGTGCGCTGTCTACCGCATCTTGCGCCTGAGAGCGATGCGGTGTGGCCGGATAGGCTGCTGAGGGTCCTTGGGTGCTTGTCTCGGCCTCGGTCCAGTGGGGTAGATACAGTGGCGTGCACCTACGGAGCTTGGGTGGCTTTATCTCGCCAGTCCAAGACATGTGAGCCCTTTGCTCCTGCGATGCCGGTGCTGGATGTCGCCGATGAGAGGATGTCCCGGGATGTACAGTTGCAAGACTTCCTTAATGGTTCGGGGCTGGCCTCTTTGGGAGATTGGTTTGAGGGAGGCGGTTGATCTCTCAGGAGGAGGTGCTTGGAGATGGAGCAGATAATGCTTTGCACCGGCTATATGCTCTGAGTGTTTATGCAATGCTCTGCGTGCGATTTGCAGGTCTCCCGGCGATCCTGAGGACATGCCAGGCACTGGAGATGTTGTGGTGTGCACAGTCGCCGCGCAAACTCATTACTAAGCTGTATGGGTGTTTGCAGGAATAGCAGAGGGACATTGCCTTGTCTGCTAAAGCCAGGTGGGAAATGGACAATGGGGAGGACCTTTCTGAGGCAATGTGGAAGAAATGCTGCGCACACATGAGAGCACTGTCGCCGAACTATCGACTGCGGCGTATTCATTTTAAATTCCTACATCGTTTATATTACACCCCTCGAAGTCTCTATGCTATGGGGCTGCACGCAGATGCTAATTGTGAAAGGTGCTGCGTTCCTGATGCTGATTTTATGCCTCTGGCGTGGAATTGTGGGGAAGTGCGTGCCTTTTGGCTGGAGGTGATGCAAGCGATTGCGGAGATGACTGCCTTGGATCTGCCCATCTCCCCTGTGCTGGCGCTGCTGGATGGAGTGCCGCCTACATGGCGGAGACTGGTAGGGCTGTTGCTATTGTTGGCTAAACGTCGAGTGGCGATGTGTTGGGGAGGGGCAGGGCCCCTTGCGAGGTTGACTGGTTGCGAGATGCGGCGTTATGTCAGGAGCAATTAATGACTTTTTGGGAACTGGTCCCAGAGGGCTCCCGCCCAAGGGACATTTGGGCACCACTGCGCTCCTTTTTGGAGTCTCATGAATGAAATGTGGTGTGCTTTTTTTGATTGGTCATGCACATGGAGGATCAGCTTTGGGTTGTTGCTCGTTAGCGCCATATCCGTTGTTGGGATGGATGATTATGCTGCCTGTGCCCTCTCTGCCACCCTTCATCTCTCTCCTGTTGGTTGTTGATCTGTTCCTTTCCGTCCTGGGAGTGTGGTAGCATTTAGCCTCTATCCTTGCGGTGTGTTTCTAATGCTATTCCCCATGGTCAGTGCATGCTGTGTTGAATAGAACTTGATGTTTTGAGTAAGTTGGGAATATTTACCTTGCTGTAACTCATCATTGGCTGGCACAAACAGTTGACGTTTGGACACTGCCGGATTATCTGTGTCTGTATTTGCTCTGATCCTGGGCTTGTTGTTGTATGTTTATAAAACTGAATAAATAAATAAACTTTAAAAAAAACCTATAATGGCAGTAGCAACAGAACATCTGTGTGTAAGAGTGATACCTTTATTGTTAGATTAATTAAAGTCATGACAATGAGTAAAAAGTCCTGGAGAGATTAGAGCTATCGTAAAAAAGAAAAACAAATAGCAAGTAAGCAATGATATGCAAAGTGCTGGGTCAAAAAGTCTGCAATAAAAAGTTATGTACGTTTTAAAGCGCACAGTTTGTTAAAATTAAGTAAAAAACTGAAGTTTGAGCAGCGATTTTAACAGTATCCTTTCCAGTGAAATCCGTACTGCAAGAGACAAGGGTTACGTGGCTGGGGGTGTAGCTTTCAACTTTATTCAATGCAAGTTGTGTGGCTTTAGCATTTGACATGACCCGTTCTACACCTTGAAGGTACTTCACAAATTGGAAGATAGGCCCTTATTACGACCCTGGCAGTCGGTGATAAAGTGGCGGTAATACCACCAAAACGCTGGCGGTAACTACCGTGAAATTATGACCATGGCGGACAGATCTCCGAAAGACAGCCAATGTACCACACTGACCGCCAGGGCGGAAGCAACAGCCACTGCGGCGGTAGCCGCCTACAGCCAGGCAGAAGTCAAAGTTCCGCCCACCATATTACAACAACACAAACTGCCACCTTTTCTGGGGCGGTACCAACAACATCAAAAGCCTGGCGGAAACACTGCACAGAAGTGAAAGGACTCACTATTGGAGACACAGTGAAGAACCACACCGCCATGGAACCAGACCTGCAGTTATTTCCGATTATATTCTATGTTCTGCTCCACCACGAACACCAACACCGGCAAAGATGACGACGGTGAGTACAGCTGCCTAGCACACAAGGGAGGGGGGGAGGAAAAAGAGAGTGACACACACACGCACAACACACACCACACACACACACCACATACACACAACGAGCTGCACAAGAAAACAAGTTAATCCCCCTAAATCGCCTGAAAAATACAAAGACAAAACTATTTTGCCAAACTGTTTGTAATAAGATCAACACAGTAGAAATAATAAGTTAGGCAATATAACAGATATATGCAAATTTACAGAAAAAAGGACACAGTCAAGTCCTCAATTTGCGTGGGCCACATGGCCACAGGCCAAAGACCAAAGCCCCACTTGTCACCTGCTTCAACACGGAGAGAACACTGCAGGGGCATCAGTTGGTAAATAGGGAGGCACCTCAGGAGGACGGGGGGCACCTCAGCCAGAAGATGAAACAAGACCACTGGTTCTGGAGGGGCAACCTGCACTGAACTTGATCCTGGGGAGTGATGGGCCACGGTCTCTCGAGTGGGTGTCTTGCCCACTGGTTCTGGAGGGGGCAACATGCCCTGTGCTTGATCCTGGGTAGCGATGGGCCACAGTCTCTCGGTGGGTGTCTTGCCCACTGGTTCTGGAGGGGGCAGCACGCACAGCAGCCCATGGAGGCAGGATTACATTGCGTCAGCTGGCGGTGACGGCTACACGGTGGTGGTGCTGCTGGTGGGTGGAGGCTCCTGCACATCCCCTGCACCTTCGGAAGGATGCACGGTGGTGGTGCTGCTGGTGGATGGATGCAGAACCAAGGCTGGTTTGGGGGTCTCCCGCACAGCTGCCGGCCCATGCACCTTGCCCTTCCTGCCTGCTTGTGCAGGCTCTTTGCCCTTCCTACCTGCTGGTGCAGGTTCCTTGGCCTTCCTGCCTGATGGTGCAGGCTCCTTGCTCTTTCTGCCTGCTGGTGCAAGCTCATTGGCCTTTCGGATGGCAGGTGCATGCTCCTTGGCCTTTTGAGTTGCAGGTGCAGGCTCCTTGCCCTACTTGCCTGCTGGGGCAGGCTCCTTCCCCTTTAGGCTGGCTGGTGCAGGCTCCTTCCCCTTCAGTACATGTGTCCTGGATCTCTTTCTACCATGAGTGGGTGCGGTTAGAACTGGGTCCGTGGACTGTGTGGCTGAGGTACTTGGCAGGGTTCATGATACCCTGGTCAAACGTGTAGGACGGGGGTTAGGGAAGAGGTCAATGGTGCATAGGAACAGTTTTTTAGGGACATTTGGCCGGGAAGAGGGAGAACGAATGGGAGTGGAGGGTGAGGGAGTGGTTGTTCGAGGTGTCTGTCTGCTGGATTTGGGTGCAGGTGCATGGGCTGTATGCTGTTGTGAGGTGGATGGCTGTTGGGTGTCTGAGTGCTTGTGTACTTTAGGGGGGACAGACAGTGGGAGAGGACACAGGGGTTGTGTGCATGGATGTTGTGGAGGTGTCTGCAAGTGAGGTGTGTATTCTGCTTGGTGTACTGATGATGCTGGTTGTGGATGATGATGTAGTGCATGTAGGTGTGAGTGTGGATGTGGTTGAGAGGGAGGTGGTGGAGGGGGAGGATGGAGAGATAGTGGAAAATGTAGATGTTGTTGTGTCTGCAACTGGATGGTGTTTGTGTCAGTGCCTGTGTTATGAAGTGTGGTGCTTGTATTTGCCTGTGACACTCTTGGGTGTTGTCTTGTATGGGACGACTCCTGGTAGCCTACCTCCCTGGGAACCCCACTGATGCCGACCGACCACGCACGCAACCTGGGCTTTGTCCTTGACTCCTCCCTCTCCATGTCCAAACAGGTCAACGCAGTCTCCTCCTCCTGCTACAACACCCTCCACATGCTCCATAGTATATACAAGTGGATCCCGACAGAAACAAGAAGATCAGTAACACAGGCCCTCATCAACAGCAGGCTAGACTACGGCAACGCACTCTACACAGGTATCCCAGCAAAAAACCTATGACGCCTCCAACGCATCCAAAACGCCTCCGCCCGACTGATCCTCAACGTACCCCGCCGCAGCCACATCTCCCACCACTTGAGAGACCTTCACTGGCTCCCCGTAGACAAGAGGATCACATTCAAGCTCCTCACCCACGCTCACAAGGCACTCCACAACACCGGACCAGCCTACCTGAACAACAGACTCAGCTTCTACACCCCCACCCATCAGCTCCGCTCCGCAAACCTCGCCCTCGCCGTCGTTCCCCGCATCCAACGAAAGACCTCCAGCAGCAGATCCTTCTCCTACCTCGCCGCCAAGACCTGGAACACCCTCCCGACCAACCTACGGCAGACCCAAGATCTACTCACCTTCAGAAGACTCCTCAAAACCTGGCTCTTCGATCAGTAGCAGCAGCACCCCCCCCCCCCCTCAGCACCTGGAAACACTCACGGGTATGTAGAGCACTTTATAAATTCTATGATTGATTGATTGATTGCTCATCTGTATGTGTGCCTGAGATGGGTTGGGGTGGAGGAAAATGGGACTGGGCAGTGGAAGTTGGAGGGGGGACGGTAGAAACAGGGACAATGGCTGCCATCAAAGAGGAGACCAGAGCCTGAATCGATCTCTGTTGGGCCGCCAATCCAGTGTGAATGCCCTCCATGGATGCATTCGATTGTTGCATCTGGGATGTCAGCTCCTGCATGACATTCACAATGGTTGACTACCCTACAGAGATGGATCTCAGGAGGTCAATAGCCTCCTCACTCAGGGCAGCAGGGCTTACTGGCTTACTCAGGGCCTGAGGTGCCGGGGGCGAAGGAGATGCCCACCTTCCTGGGTGAATGGGCACGGGCAACTCAATGAGGGTCTGCTGGGAGAGAGGTGCTGGTACAGGGGTGGCGGCTGTACCTGTAGCTGGGGTGGTCACAGAGGTGTCCACCACCACCAGGGAGCTTCCATCAGAGGAGGTATCTGTGTCTGAAGTGTCCCCTCCAGTCTCCGTCGAGGTGCTCCCCTCGTCCTCCATCCCACTGGTGCCCTCACCATTGGTGGACTCTGCCGCCTGGGTCCTGTGGGATGCAGCTCCCTCCGTCGCAGGTGCCTCTGCTCCTCTGCCAGATGATGATAATGCACATAAGGACAGGATGACAAAACAAGAAAGGGGGGAAATTGACAAAGGATACACTGGGTCAATGGCTGAACCAGCACCACCGTTGGCGTACACAGCTCACTCATACACAGGGAACAGCCCTACGCACTATGCATTGTACTACCAGAGAAATCGCTAGCCACCAAGGCATGGGGATGGACACACAACGCCAAATACAGCACACCTGGGACCCACGCAGCCCTGAACAGTAGTGGATGCCTACGAGCTATGTAGCAGGATTATCCCTTCTGAACCCTAGCCACCAGGGGACCTACGCTGCAATGCCAGGCCTGGCCTAGAGGCACCCACTGACACACATCCACCTCCCGGATACCACCCTACCATGCGTGAGTTGTAGTGATGGGCACTGCACTCACCCCCTTGTGGCTGCTGTGATGCCCTCATGTGTCCATCCAGCTCTGGATAGGCCACCGCCAGTATGCGGGCCATCAGGGGAGTCAGGGTTCGATGGGCAACCCTTCCTCGTTGGGAGGCCATCCCCAGCTGGGCCTCCGCCATCTTCCATGCCCAGCGTCTCGGGTCCTCCCACCGTTTGCGACAGTGGGTGCTCCATCTGCCATAGAGCCCCAGGGTCCGCTCCTCTTTGGCGATGGCATGCCATATACCCTTCTTTTGATGGGTGCTGACATGCAGAGGCAATACACACAGGAAAATACCATTAGACAAATAGTCCTGCCTAGTTACACATATGGCCCACCATACCCGTTCCCATCACCATTGCCACACACATGGCCCAGCACACAACCATTATGCTGCCAAGAGAACATCCACCCACCCCCCTTACACGAGGCCCTCACACACACAACTCCATGCATTCATGCCACATGCATCGTCCCCACAGTGAACTTACCTGTTGATCTGGAGGCCCATACAGCAGTCCATACTGGGGTAGGGACCCATCCACAAGTCTATTCAGCTCCTCCAAAGTGAAGGCTGGGGCCCTTTCCCAGGTCACACGGGCCATGGTAGGAACCAGATACAGGTCACAGCAGCACATGCAGTGTAGGTCCTCTCCTATGGAAGTTCAGGTAGCAAGTGATGAATGTGATAGAAAATTGCAGTCATGTCCGCGGCGGTGCATACCGTCACCACCAGCGTAGATCACCATTGGCCACTCTATCCCATAGGGTACAACGTTAACGAGTTGCATGCCGGTTCCCGGAACGGCACACAACGTCAGCGGAATTACCTAACTTCCACCTGTCCCTCCACTCAGGACAAGCGGACGCCATATCAGGGGTGGGGGCAGGCCCTTGAATAATGCTGCATCACAAAAGATATTAGCACATACTGGACAATTCACACTTACCCATTACATGTTTACAACATGCAAACTACTGTTGGAGCTCCATTGTTCAGTTTGTGACCGGCACCTCACTCTTTTGTCCCTTAGATTGCTACCACTGAGGACGAATAGGAGATGGAGACATACCCCCGTGTAGAGACCCCTGGTGGACTTGGCAGCACTGGAGGACAGGCACATTATCCTCACCTATAGACTTGACAGGGCCACAATCACAGAGCTGTGTGCCCAGTTGAAACCTGACTGATATCTGCTATCCGTCACCCCACTGGTCTCCCCCCTCTTGTGCAAGTGCTATCAGTACTCCATTGCCTGGCAACTGGTTCTTTCCCCAAGTGACAGTGGGCTTGGCAGCAGTAATGTCACAATCAATGTTCTCAAATGTGCTGACAAGAGTGCTGTCTGCCCTGATAAAACACATGTGTAGCTACATTGTTTTTCCCCAGGTTGAGGATTTGGCCACAGTGAAGGCCGAGTTTTATGCAATGGGACATATCCCCAACATAATTGGTGTGATCGATGGAACATATATTGCATTTGTTCCCCCCCCCCAGCAGAATGAACAGGTGTTCAGGAATCAGAAGAGTTTCCACTCCATGAATGTTCAGAAGGTATGCTTGGCGGACCAGTACATCAGCACATCTCCCACGTCAATGCTAAGTATCCTGGGTTGGTGCATGATGCCTTTGTCCTGAGGAATAGCAGCATCCCAAATGTGATGGGTCAACTACAGAGGCACAGGGTGTGGATAATAGGTGAGCCCTGGTTCCCACCCAGTATATGTTGGTGTATGGGTATGGTGTGGGCCATATAGGATAGTGTGTGGCTAAATGTTGTCTCTCAATATTTGCAGGTGACTCTGGTTACCCAAACCTATCATGGCTGCTGACCTCTGTGAGGAATGCCAGGACAAGGGCAGAAGAACGTTACGTTATAATGAGGCACATGGGTGAACCAGAAGGATCATTGAAAGGACCTTTGGCCTCCTGAAGGCCAGGTTCTGGTGCCTCCATCTAACAGGTGGTTCCCTGTGCTACTCACCCATGAAGGTCTGACAGATAGTAGTGGCATGCTGCATGTTGCATAACCTGGCCCTCAGATGCCATGTCCCATTCCTGCAGGAGGAGGAGGCTGGAGATGCCCGTTTGCCAGCAGTAGACCCTGTGGACAGTGAGGATGAGGAGGCAGAGGATGAGGAAGAGGACAACAGAACATATGTGATCCGACAATACTTCCAATGACACACAGGTAGGACACTGTTACTTTACATTTCAATGACTTTGATTGTAATTTGTGTGGCAATGGCATGCTGATATTTACCACTTCTATACCCACTTGCTGTTCCCTCGGGAAAATCATTTTGCAGATGTTGGTGACCTGACAGATACTCCTGGTGTGATCACTACAGCCAGCAACAGGTCATTAATCTATGCTCTTTCTATGTACAGTTAATTTGCAATGTTTGTACCTGTTTCAATGAATACATATTTGATATAAATGACATAATCCAAATGTTTATTTTTCATAGGATGTTTATTGAAGTGCTAACATATAGAGGGACAAGTGCAATAGCATGGGGTGATGATGGAGGAAAGGCCAGGGTATTGTTCCAGTCTGTTCGTAGCACAGGTGCATTGACCAAAGGGACATAGGAAGGGGAGCAATGGCAGTTCAAGGTGGACAGGGTGACTGAGTGGGACACAAGGGTGACAATCAGGAGAGTCTCATTTACAGACGGGGGTCTTGGCAAGTGTCTCTGGCTTCTGTCTGGATCACAGGAAATGTTTGCGGGTGGTTCACCTTCCACATGGGGAGTGGTCCTGGTGGCCTGTGAGTCCTGTGGCGGGGCCTCCTGGCCACTAGCGGCAGCGGAAGTGAAAGGCTGTTGAGATGTCTGGCTAGTGGCAGGTACCCGCTGGTGTGAGACTGCCTCCCTAGGCCTTCATAATGTAGGCCATGTCAGCCAGCACCCCTGCAATGGAGATCAGGGTGTTGTTAATGGCCTGCAAGTCCTCCCTGATCCCCTGGTACTGCCCCTCCTGCAGCCGCCTGTTCTCC
Organism: Pleurodeles waltl; assembly: GCF_031143425.1. Classification (NCBI taxonomy): domain Eukaryota; kingdom Metazoa; phylum Chordata; class Amphibia; order Caudata; family Salamandridae; genus Pleurodeles; species Pleurodeles waltl. The sequence goes on along the minus strand of NC_090436.1, from coordinate 276,838,697 downwards.
TCCACGTTGTCCAGGATCTGGCCCATCCTATTCTGGGAATGTTGATAGGCTCCCAGATTCTCGGAGAGTGCCTCCGGGAGAGTCAGTTCTCTGGGCCTGTCCTCACCCTGGTGCACAGCACTCCTCCCAGTTTCCCTGTTGGCCTGCGCCTCTGTCCCCTGAACCGTGTGCCCACTGCCACTGACCCCAGGTCCCTGATTGTCTTGGGTATGAGGTGTGGCCTGGGGTCCCTGTAGAGGTGGACATACTGCTGATTGACATGTCCTGGGGACTGAGGTGTGGGTACACTGGGTGGGTGCTGTGGTGTTGGATCCTGATGGGGGAGGCTCTGTGGTGGTGTATGACAGGGCTTGGGTAACCAGCTGTCCAGTGGTCCCTGATGGGCCTCTTCAGTTGGGGGACTGGATAGTGCTGGCACCTCTTCTCCGGTGACATTGACTAGGGTACCTGTGGGGATGTAAATGAAGTTTTATGGTTAATGTGTCTGACATATTGTACATCTGTGGCATCCCTTCTATGTTTGGATTTGCCCTGCCAGCTTTCACGTGTGTATGTTAGTGTATGGTGGGATTTTTAGTTCTCTATGGTGTGCATGCTTTAGTGATGAATGTCCATGCAGGGCTGTGAGTGGTGTCCATGCATGGGTACAGCATGCAGGGCTTGGCATTGGGATGAGTGACATGTGAGGGTGGAGTGTGTGGGATGCAGCAGAGTGATGGGAGTGAGGGTGAGGGGGTGAGATGGCATGCAGGTATGGGTGGTGATAATAGTAGAGTTGACTTACCAGAGTCCAGTCCTCCTCCAGGCCCTCAGGATGCAGTATTGCCAAGACGTGCTCCTCCCCTGCTGTGAGTTGTGGGGGAGGAGGTGGGGTCCACTGCCAGTCCTCTGTATAGCAAGCTGGTGTCTTGCTGCTATGGGATGTACCTTCCACTGTAGGTCATTCGACCTCTTCCTGATGTCATCCCTAGTTCTTGGGTGCTGTCCCACGGCATTGACCCTGTCTACGATTCTCTGCATAGCTCCATCTTGCTAGCTATAGATATCTGCTGCACCTGTGCTCCAAATAGCTGTGGCACTATCCTGACAATTTCCTCCACCATGACCCTTAGCTCCTCCTCTGTAAAACAGGGGTGTCTTTGTGGTGCCATGGGTGTAATGTGAGGTGTGTTGGTGAGGGTGTGTTGGGTAATGTGTTGATGTGTGTATTTTGTGAAGTGTGTGAGTGGTGTATAGGTGTGAGTAGTGTGTGACTCTAATTGTGTCAGTAATCTGAGTGTCTCTCTGTTGTTGTAGGTAATGTAGGTGTGTGTTTTATAATGGTCTGGGTGTGTTGGTGTGGTGTGTGTATGGGTGTCAGGTGTGTGCTGTTTGAATTGTCCAATGTGGTGTTGTTTTGTATGTGGTTGTCCATTGTGAGTGTGACGGTATGTACCACCAATGGTTTACAACCGTTGAATGTCCGCCCTGGTGATTTGTGGGTCATAATGTGGTGGGCATAGTTCTGTTGGCGTAACGGTGTGGGTTTTGATACCGCCAGTTTATCACTGTCCTTTGGGCTGGTGGATTTGTGTGTGTGGCTGAATTCTGTCAGATTGGTGTGTATGTGTCATAATATAGTGAACGGATATCCGCCGCCCCTGCCGTAAATTGGAGGCCGTCAGCGTGGCGGTAAGTGGGATTTACTGCCAATGTCATAATGAGGGCCATAGTGTTGTTCACACATTTCATAAATATCTATCACAGTAATCTATTGCCTGAACATGAAAGTCAGCATGTTGGGTCATGCAGCTTTGGGTGATGACCCTGTTTCCTCATCCTCAGATGGATGCTGAAAAAAGGTACAACCAGGTACTGAACAAGGCTTGGAACATTGTGGAATGGACCTCCAGTGGTTGGCAGTCCAGATTTAGTTGTCTGGATGTGTCTGCAGGAAGATTGCTCTACTCACTCCCTATGGTGTACCAGATCATCTTGGTATGAGCCATTTTATACAACATTTCTGTCTGGACAAGTGTGCCATGGGACTAGGAGTCAGAGAAGATTGAGCCAATGGAGGAGGAGGAGGAGAACAATGATGGAGACCAACAACACACAATGGCTGCATGTTGGTGACACAGCACCATTGTGCCTAATTTCTGTTCTTAATTATTTTCCACATTGGGCAAAATGTCTGAAAAAGTCAATAATGTTCAACATTAAAATAAATAAATTCATTGTGTTGTCTGTATGTCACATTCAATAGAAACATCAACTCAATCACATCTTCTCAACTAGCCCCTTCGCTGCCGGGCCTTTTCCCCCTCCTGTGCCGAGCCTTTTTTTGGCTATTTTGGGGCAGTTCGCGCTTAGACCCTCATAACTTTTTGTTCACATAAGCTACCCATGCCAAATTTGCGTCCTTTTTTTCCAACATCCTAGGGATTCTAGAGGTACCCAGACTTTGTGGGTTCCGCAGAAGGAGGCCAAGAAATTAGCCAAAATACAGTGAAAAGTTTGTTTTTTAAAAACAAATGGGAAAAAGGGGCTGCAGACGAAGGCTTGTGGTTTTTTCCTGAAAATGGCATCAACAAAGGGTTTGTGGTGCCACAATCACCAGTTTCCCAGCTTTCAGGAACAGGCAGACTTGAATCAGAAAACCCACTTTTTCAACACAATTTTGGCATTTTACTGGGACATACCCCATTTTTATGATTTTTTGAGGTTTCAGCCTCCTTCCAGTCAGTGACAGAAATGGGCATTAAACCAATGCTGGATCCCAGAAACCGAAACATTTCTGAAACGTAGACAAAATTCTGAATTCAGCAAGGGGTAATTTGTGTAGATCCTACAAGGGTTTCCTACAGAAAATAACAACTGAAAAAAAAACATATTGAAATTGAGGTGAAAAAAACCGTATTTTTTCTGTACGTTTTACTCTGTAACCTTTTCCTGCAATGTCAGATTACCCAGAATCCTTTGCAAACCTCAACATTTGGCCAAAAAAACACATTTTCCTCACATTTCGGTGACAGGAAGTTCTGGAATCTGAGAGGAGCCACAAATTTCCTTCCACCCAGCGTTCCCCCAAATCTCCCGATAAAAATGATACCTCACTTGTGTGAGTAGGCCTAGCGCCCGCGACAGGAAATGCCCCAAAACACAACGTGGACACATCCCATTTTTTGACAGAAAACAGAGGTGTTTTTTGTAAAGTGCCTACCTGTACATTTTGGCCTCTAGCTCAGCCGGCACCTAAGGAAACCTACCAAACTTGTGCATTTTTTAAAACTAGAGACCTAGGGGAATCCAAGATGGGTTGACTTGTGGGGCTCTGACCAGGTTCTGTTACCCAGAATCCTTTGCAAATCTCAAAATATGGCTAAAAAAACACATTTTACTCACATTTCGGTGACAGAAAGTTCTGGAATCTGAAAGGAGCCACAAATTTCCTTCCACCCAGCGTTCCCCCAAGTATCCCGATAAAAATGAAACCGCACTTGTGTGGGTAGGCCTAGCGCCCGCGACAGGAAATGCCCCAAAACACAACGTGGACACATCCCATTTTTTGACAGAAAACAGAGGTGTTTTTGCAAAGTGCCTACCTGTAGATTTTGGCCTCTGGCTCAGCCGGCACCTAGGGAAATCTACAAAACCTGTGCATTTTTTAAAACTAGAGACCCAGGGGAATCCAAGATGGGGTGACTTATGGGGCTCTGACCAGGTTCTGTTACCCAGAATCCTTTGCAAACCTCAAAATTTGGCTAAAAAAACACATGTTCCTCACATTTCGGTGACAGAAAGTTCTGGAATCTGAGCGGAGCCACAAATTTCCTTCCACCCAGCGTTCCCCCAAGTCTCCCGATAAAAATGATACCTCACTTGTGTGGGTAGGCCTAGCGCCCGCGACAGGAAATGCCCCAAAACACAACGTGGACACATCCCATTATTTGACAGAAAACAGAGGTGTTTTTTGCAAAGTGCCTACCTGTAGATTTTGGCCTCTAGCTCAGCCGGCACCTACGGAAACCTACCAAACCTGTGCATTTTTTTAAACTAGACACCCCGGGGAATCCAAGATGGGGTGACTTGTGGGGCTCTGACCAGGTTCTGTTACTGAAGAATCCTTTGCAAACCTCAAAATTTGGCTAAAAAAAACCATTTTCCTCACATTTTGGTGACAGAAAGTTCTGGAATCTGAGGAGCCACAAACTTCCTTCCACCCAGCGTTCCCCCAAGTCTCCCGATAAAAATGATACCTCACTTGTGTGGGTAGGCCTAGCGCCCGCGACAGGAAATGCCCCAAAGCACAACGTGGACACATCACAATTTTTGACAGAAAACAGAGGTGTTTTTTGCAAAGTGCCTACCTATAGATTTTGGCCTCTAGCTGAGCCGGCACCTAGGGAAACCTACAAAACCTGTGCATTTTTGAAAACTAGTGACTTAGGGGAATCCAAGATGGGGTGACTTGTGGGGCTCGGACCAGTTTCTGTTACCCAGAATCCTTTGCAAACCTCAAACTTTGGCTAAAAAAACACATTTTCCTCACATATCGGTGACAGAAAGTTCTGGAATCTGAGAGGAGCCACAAATTTCCTTCCACCCAGCGTTCTCCCACGTCTCCCGATAAAAATGATACCTCACTTGTGTGGGTAAGCCTAGCGCCCGCGACAGGAAATGCCCCAAAACACAACGTGGACACATCCCATTTTTTGATAGAAAACAGAGGTGTTTTTTGCAAAGTGCCTACCTGTAGATTTTGGCCACTAGCTCAGCCGGCACCTAGGGAAACCTACCAAACCTGTGCATTTTTTAAAACTAGCGACGTCCGGGAATCCAAGATGGGGTGACTTGTGGGGCTCTGACCAGGTTCTGTTACCCAGAATCCTTTGCAAACCTCAAAATGTGGCTAAAAAATCACATTTTGGTGACAGAAAGTTCTGGAATCTGAGAGGAGCCACAAATTTCCTTCCACCCAGCGTTCCCCCATGTCTCCCGGTAAAAATGATACCTCACTTGTGTGGATGGGCCAGGTGCCTGCAACAGATTAAGGCCCAAAACTTGTAGAGATAGAGAGGAAAGCACAGCGAGTTGGACATATTCTTCTTTTATACATCTTTAGTCTGACTCTGCTTTGGGGACCCACACAAGTGAGGTGTCATTTTACTTGGGAGACTGAGGGGAACGCTGGGGAGTAGGAATTTTGTGCTGGAGCGGTGATCGTACAAGTGAAAGTCAGGAAAATATTATTTTTTAAGCAAATTTTGAGGTTTGCAGAGGAGTCTGGGTAAGAAAGCGTTGGGGGATCCACACAAGCCACACCTCCCTGGACTCCTTGGGGTGTCTAGTTTAAAAAAATGTCTGGGTTTGGTAGGTTTCCCTAGATGAAGGCCGCACCCAGGACCAAAAACATAGGTGCCCCCTCCCCCCCAAACACAGGCAGTTTTGTAATATATCATTTTGATGTGTCCACATATGTCTGTGATGTGCCAAACACTAAAATTGTGAAAAGAAGCGCACTTAGGTTATATGAAAAAGACCCCTCACCCACCAACTAAGTTGGTGGCGTGCTTCATCATCGGGGTCCCACCTGAGGCCCCTAGCGTGTCACAGGTGTGCTGCGACGCCTGATTACAGCGGAACAGGTTTTGTAATTGTTACCACACATACTGGTTGGATTGGGCACGAGGGTGAGTGATGGTTCAGTGGATCAAATTTTATTAACAAGAGATTTCACAAAAATGAAATGCACTGTTAATAACTGAAAGGCAAAAAACTGAACCAATGACTCACAGCTCGTGAGCTGTAAAGCCACGGCAAGACACCAACCGCTTTACAGTCCATTCACACACCTCTCATACATGACAAGCACAAGACCATTCACACCGCCAGCCACGGGCCCAGCACATTACAACACTCACATCGACAGACAGCGCCTCTCAAGGGCCCATCACTTACATACGCCCACATGCCTGATACAACAATCACACCAGCTGATGGGAGTGTGTGGACTGGTGTTTGGCTGGCAGTGTGTTGCAGTAGCCAACAGCAAGTCAATATGTACACTATGTACACCCTCAGCCAAGCCCCACTCCACACACAATGGCATCACTTTTTTCTTTTCTTTTTTTTTAAACAAAGAAACCCCTAACTAATTAGAAATAATTACAAAACTACAAACACAAAAGCTCTAACTAAGTACATGACAGAAATGCTAACCTTGAAACTGAACACATGAAAATACAAAACAGACCTGAGTTTACACTCATGATTGTTCCCAGTAATTCTTCTGGGTGTGGTAATTCTTGCAACAACCACCCACACACAGCCCAGGCTTTGAAGGACAATCTGGGCAGTACATTCGAGTCTCCCTCCGGATGCCTCTTCGAAAACACACTACATTTCTTAGCTGGAAAGTCTTTTTTGGGTGTGGGAGGAATGTGCTCAGCAAAGTGGCGATCTTTCAATCTAGCCACATCCTCCACCACTGCTTCTCTAGGAACTCTGACCTGTTCCACCACAATAAGGCTCTCTGTCACTGACTCCTGAAATTTCACAAATGTCATCTTTGACTCTGGAGACCTATCCTTAAACACAATAAAAGCATTAAAAGTTGCTAAGTGGAAGAGGTGAATTGCTAACTTCTTATACCAAACGTAAGACTTACGAAAAGCAGTATAAGGTTCCAACCTCTGATCAACTCTATCTACACCTCCCATGTGCTTATTATAATCTAAAATGCACACAGGTTTGCGCACTTCAGCAACCTGGCCCCAAACAGTCACGGGGGAAGAACTCTCATCATGGATGGTACTTAGCATGTAGACATCCCTCCTGTCTGAAAACTTCAAAGCTAGCAGCTCATCATTCCGCAAGGCACTGCACTGTCCCCTCTCAAGATTTTTACAGACAAGCTCCCTTGGATTGCCTTTCCAGTGACAACAAATTGTGCCACAAGCAACAGTGTCCACTCTAAACAATTCCTTGAACAACTGCACTCCAGTGTAAAAGTTATCTACATACAAATGGTGACCTTTGTTAAACAGTCGTCTACCAAGTTCCCACACAATTTTCTCAGTAACTCCAAAAGTGGGAGGACAACCAGGGGGGTCAATACTGGAATCCCTACCAGTGTAGACACAGAAATTATACACATATCCTGTACTACTTTCAGACAGCATATACAATTTAATTCCACATCGTGCCCTCTTTCTAGGAATGTACTGCCTAAAAACCAAACAACCCTTGAAGAGGACTAAAGACTCATCCACAGCTATTTCTTTGCCTGGAACATAGACCTCTGAAAAACGATCTACAAAATGATCAAGGACAGGCCTAATCTTAAAAAGACGGTCAGAATCAGAGTGATCTTCTGGCAAGGCTAATGCATTGTCAATAAAATGCAGCATCCTAGGAAGAAGCAAATACCGATTACGACTCATTGTTGCAGGAAATATAGCTGTTGCCATCAAGGGACTAGTAGGCCAATAAGAAGCCAGTGACGGCTTCCTTATCAACCCCATCAAAAGAGTCAAACCTAAAAACCTTTTCATCTCCTCCAAATTTGTGGGAATCCACTGGGCACCTCTAGAGTGCAGCCTAAGTCTAGCAGCGTTGTCCCTCAAATACTGCTCCGCATACAAATTAGTCTGCTCAACAATCTCTTCCAAAAATACATCATCCACAAATAACTCAAAGAAATTGACAGGCAAAAAGTTCTCAGTATTGACTCTACACCCCGGGAGACCAGTAAAGGCAGGCAACTCTGGCTGGTCCATGTTTGGGGCAACCCAGAGTTCAGGTCTTCTAACGGGAAACCTTTCAGCCCCAGGTTGCTGCACTAATGGCACATCAGTGTCCTCCTCTGAAACAGGCCCTTCATCTGCACTGAGTGTGGCTTCCAAATCAGAAGATTCCTCTCCGGCAGAAGATTCATTGCCAGAATCCCTCACTTCCTCCTCTGCCTCAGATGCATAGTCTGTCTCATAATCATGATCAGACAATGACTCAAAAGCATACCAACCACCTGCTGAGCAGTCATCCTGCGGCTAGCCGTGATCTTTCCTACTAAAATTAACTGGACAAATGCACCACCAACAACCAGCACTGTGTAAGATAAGTAATAAAGTGTAGCTTTATTAGTAAGAGTTATAAACTCAAAAACTATACCACTCACTTGCCTGAAAAAGCTTGAATCACCAGCAACTACTCTGCACAGACACAGCAATCACCAATGATATCCCAATAAAAAGAAAGAAAGAAAAGCAAATTAGAAATAATACAACACAAATATCATTGTGCACAAATCTAAGGACATTTTCACACAAACCTGCATTTAGTACACCACCTACAAACATGTCATTCATGCATGGCAACAATACTCCTTTGGAGTAAATTGTTTTTACTTACCTAAAACATGCAACTATGCAAACCGCAGGTCAACCATCGCCAAAACCACAAGGAGCCACAGCAAAGAAAGCAAAAGCTTTGAACTAGAACAAAAAGGACGAAAAAAATTATCACAAATGCAAATACTTCGTCAGTTGACAAACATCCCACCATCAAGCATTTAGAAATTGGTGCCTAAGTGGATTCTGCCATAGGGGCAGATGAGCCTACTAAAAAATAGGCCTATCTGCCCCAAGGAGGACAAAAAATACCTTTAGTAGTGTGTCCCCAAGGGCCCACCCCCAAACAAAAAACAAACCACACACACACACTATCCCTGGTGCCTACGTGGCTTCTGCCGGCCTAAAAAAAATAGGCCCATCTGCCCCCAAGGGGGGCAGAAATGGCCAACAGTTCAATGCCCCCCTTGGGGGGGTGCCGCTTGCCCAAGGGGACGCCCCCACTTAAATAAACATATTTAAAAAAATCCCTGGCGTTCTAGTGGTTTCTGCCCCCCTTGGGGGCAGATCAGCCTAAAAATAATAGGCTGATCTGTCCCCAAGGGGGGCAGAAATGGCCTTGGTACACGTGCCCCCAAAGGGGGAGCGACCCTTGCCCAAGGGGCCGCACCCCCTACTAACACACACACACACTATCCCTGTTGTCTAAGTGGCTTCTGCCCCCCTTGTGGGCAGATGGGCCTAAAAATAAAGAGGCTCATCTGCCCACAAGGGGGGGCAGAAATGGCCAACAGTTCAATGCCCCCCTTGGGGGGGTGCCCCTTGCCCAAGGGGACACCCTCCCACATAAATAAACATATTAAAAACAATCCCTGGCGTTCTAGTGGTTTCTGCCCCCCTTGGGGGCAGATGAACCTTAAAAAATAGGCCGATCTGTCCCCAAGGGGGGCAGAAATGGCCTTGGTACACGTGCCCCCAAAGGGGGGTGACCCTTACCCAAGGGGTTGCCCCCCCCACTAACACACACACACACACTATCCCTGGTGTCTAAGTGGCTTCTGCACCCCTTAGGGACAGATCAGCCTACAAATAATAGGCCGATCTGCCCCCAACGGGGCAGAAATGGCCACAAGAAACATGCCCCCAAATGGGAGCGACCCTTGCCCAAGGGGCCGCTCCCCAACGCAAAACATTTTAAAGTAAATAAAAAAAAAAATTCCTGGCGTCTAGTGGATTCTGCCCTCCTTTGGGGCAGATCGTCCTAAAAATAATAGGCCGATCTGCCCCCAAGGGGAGCAGAAATGGCCACAATAAACATGCCCCCAAAAGGGAGCGACCCTTGCCCAAGGGGCCGCTCCCAAACATGTAAACATTTACTAGAACAAAAAAAAATAATCCCTGATGTCTAGTGGATTCTGCCCCCCTCGGGGGCACATCGGCCTAAAAATAATAGGCCGAAACGGCCACAATAAACATGCCCCCAAAAGGGAGCGACCCTTGCCCAAGGGGCCGCTCCCAAATACAAACATTTTCAAAATAGTAAAAAAAAAAAAAATCCCTGGTGTCTAGTGGATTCTGCCCCCCTTGGGGGCAGATCGGCCTAAAAACAATAGGCCGATCTGCCCCCAAAGGGGGCAGAAATGGCCAACATAAACATGCCCCCAAAAGGGAGTGACCCTTGCCCAAGGGGCCGCTCCCACACACAAACATTGCAATCAAAATAACAATTTAAAAAATCCCTGGCGTCTAGTGGGCATTCCTGCTGCCCGATCGCAATTCGATCGGGCAGCAGGAATGCTCAAAGAGACACCGGGGGAAAGGAAAAGCCTTTCCTTTCCCCCGGTGCCTCTTTGGCCCAAACCCCCCACCCGCCGGAGGAGAAACTTACCTGTTTCTCTGTGATCGCACTGGAAGCAAATGGCTTTGAGTGCGACCGGCAGTGGGTAATGAGGTCAGTGCGCGATTGCGCGCTGACGTCATTATGGGGGGGTGGGAGGCGCTGAGGGGGTGGAAGGGGAAGGTCTTCCTCTTCCATCCCCGCCTTGGGGGGGCGGGGGAACCCCACGGAGAGAGCGCTAGCGCTCCCTCCGTGCTCCGTGCCGAGGACGTAATGGTTACGGCCTTGGCACAGGAGCACCTTCACTACCAGGCCTTTTCCTCCTCAGGTGGCCAACTTTTTTTGGCTATTTGAGGCTGTTCGCGCTTAGGCCCTCATAACTTTTTGCCCACCTAAGCTATCCATGCCAAATTTGCGTCGTTTTTGTGGGTTCCCCTGAAAGGGACCAAGAAATTACCCAAAATACAGCAACATTTTTTTTTCTTCAAAAAATTGGGTAAAAATGGCTGCAGAAGAAGGCTTGTGTTTTTTTTCCCTGAAAATTGGATCAACAAGGGGTTTGCGGTGCCAAAATTACCAGCTTCCCAGCTTTCAGGAATAGGCAGACTTGAATCAGAAAACCCCATTTTACAACATAATTTGGGAATTTTACTGGGACATACCCCATTTTTTATATTTTTTGTGCTTTCAGCCTCTTTCCAGTTAGTGACAGAAATGGGTGTGAAACTAATGCTGGATCCCAGAAAGCCAAACATTTCTGAAAAGTAGACAACATTTTGAATTCAGCAAGGAGTAATTTGTGTAGCTCCTACAAGGTTTACCTACAGAAAATAACAGCTGAAGATATGGGGCTTGTAGGTTCATCAAGAACCCCAGATACCCAGAGCCAATAAATGAGCTGCACCTTGCAAATGGGTTTTCATTCTGTACCGGACATACAGCAATTCATGTGCTGAAATATAAAGAGTGAAAAATGGGTATCAAGAAAACCTTTGTATTTCCAAAATGGGCACAAGATAAGGTGTTGAGAAGCAGTGGTTATTTACACATCTCTGAATTCATGGGTGCCCAAACTAGCATGTGAATTACAGGGCATTTCTCAAATAGACGTCTTTTTTACACACTGTCTTACATTTGGAAGGAAAAAATTTAGAGAAAGACAAGGGGCAATAATACTTGTTTTGTTATTCTGTGTTCCCCCAAGTCTCCCGATAAAAATGGTACCTCACTTTCGTGGGTAGGCCTAATGCTCGCGACAGGAAACGCAACATGGACACATCACATTTTACATTGAAATCTGATTTGTTTTTTGCAAAGTGCCTAGCTGTAGATTTTGGCCTCTAGCTCAGCCGGCACCTAGGGAAACCAACCAAACTTGTGCATTTTTTAAAACTAGACACCGAGGGGAATCCAGGATGGGGTGACATGTGGGGCTCTCACCAGGTTCTGTTACCCAGAATCCTCTGCAAACCTCAAAATTTGGCCAAACAAACACTTTTTCCTCACATTTCAGTGACAGAAAGTTCCGGAATCTGAGAGGAGCCACAAATTTTCTTCCACACAGCATTCCCCCAAGTCTACTGATAAAAATGGTACCTCACTTGTGTGGGTAGGCCTAGTGCCTGCAAAAGGAAATGCCTCAAAACACTATGGGGGTCATTCGGCCGCGGTCAACCGCCACGGTCATTCTGACCCACAACGGCCAAACCTCCAAAATTCCGTCCTCCACTGCAGGCCGCCACATCAGCGGGCAGCGATAAACTGGAGATGACCAAACCTCCACCGTCACGCCAACAGAAATACGCCCATGCCATTACGACCCACGAATCCACACGGCGGTCATTCAACCGCGGTATTCCATTGGCGGTACACACCGCCGCGGTCAGAATACACACACATCACCAAAACACAGCCACATTGGACAATTTGAAATACACACACCTGATACACATACACACACCACTCCCACACAATCAACCAACTATAAAACACACACCCACATCACCCACAAACCCCTGCGACCATAATTACTGAGAGAAGGAGAGAGAGACACAGCAGACAATCCAAAGCAAGACACACTGAGGCACACTACACCATCACACACACCACATAGTAGCACAAAGCACCACTCACCAACATACTTATCATCACATACACCACCCCACACCACACCCACACCACCCCATGGCACCCCAAAGGCACCCACGCTTTTCGGACCAAGAACTCCGGGTCATGGTGGAGGAAATCCTAAGAGTGGAACCCCAGCTCTTCGGCTCGCAGGTGCAGCACACCAGTATAGCTAGGAAGGCGGAGCTATGGCAGCGGATCGTGGACAGGGTCAACGCGGTGGGACAGCATCCCAGGAATAGGGAGGACATACGCAAAAGATGGAACGACCTACGGGGGAAGGTCCGATCGATGGTCTCCAGGCACAACATCGCGGTACAGAAGACTGGCGGCGGACCCCCACCCACCCCTCCCGAATTCACATCGTGGGAGCAAGACGTCTTGAACATCCTGCATCCTCAGGGCCTCGCAGGAGTAGCCGGAGGAATGGACTCTGGTAAGTCCAATCTCAACTACTATATCCCCCCCACCCCACCAGCATGCCAACCCACACCCCCACCCTCACCCCCAACCCCCCAGCACACATCCTCCCTGACAATGTCTCACCAGCACAACCCACCCATCCCAACACCAACTCCTGCATGCCAACACAAATCATGGGCACCCATCACCTAAGCATGACCAATGCACTACCCTCCCCCCCCTAACTACCCTCACAACACCTCCCTCAAGGGAATGCCTGCACTGGGGGACAAGGGCACCCATAACACGCACGCTATTGCACACACAGAAACAGTAACCAAACTCTCTTACCCCATGCAGGACCCGAACGACAACACACCAGCCAGGAGGGTCCAGAAGTGTCCATCCCACCACCGGAACAGGCCCACACTGAGGATAGCAGCTCTGTCGACAGTGAACCTGATGACCAGCCCGGACCATTGGGGACCTCTGGGCAGTCGGTTCCCCTCAGGCAGCCACAGGCCACACCAGACCCGACCCTCTCTGCCAACACCAGCACAGCTCCCACCCAGCGGGCCCATGCCTCTGTCTCTAGGACAGCTCAATCAGCGGTGTGTCCGCCACTACAGGGCACCCAGGCTAACCCAACACCCCAACAACAACAGGGACCTGGGGGCAGTGGTAGCGGGCACACCGTCCAGGGGACAGAGGCCGGGGGAAACCGGGCAGCTCGGAGGGCTGCTGTGCGACAGGGGGGGGAGGAGAGGCCCAGGGAACCCACTCTCCAAGAGGCCCTCACCACCATCATGGGGGCATACCACCACTCCCAAGAAACGATGGCGACGGTCCTGGCCAGGTTCACTGAGATCCAGGCACAGCAGGAAGAACGCTACATGGGGTTCAGGGAGGAGCTGAGAATCATCGGGACCGCAATGGGGACCATCGTCCTGGCCCTCCACAGGATAGAGGACGCGTTGCGGGACCATGGTGCACCACACAGGGCCCCTGTCACTAGGCCGGACCAGGAACAGCCTACCACCTCCGCCGGCGCTAGTGGACAGGAGGTCCCAACACCTCGACAGCCCCCCAGAACCCCACCTCCTGCTGAAGAACAACCACCCCGTAAGAGGAGCCTGAGACCAAAAAAAAAGACAGAGTAGGATGTCAAGACCCTCGCCAGCAGGACATACCCCCTCAAGTCTTCCCACTGTCCCACATTGCCACCCTGTCCAACCATGAACTGCCTATGCTCCATCCTTCCACAGGCAAAAGAACAATGCACCTGTGAGACTGAGAACTGGACTCTGCCATGGATATTCCTCCACCCCCACCCATCACCCTTAGAATCACATGTACCGATATCTAGCACTGTAAATAAATCACATTTTGCACACAAATCTGTTTTGAGTCATGCTGTATTATTAACAAATGTATTACATATTACTGTTCAATTTCTGTTCTGTCAATTAGTCATAACAACATACCAATGGCAATACGCTGTATTTCATGGGCGAACCAAGCAGAAGTCAGGTACTGAGTCAGACAGCACTGAGAAGGGAAGGGAAAGGCAAAAATTAATGAAAAACATCTGTGGGGAACTACAGAAAGTACAGATGCAGGAGGCTATAAGCAATTGTGAAATGGCGTGGGTGAATCTTACCTGGGTGTTACTGGAAATACTGTTGTATCACTCTGTCCCTATTGTCTGTGTCGTCCTCAGAGTCTTCCTCCTCTTCACTCTCCACAGGCTCCACGGCTTCTACAACACCACCATCTGGACCATCCTCCTGCAGGAAAGGCACCTGGCGTCGCAAAGCCAGGTTGTGAAGCATACAGCACGCCACGATGATATGGCACACCTTCTTTGGTGAGTACATTAGGGATCCACCAGTCATATGCAGGCACCTAAATCTGGCCTTCAGGAGCCCAAAGGTTCGCTCAATCATCCTCCTAGTACGCCCATGGGCCTCATTGTACCGTTCCTCTGCCCTTGTCCGGGGATTCCTCACTGGGGTTAGTAGCCACGGAAGGTTGGGGTAACCAGAGTCACCTATTAGCCACACACGTTGTCTCTGTAGCTGTTCCATCACAAAGGGAATGCTGCTATTTCGCATAACATACGCGTCATGCACTGACCCTGGGAACTTGGCATTTACATGGGAGATGTACTGGTCAGCCAAACAGACCACCTGGATATTCATTGAATGGTAATTCTTCCTGTTCCTGTACACCTGTTCATCGTCATTTGGGGGGACTAAAGCCACATGGGTCCCATCAATTGCACCAATGATGTTGGGGATGTGTCCAAGGGCATAGAAATCAGCTTTCACTGTAGGCAAATCACCCTCCTCTGGGAAAATGATGTAGCTCCGCATGAGTTTCATCAGGGCAGACAACACTCTGGATAAGATCTTGGAAAACATAGGCTGAGACATCCCAGATGACATGGCCACTGTTGTCTGGAATGAGCCAGTTGCAAAGAAATGGAGGACTGACAGAACCTGCACCAGAGGGGGAATTCCTGTGGGTTGGCGGATGGGGGACATCAGGGCTGGCTCCAGCTGGGCACACAGTTCATGGATGGAGGCACGGTCAAGTCGGTATCGTAGTATTATATGGCGTTCTTCCATTGTCGACAGGTCCACCAGCGGCCGGTACACGCGAGGATTCCTCCTTCTCATCGCTAGTCCCAGCGGACGGTGCCTAGGAAGGAGAATATGGAGTACAGAGTCAATCCACTCACAGGTACGTACAACACAGCTTGCACAGTACAGGTACATTTATGGTTTGATATGTTTGTATGTGTGCCATTGCAAGGCCTAGGCCTGTGTGACGCATTAGAAATTAAGCCATGTGGGCCCTTGAAATGGCCGATGCCTGACCTGTGAAGTGGGACAATGGGATGTGAGGTCACTGCGCTGGCGGGGCACACCGTGGCGGTAGGCGGTCGAAGACCGCTGTGCGAAGACGCATTGGTTAACATTGAAGCCTATGGGTTTCAGGAGCCAATGACGATGTGCGCCGGCGGTCGCGGGACGCACCGCCGCGGTACGCACCGCCGCGGGCGTGACCGCCATTTTCTATCAGCTCAATCATTCGAGACCTGATCATCCACAGGAGAGGACCTATACTGCAAGTGCTGCTGTGAACTCGGTCTGGAAGTGACAATGGCTGCTGCTACTGGTGAAAGGGCCCCCGCCTTCAGTTCAGAAGAGTTGGAGAAGCTCGTGGACGGGGTCCTCCCCCAGTATGCGCAACTCTACGGTCCTCCAGAGCAACAGGTGAGTACACTCAGTGCACATTGAATGGGTTATGCCTGTGTGGAGGGGGGGGATGTAAGTTGGTGGGGTGTGGAGGGAATGGGGAGTGCAACGCACGACAGATGAGAGAATGGGAACCATGACAAGGTTGGGGAGGGGGGGCATGTACTCCAAACATGCAGATATGTGACGGTTTCTCTTTCCCACCCTGTACATGTCAAACAGGTGAGCGCCCACCAGAAAATCGATATTTGGCGTGCCATCGCCGAGGAAGTCCGGAACTTGGGGGTCCACAACAGACGGGGCACCCACTGCCGCAAGAGGTGGGAGGACATCCGCCGCGGAACGAGGAAGACCGCATAAACACTGCTGGGGATGGCCTCCCGACCTAGGAGGGGTGCCAGTCGCACCATGACCCCCCTGATGTCCCGGATCCTGGCGTTGGCCTACCCTAATTTGGATGGGCGCTTGAGGACAGCACAGCAGACACAAGGGGGTGAGTATCCGCACATTCTCCTATCTGTATGCGCATTGGAGGCGTCTGGGTGGGGGAGGAGGGCTGTGGGTGACATTAGGCCCGGGCGCTCTCTGTAGTGTAGTCCGCTCCCTTAGGCATGGCCCTGTGCCCCCGCCCCCCACCTCTGTAGGGTGCCAAGTGCAGCTACCCATGCTCCCGCATCACCCATGTGCGCGTGTGTTGTCCCTAGACCTGTTTGCCTAGTCAGAAGTACTGAGTAGTGTACCCCAAGTTCGCGACTTAGTGCACGAGGCACCTGTGTCTGTCCTCTCCGCAAAGGGTATTGCTAAGGCATGCACTCAACTTTGTTTAATTTCTCCCCCCACCCTAAATCTTTGTCTTCTTGTGTTTTAGCATCATCAGGCGGAGGAGATTTGGCGTCGGAGCAGGAGGGAGCTGCAGGTCACCAGGCCCCGGTGGGCACTGACACAGACACCGAAGGCACCAGTGATCCGGAGGGCGAGGGGAGCACCACAACGGGGGCCGGTGGAGACACCAGCGACACGGACACGTCCTCGTTTGGGAGCTCCCTAGCGGGGGCGGCACCATCTGTGCCCCCCGCAACAACAGGTACAGCCGCCACCCAGCGCACCAGCACCGCCCTCCCAGCAGCCCCTCAGTCTTCGCTCCGTGGCCGCTCGGCCAGGAAGGCGCGCGTCTCCTTCGCCCCAGGCACCTCAGCCCCTGCCTCTGTTACCCCTGCTGCCCTCAGTGCGGAGCTCATTGACCTGGTGAGGACGCTCATTGTTGGGCAGACTACCCTTCTGAATGCCGTCCAGGGGGTGGAAAGGGAGGTGCATCGGAGCAATGCCTACCTGGAGGGCATTCATTCGGGTCAGGCTGCCCATCAACGAGCGTTCACTGCTCTGGCCTCAGCACTGACGGCAGCCATTGTCCCTGTCTCCAGTCTCCCTCTTCTATCTGCCTCCACCCTTTCTCTGTCTCCTGTACCTCAACCTATCCCATCCACACCATCAGACCAGCCTGCACACACCTCAACACCCAAGGCCAGCTCATCCAAACATAAGCACCACAGAAGACACAAGCATTCACCCAAGCAACACACAGATGCAGACATATCAACAGTCACTACCACCTCTGTGTCCCCGTCCTCCTCGTCTCCCTCCTCCCTCCCTGTGACGTCTACACTCACACCTGCATGCACCCCAACATCAGCCAGTTCTTCCACCACCAGCAAACCCTCCACTACAGTCCGCACACCTGCAGTCACCACCCCCACTGGCATTTACACGTCCCCTGTGTCCTCTCCCACTGTGTCTGTCACCCCCTCTTCCAAGACACATAAACGCAGGCAGACACCCAAACAACAGCCAACCACCTCACCACAGCCTACGTCCCAGTCACCTGCACCCAAGGACAGCACACCTGGCTCTCATACAACCACATCCTCTTCCTCCACTTCTCTCACCACTACTCCTACCCCTTACCTTGGTCCCAAGAAAAATTACCTCTCCACTTTTGACCTCTTTCCCTCCCCCAACCCACCCCCTCCAACTGGGAAAAGTCCCAAGGGCACCTCAGCCACCACCAGCCCAACTACTACAGTGCAAGTGGTGCATGGCATGTGGAGTCCACCCTTTGGCGGCAGTAACACTTCGGTGAGCAGCAAGGGAACAGCCAGCCCCCCCCCAGGCAAGAGGACCCGGAAATTGAAGGGCCGCCGTGAGCGGACAGAGACGGCTGCCCCCAAGGAGGTGACTCCGGCCACTTCACCGGCCACAGCAGCCAGGGGAGGCAAGGGCCCGAGAGCCCCATCTAAGGAGCGGAAGGACAGCAGGGCGGAGAGGACAACCACCAGGAGCGCGGAGCAGGAGGGCCCCACAAGCCCCATCCCGGCTGCAAGGGACGACACCAAAGGGCCCAGGACTCACTCCCCGAAGGGGCCTGACACAGCACGGTCGGAGGGCGACTGAGCAGGGTGTCCAGGCCAGGTATGACTCCCTTGACATACTGCAAGAGCACCGCTGAAGAGGGCCCCGCCGTGAAGACAGGTACCGCTGAACAGGGCCCCGCCGTGAAGACAGGTACCG
Source organism: Pleurodeles waltl (assembly GCF_031143425.1). NCBI lineage: Eukaryota > Metazoa > Chordata > Amphibia > Caudata > Salamandridae > Pleurodeles > Pleurodeles waltl. The sequence goes on along the minus strand of NC_090436.1, from coordinate 276,820,173 downwards.
CTGAAGAGGGCCCCGCCGTGCAGAAGAGCACCGCTGAAGAGGGCCCCGCCGTGCAGAAGAGCACCGCTGAAGAGGGCCCCGCCGTGCAGAAGAGCACCGCTGAAGAGGGCCCCGCCGTGCAGACAGGTACCGCTGAACAGGGCCCCGCCGTGAAGACAGGTACCGCTGAACAGGGCCCCGCCGTGAAGACAGGTACCGCTGAACAGGGCCCCACCGTGAAGACAGGTACCGCTGAACAGGGCCCCGCCGTGCAGAAGAGCACCGCTGAAGAGGGCCCCGCCGTGCAGAAGAGCACCGCTGAAGAGGGCCCCGCCGTGCAGACAGGTACCGCTGAACAGGGCCCCGCCGTGAAGACAGGTACCGCTGAAGAGGGCCCCGCCATGCAGAAGAGCACCGCTGAAGAGGGCCCCGCCGTGCAGAAGAGCACCGCTGAAGAGGGCCCCGCCGTGCAGAAGAGCACCGCTGAAGAGGGCCCGCCGTGAAGACAGGTACCGCTGAACAGGGCCCCGCCGTGAAGACAGGTACCGCTGAACAGGGCCCCGCCGTGAAGACAGGTACCGCTGAACAGGGCCCCGCCGTCTCAAGCACCGCTCCGCTGGGCCCCGCCGTCTCAAGCACCGCTCAGCTGGGCCCTTCCTGTCAAGCACCGCTCCGCTGGGCCCCGCCGTCTCAAGCACCGCTCCGCTGGGCCCTTCCTGTCAAGCACCGCTCCGCTGGGCCCCGCCGTCTCAAGCACCGCTCCGCTGGGCCCTTCCTGTCAAGCACCGCTCCGCTGGGCCCGGCCCCGCTGTCTCAAGCACCGCTCCGCTGGGCCCTTCCTGTCAAGCACCGCTCCGCTGGGCCCCGCCGTCTCAAGCACCGCTCCGCTGGGCCCTTCCTGTCAAGCACCGCTCCGCTGGGTCCCGCCGTCTCAGGCACTGTTTATGGTTCACTGTGCCCACCATGCCTCCTCCTTGACCAGTGGACTCTGTAATCCACCTGAGAGACTGTGGCTTTGCACTCCCCAGGATGGTACAGTGGGCAACCCACCCACTGTAGAGACTTGAGAGACTGTGGCTTTGCACTCCCCAGGATGGTCCAGTGGGCAACCCACCCACTGCAGAGACTTGAGAGACTGTGGCTTTGCACTCCCCAGGATGGTACAGTGGGCAACCCACCCACTGCAGAGACTTGAGAGACTGTGGCTTTGCACTCCCCAGGATGGTACAGTGGGCATGGTGGCTCCTCGTGGATCTGGCGTCGTGGACTCATGTGGCTGTGGTGGCCCCCCCTTCCCTTCCCCCTGAGGTGCCTGTAGTTTTGACATCGGATGCCCCTGCAGTGTTCTCTCCAAAGGACTCAGGTCTCGTGTGTGGGCTTTGCCCTTGTTTCGCAGAACCTTGGCCCACGTACATGTTAGATTCGTAGGATGTGCAGGACTTGTTACTTCAGTGATACACTGATGTGTATATCTTTTTGGTTTTTGTAAATGTTTTTCACGGTTGCTCAATTATTTCCAGGTGCTTTTTTTGTAAATGAAAATTTATTCCAAATTTGGTTGTGTCATTGTATTTTTAAAGGGTCTTTGTGTGGTGTCACTGTGACTTCCTGCTCTGCATTGGTGTGTACATATTGGGGGGGTGGGGGGGTCGCATATGTGTATGCCCGTAACCTTTCTTCCTCCCCCCTCCCGTGTGTCGTAGGTGCAGTACTCACCGTTGACGTCTGCGACGGAGTTCGTACTCGTGGTAGATGAGCAGGTAGACGAGAGCAGGTATGATGTTCGATTCGGGTTCCATGCTGTCCGGATTCCGCGTGGAGTGTCTCGAGGTGAGCGTTTTCCATTGGAAATGTCTGTTTCCGCCGTGTTTTTATCGGCGGTGCTCCCGCCCCGGAAAAGGTGGCGGATTGGTGGGTCGTGATAGGGTGGGCGGTACATTGTCTGCCGCCTGGCTGTTGGCGGTGACCGCCGCGCTGTTTGTTTGTTCCGCCGTGGCGGTCAGAGTGTTAATGCGGCGGGCTGTGGTGGCGGTTCCCGCCAGGGTCAGAATTGCATTTTTTTGACCGCCGGCCTGTTGGCGGGTTGGCCGCCGCTTTATCACCGACCGCCAGGGTCAGAATGACCCCCTATGTGGACACATCAAAATTATCAAATACTGAGCTAAATGTTTTTGCGGGGGGACCTGCGTTTTTGGTCCTGGGCTCAGCAGCCAAATTGGGAAACCTGAGGGAATCCAGGGAGGTGTGACTTGCGTGGATCCCCCAATGTTTTCTTACCCAGAATCCTCTGCAAACCTCAAATTTAGCTAAAAAAACCACATTTCCCCCACATTTCTGTGTGGGATCACTGCAGCGGGACAAATATCCTACAACCGAATGTTCCCCTCAGTCTCCCGGTAAAAATGATACCTCACTTGTGTAGATGGGCCAAGTGCCTGTGACAGGGAAGAGCCAAAAACTTGTTGAAATTGAGGGGGAACAAAAGCGGGTCCAAAAGGGCAGTTTGAAAAAAAACATTTTTAGGCTGAAAGTGGGGTAGAATTTTTATCGGTATAGATGAGACAATGCTGGGTCGTAGGAATTTTGGGGATTCCTGCAGATTCCCGAAGGTTCCACCACAAAAATGTGGAAAAAATGTGTGATTTCCAGCAAAGTTGGAGGTTTGCAGGGCATTGTGTGTAAGAAAACGGTGTGGGGTACATGTGAAGCACACCACCTTGGGCTCACTCAGATGTCTAGTTTTCAGATGTTTGTAGGTCTTGTGGATTTTTCTACATGGCAGCACCCCAACGTCCAAAAAGTGCAGCCCTCACCATTCCAAGTGGTACGATTTTGAGAGTTAGCCAGGCTCTCATGGCCCAAATGTAAAACCAATACCCCAAATTATCAAATGTCTTCTTGCTAGCCGTGGGATAAGATGTTTTAGTGTGCGGTGGGAGAGTTGAAAGACTGTTACCCCCTTCAGTTGGGGTGGGGGCATAACCATGCCCATACTGGTTGGTAGCCACCACCACACTATTTTTTTTTTTTTAATTCCCTGGCATCTAGTAGACTTTCTGCCCCCCCAGGTGTGGATCGGGGGTAATTGTCCCATCAGCACAACTTTGGCCCCATGTATTTGGTGCCCAGGTTGGCAGAAATGGCCTTGTATTAAACACCCCCCCCTTGGGCCGACCCTTGCCCAAGGGGCCGCTCCCCTTCTTTGTTTACCTAAAGTAAACAAAGTCCCTGGTGTCTAGTGGGCATTAGCGATCGTGCTGCAGGAATGCAAAGAGAAATATTAAAAAGGGAAGGAAAGGCCTTTCCTTCCCTTTTCATGCCTCTCTGCTTCCCCTGCCCCCTGTACCGAGGAGAAACCAATCAGTTTCTCCTCAGGTCGCGCTGGAAGCATTGCTTCCAGCTTGACAGGAGTTGACCTCTGATGAGGTCAGCGTGCATTTGCGAACTGATGTCATCAGATGTCACTGGGGGTGAAAGGAGAAGCGATTTCTCTTCCAGCCCTGCTGTAGGGAGGTGGGGGGAGGCCCTCAGGGGGAGCGCCAGCACTTCCCCCGAGGGCCTATACCAAGATATAGTGGTTATGTCCGTGGCACATCAGCGCCGCGCCACCGGACATAGCCACTAAGGCCTTGGCGGGGAAGGGATTAAACATGTATCAATCATGTTGTCAGAGTAGATGAGCAACATGGGGTCATGGCTCCGATGATTCAGTCACCCAACACATCAGTGCAATGTGATGTAGTGTACTGCATGTAAGGGACAGGCCAGCCTTGCCACATATCCACATCTAAATAGTACATATCTTAGCCCATACTCTTCAGCAGAGTATTACTGCACAGCTAGCAGTCTTGCTGTCTTCTGCAGCAGCAAAGTGTGTTTTGTATGGTATTCAGTGTGTGTTGCAACACAAATCACTCAATATGCCCATACCTGAAACAAATCACTCAGTGTAGTGTGTCACACCAATATTGCAGTATGCACAAAACCATCAGTTGGCAGGAGCAAATGCTGTTGAACGTATCTTCTTAAATCATGAGTGCCAGTTGTCATGGACAAAAGCCAAGTATGATGTGTACAAGATCGAATTTTGTTTTACAGAATGCATGCATGCATGTCTGTAGGTCATCAAAACATTACACATGAGCCATTTCCTGGCCACATTGTCATATATACCACTTCAGGCCATGGATGTCAAAATGCACATTTCACAGGCATTGCCAAGCAATGTGATGAAACTCATATTCCAGTTGCACAACAATGTAAGCAGATGACACTGCAATGTGAGTAATTCCCCAGATAAGTATGGCAATAGGGATGTTTTTGCAAACATCATAACACCTGAAGAATACAGAGATGCCAAGTGTGTGATTTGTCTATGTCATAAGTCAGACAAAAATATATGTGTACATACTTACTCATTAAACATGGTGTGATGGAGGAATTTGGATAAAAACTTAGATCTGCATGGCAAGAGTAGTTTACTCCTGCCCTGAGTGTACAAGTGCATAGTTGAGGGATCATACATTTTGTATGAGCCCAATGGGGAAATTGTATTTGTGTGTGTGCCAATATACAGGCCTGTGTCAGGGAATGCTATCTTCTTGGACCAGGAGGGCCACACACAGACCGGCCCTCAGAGTAGATGTACGGCTATGAGTATGACAGAGGTCATGTGTGCTTAGTAGCAAGATATTCATTGAACATCAGTAGTGTACATGATCATGTGACCTAGGCCTGGTGGCTCACTCACCTATTCTAATGGTATGTTGCTGTGTGTCACACTCACCCCTGCCCAACATCATGTTGATAGACATATGTTTGCATGATAACACCATATGCAGAAACATGTACCGGTGGAAGACATACACAACAGAAATGTTGCAATGTGGAACAGTGTGCACATGCTGAAAGTGTGAGGGCTGGTAGAGTGTGTTCATGTTCAGACAATCTGGTGCAGTTCAAATGGATTGTAGAACCAAACAATGTGTGATGACTGAGTGTGTGTTCTGTACATCATGATGTTTGTTTATGTCTGACACAAGTGGATCACATTAGAGTTGCGCTAATGTCCTGTGATAGTAAACAGGGGGGCAAAGAATGCTCATGGCCTCACAGTGCAGCACAGATAGTCTCCCTACTGCATAGCTTTGTGTGAAAGGAAATTGCAAGTAATGAGCTGTAGCTAACCAAATACAAAAGATTCATGCCTTTTCCCTTGTGCTGTTTTGGCTGCCCAGTGCCAGTTCAGGCACAATTGCACTATGAAGCAAGGATGCAGTTATTGCGAGCAGGATTGTATGTGTGCATGAAGGGGTATCTTCTTGCTAACATGAATATACTGTGAGCCGTACCATCTATCTGTGCTGCTGAATACAGAACACATAGAAGAAGGAAGTAAGGAGGAGTATTTTAGGTCTAACTCCTTGTGATGCCTCTCCTGGGAATGTAGTACTTATTAACGCATTTCAAAGTTTATCTGGTTTGGTATGTTTGAGAATGCATATATAACCATCAGATGTGAATGGGTACACCATGCAAGTGTCAAGGAGCCTCTCTCTGGATCAGAGTAAGAAAATGCAGGCATTTGCAATACCTTGTATTAAGGACACTTCTCGGAGCTAAGCTTGTTTGGCTTAAACAAAATACAAATAGATTTGCGTAGCACACTTACCATGATGTATTGTGCAAGCACCGCACATATTAGTTCCCACATACAGCCCACATACAGCCCTCAGTGAAGACGTGCCTTTACCACCACATTACATAACAGACCTTCCCTAGCTTTGGGTGCAAATATATGGCTGCCTGACAATCACATGTGCCATATTAGAATAACACCAAATTTTCTTTTTTAAATTCCAGTAAATCTGCAATCTGGGTGGCACAGACATTGTAGTACGTGTGAGCCAGCCTGCCTCTGTGCTTCCCTAATTATGTGCTTCATCCATAACACATCTTATGGCAGGATTCCTGACAGATTGTGTCACACATACCAAAACTGTAAACTTGTCTGCAATAAATCCAGGACCCATGGAAGCGTGTTCAAGCTGTAATTTCCTAAATTTCACAGTCCTCAACATTAGATCCCACAAATTAGGCCTGTTGCGTTGGTCAAAACCCAACCAACTCCCAGGTTGCGTGGTGCATTGCACCAGTTGCACCATTCATAAGCTGCATAATGGTGGCCACGCATGGAGACAACTGCATAGCTGCTAATGTACTGTGGGTTCATCAGACAATGGAAATTCCAGTACAGGTGTATCATAAAAAACAATGTATTTGTTGGAAACGAGTGTAATACACACAGGAAATTATGCAGTGGGTGTGGCAGGCTGGATACTAAGAAGTGTGAAGTTATCTTCACTTTCTCTTACTCTCTGTTAGTTTCAGCTGGGTGCTGTAGGTGTTTTAAGAGTGTCTTTGTGATTGTTGTTTTTTGATCTTGTCAGTGTGTGCTCTGTGTCATGTGTCTGTGTACTTTCTTTATGTCCTTTTTTAGTGTTTTGTCAAGATATTTCTCACTGTATTGTTGGGAATTTGTCTTGGGTTTAATCTTTTAGGGTAGTTATAGCTGTTAGGGGGCATTATTTAGGGTTTAGTGTGTTTCAGAGGGATAGAGACATGTCTGGGAGGAGAAAGATATTTTTTTTCAGAGGCAGAGTTGGGTGCGCTTAAATGGATAATTGTCCATTACCTGTCCAGGATATTGGTAGCTGGGTGTAGGGTGAGCCAGGGCTACCCAGTCAAGGATTAGAAGGATCAATGGCAGTGTGTGAGCTGGCACCACCAGAAGACTTTTTTGGTTGATCAGACCAGTGTCCAAATAAAGCACTGATGGGGTGATGTGGTGACATGGGAAGCTGTGCTCATCAGTCTCCTTGGGCTGGAGATTGGAAGACCTGTAGGTATGTATATATGTTCCTTCTGCATTTTGATGTAGCTATATCAGTAATGCCAAACATAAACATGGACTGTACTTCCTTTGTTTAGTTGTTTCCTCTTACTGCAACATGTACAATGTATAGCAACACTAAAATAATAAAAATAAATGATGAAACCTCTGTGGACTTTGTGTGCCTACATTAAGCAAACATAAAGCAAGCACAGTGACAATGGCTCCATTGCCATACCCTGGCATGGGGGCTGCTCAATGGTTAGTGGGTGGAAATTCTTGAGAAAATGCATGGAATTATGAGCATTTTCTGATGTTACATACCTGGATGACCTGAAAATGCATCCAAATTGCCAGAGTACCCACTGTTAAAGGCTAAGCTGGAGATCTATGTCCAAACACCATTTAAGTTACATTTTCCATGTGTGATGGATTGTGCTACACATGTACACAGATGTCTATGCATTACACATGTCTATGTGTGCAGAACTGTGTTTTTACAGGGCAACACCAAAACACCATACCAGCTGACAAGGTATGCATCCTTGTACAAAGTTGGAAGGTACAAAGATTTAACACTAGTCTACACTCTATGCACCAGTGTCAGTAAAGCCTTTTTATGGCTTACAGTATATTAAATATAGTGTATGCCTGTCCTTTTTCATCATAACACCACTCTGTTATTCTGAGAGTCAATGTTGAAACCCGTGTATCATGGTATAAAGGAGTCTGGCATGATGGCGGCCACCATTACAATATATGCCACATGCCTGTGGCATGCTTCAGCATGTGATGATGGATACATATGAACTTCATCATCCAGCCAGCTCAGGCCTCCAAGCAGACTAGCTGCGTCCAATTGTCTGGTCATATTTAGATATGTGTGTCTAAGCTGCTGTATAAATCAGAACTACTGTAAGATATAAATGTAAACACATGTAAAAGCAAAATTTACAATGCATTATCCAAAATCATGTCTTCTAGATGGACATCTACCATTTATCCGTGCAGAGGTAAACTCCTTCCATGGCCCCAGTGTTATCAGTAAGTGTTATTAGTACATGTACGTAGCATTTTGAAGTCTGTGTACGGTCTATGTGAAATGTAGCATTGTGATATGTTGTGGAAGGTAACAATCACCTAATACCAATTTGCTGTCATTGTGTGAAACACAACAGAACCTGCCCACAGATTCATTTGGAATGAACAAGGAGGAATTTTATTGTGAATGTAGGGTGTATATAAACAGGCCCACAGGGTCTAAGCATCTTTGCATTTGTGTTAATGTTCGCAATTGTATACTCAATGCAGCTTTTGGCATAATCTTGTGCATAATCTACATGCACTGAACACAAACACATTAGCACGTGCAACAAATGGCACAAACTTAAACAATCATGTTTGAACTTATGTAGCAGCATAGTAAAGTGTGTTGTGTTAAGCATGTCTGGGCAGGGTTCTGGTGCATATGTCCAAAATAGTGTATGACAGAGGTGCAGATGATGTGCAATAATAAAACACAAACACTGTTAGCAATCATTAACAGGTAGATATTATAAAATCATGAAATGAGTCACAAACTATGGGGGTCATTATGACCATGGCGGTAAAAAACGCCTACCGCCATGGCGACGGCTGCCAAAAGACCATCGCCGCGGCTACCAGCCATCCGCTGGATTATGACCACAGCCGGATTGCGGAAATCCGGCTGTGGCCATGCCAGCGGAATGGCAGTAAGGAGGTGCTGCTGCCAGCAGCAGCAGCACGCCAGTAGACCACCGCTGGCTGTATTATGAGAATAATATGGCCTGGCAGTGTTCTGCTGGTGGACGCTGCTGCTGACAGCAGAGCCCCGTCCCGTCTCTTGCCGGAGGACCTCCTGACTAGAGGTAAGTCAGGTGCTCCAACAGGGGAAGCTGGTGGGGGGTGTTGTGTGTGTTAGTGGAGGTGTGTGTGTATGTCTGTGCATGCATGATTGGGGGTGTAAGTTGCATGTTGTATGTGTGAGCATGTTTGGGGGAGTGAGCACGTGTATGTTGAGTTGTGTGAATGCATGTCTACGTGTATGTATGTAAGTGTGTGTGGATGTGTGTTTGAATGGATGTATGCTTGCGTGGAATGTTGGAAGGGGTGTGTGTATGCATGGGTGCGTGTGTGAAGGGAGAGGCGTGTATGAAGGGGAGTCTGGAGAGTAAGGGGGGAAGCCTGGTGAGGGGGAGGAGGGTGGGGAATACCCCTATCAGTGACAGGCAAAGGATTCCTTGTCACTGATAGTGCCTACCACCATGGTTTTCATGGCGGTAAGGATGCCACGAAAACCATGGCGGTAGGCGGGGTCATAATCTCACAGGCAGGCAAGTGTCGGCTGCCGGGCTGGAGAATGAAGTCTCCAGCCCGGCGGTCGTTAACCCAGTGGCGGTCGATGTGGTACCAAACCGCCAATGTCATAACATGGAAAAAAGTACTGCCAGCCTGTTGGTAGTGCTTTCCTCCATATTAACACCGACCGCCTATGTGATTATGCCACATATGTTCCATCAACATGCAGCATACTTTGCTCGGACATGCTGCATACTTTTGAGATCTCCAGCTACAACTTTTCAGTTTGACTGACCATAAAAGTGCCCAAACATACCTGCTCTTTACCTAATTTGTTTGTAGACAACATACCTGTCCCTGCAGCAGTATGACAAATCAAAGCAGAATTTTAAATACATGTATGGCACTGTCAGCAGGGTAGCCATCACAATCTAACTAATTTTGACTCTGATAGATGTGCCATATATTTTAAGATGTGCAAAATTATTCCTCATCAATGTATTTGACCCGTGACAGACAACAAATGGCATGGCTGTATGTGTGTTTGTTCATGAGTTGTACATTATCACATGGACAGATCTTCAATTTTTAAGCCTACCACGAGGTATAGGTGTTGTAATCCAGCCTCAGGGGTACCTGAGCCTTCTTCGGAGTCATGGTACAAGGGTCCCTGCATTATATTCAAAAACGTTCTTGGTCAGAGAAGGACTTCAGCCTGTACACATATACTACTGAGATGCATTGTCTAATTTATAATGAGTGCTGACAAATGCAGCCTTGGGATGATGTGTGTACAGCAACATGTTTAAGTATGGCGCACAATGTTTTTGGCTACAAGTGTGAACCAGAAGCTACATGTCACATTTCCATACATTTGCCTGAGGGTATATAATTGTAATGTACAACAGTCATTTTTTGTGGAAGATAAATACCAACCTCCTATCCATGTATTGGCTATCTGACACAGCATAAGAAATGCCAGTAATGTGTGCTGCCTCTTCGTCCTCCAAATGGGGTATGCAATGCAGAGCCACACTGTGTGGACTGTATCACCTTAAACATGTTTACTTATGTTTGTGAGCAAAGTCCAGCTCACTTGCACGATTCAATTTCAAATCCCAAATTTCCAAAATCTGGACCATGTGTCAAATTTTAAATCTGGACATCTTCATAAGTGTTTATCATTGTTCTGTACGATATGGTTTTAATCTCATTGTGACCACATTTATATATTGTGCACCTACACAGATGGCACTTGACTATGTTTACCTTGATCAAGTAGGGGATGTCTATGTAGTGCTAGAATATTGCCCATATATCCACCTCTAATTCTTTAGTTGGACTGGTCAGGCACATATGTTTGTGTTACAATATCAGTCTATTTTCACACACAACATGTACATGTATAACTTGTGCTACAAATGTTTTCCATTACCACTCTAGATAACACAACAGCTGAAGAGGTCAGGACCTTTGACATGTGGTGGGACCAATACCGGCACATAACAAATACTTCAAAGCCCTACTGCAAGGTGTCAAGACTGTATTAGCAAGCTAAGGCAGCGTGGTTCTGGAATGTCCCTCAGACCACAACGCCTTCAGCAGCAACCTCTACAACAAACCTAACCACAGTGGGACCAAGCCTCCAATAGGCACCCCAACCCCACGTGCCAGCCACAACACCTGCAGCCAGCCAGCCCACAATCACACGGGTCAGGAGGTGCAGAAGATAATGTGACTCCCTATTCAAGTACTGTATATAGAGGAAATAGAACAGAATTAACCTGCAGCTAGAGGGGATTTGGGGGGGCAGGCCAGTCTGAGGCAATGAGTAGAGACAATGGGGGAGACCCTGGTACAGGTGCTCCCAACTCATCCAAACTCTGTCCTGGATTAATGGCATAGAGTTAATTAGTGATAGGTTTAGTGTAGTTAGGTTTTAGCTTGTAATAGTTTTTATAGGTAAATGTTTTATATGTTTTTCTCAGTTCTTAATTGTTTTGGTGGGTGGGAGGTTGATGTTAAGTATTTGTATAAAAATACCTACAATAAACCTAAACATAAACTAACTACTATATATAAATATATATATATATATATATATATCTATATATATATATATTTTAAACAAAAGCGTCCTCTCTGTGAAAGCGCACTCCCACCAGGTTAATTTAGGAAAATCGAAATTCAGCAACTCACAGCGAATTCCTTTCAGTCTTTTCAAAATTCAGGCCTATATCGAAAAAACATCTCTGGACACGTGTTTCGGGGTTGATCCCCTCATCAGCAGAGAAACTAAAAAATATATCACCCTCGTAGGTGCAGCCATTGCTGGATGTGTTCCAGACTCTCATTCCTCTTAAAGACCACATACCTGGCTTGTTCAGCAAATTCAATTGCAAGCACCTGATTAATATATTCAAGTACCAGCCCAAGTGCATGCTGGTTATGGTAGTCCTGCGCATTTGTAGTTGCACCCAAAGTGGGTTGCTGGAGCCAGACAAAATCATGAAAAGAATACAATTCCTTAGTAGGCGAATTCGACGTGAATTTTCAAATTAGCTGCATATATTCCAACCTGCTGCTCGAAGTGTGACAATCCATTTTAGTCACACCGACCTGCTCAGAACACAGTGGTGCTGCTTTCCCGGCTGGACCAGCCGGTGATTTATTTTAAACAAAAGCGTCCTCTCTGTGAAAGCGCACTCCCACCAGGTTAATTTAGGAAAATCGAAATTCAGCAACTCACAGCGAATTCCTTTCAGTCTTTTCAAAATTCAGTCCTATATCGAAAAAACATCTCTGGACACGTGTTTCGGGGTTGATCCCCTCATCAGCAGAGAAACTAAAAAATACATCACCCTCGTAGGTGCAGCCATTGCTGGATGTGTTCCAGACTCTCATTCCTTTTAAAGACCACATACCTGGCTTGTTCAGCAAATTCAATTGCAAGCACCTGATTAATATATTCAAGTACCAGCCCAAGTGCATGCTGGTTACGGTAGTCCTGCGCATTTGTAGTTGCACCCAAAGTGGGTTGCTGGAGCCAGTCAAAATCATGAAAAGAATACAATTCCTTAGTAGGCGAATTCGACGTGAATTTTCAAATTAGCTGCATATATTCCAACCTGCTGCTCGAAGTGTGACAATCCATTTTAGTCACACCGACCTGCTCAGAACACAGTGGTGCTGCTTTCCCGGCTGGACCAGCCAGTGATTTATTTTAAACAAAAGCGTCCTCTCTGTGAAAGCGCACTCCCACCAGGTTAATTTAGGAAAATCGAAATTTAGCAACTCACAGCGAATTCCTTTCAGTCTTTTCAAAATTCAGGCCTATATCGAAAAAACATCTCTGGACACGTGTTTCGGGGTTGATCCCCTCATCAGCAGAGAAACTAAAAAATATATCACCCTCGTAGGTGCAGCCATTGCTGGATGTGTTCCAGACTCTCATTCCTTTTAAAGACCACATACCTGGCTCGTTCAGCAAATTCAATTGCAAGCACCTGATTAATATATTCAAGTACCAGCCCAAGTGCATACTGGTTACAGTAGTCCTGCGCATTTGTAGTTGCACCCAAAGTGGGTTGCTGGAGCCAGACAAAATCATGAAAAGAATACAATTCCTTAGTAGGCGAATTCGACGTGAATTTTCAAATTAGCTGCATATATTTTGAAAAGACTGAAAGGAATTCGCTGTGAGTTGCTGAATTTCGATTTTCCTAAATTAACCTGGTGGGAGTGCGCTTTCACAGAGAGGACGCTTTTGTTTAAAATATATATATATATATATATACAATACAAAAAACTTCCACAGAGAGACGCACACTCAGGAATTCACAAAAAAGTATACAGAGTGTTTATAAACACAACGCGTTTCGGCTGTCAAGCAGCCTTGATCACGTGTATAGTTCCACCAATGTACACCTAGTTTAAATACCCCCCCGGATACAAACATAGAAACAGGACTACATATTGTATTGACTTTCAAAATATGGGAAAAATAGGAATACATCTATAGAAAATTACTAAATACAACTTATTCATGATAAATAAATAAGTAAGTTAATACTTTTCCTTATATTAAAGAGCACATTACTTCCATGAATGACAAGTTAAGGGATTATATTATCATAAACACCCAATTAAACATGATACAATTTCTTGACTGACTATTAATCAATACCCATATAAATATATAAATATAAATATAAAATACCAAATTATAAAACTTTAATATAACTTATACTTATTCGTTTTAATGAATTCAATATTTTTTTTAACAAGTATAAATATGTAAAAATTCAACGTACCCAATTGTATATGAATATATAAATATATAAATATAAATAGGAACCATTCTTTAAATTTTTAATTTTAAATTGTAAGTTTTGAATTTAATTTCTCCCACTTGAAACATTAGAATTCACTTAGTCAATATATTTTTTTTAATCCATATTCAAATATCCCTATATTTCTCCCTGAAATGACTAAAGACCTATTTCCCCTCCGGATCTAGATAACAACAACATATCCTACACAATTTCTAAGTATCCGGTACCCTTGACACCCCGTGAATCAAACAAACAACTGTGTATTCCGGAATCAGGAATGCATCCGGACTCCTCCATTCTGAAAAAATAAAATAAAATAACTATATTAAAAACACACAATATCTATAAGAAACCACTACTCAATACAATAAGACAATACTGTTAACTATGTAAATAATTAATGACTAAAATCTCTCTACCCCATACTGTAATTCCTCCTCTATCTTGGCCTGCAATGCTTCACACTTGCCGAGCAGAAACGACATTTGTTGTATCACTAGAACTGGCTATCAGATAATTTGTACTCCAATTGCAGTTTGTTGAACAGGATTACATCACCATCCCTCCAGACATCCTCCAAGTATGATATCCCGAGCAGGGCCCATCTTTGATGATCCTCTATGTTCATTAGGCCCTGGCGGAGATCTGAGACCCAGAGGGGAGTACATAATGTCACCTTGCCCTTCCATCCCACAGCACACATCACCTGTAACTAAATGTGGACCACTGTCCTCATTGGGACGGGGTGAAAGGGAGCGCCCTCCTTCCATACAGTCTTTGGAGGTACTCCTCTGAGGTCATGGCAGTACCATCTGCCTGCAGGGAAGGTTCCTGTTGGGATAAGAAGAACCAGTCATTGACAGTCAACAACTTTGCAGCCCAGCTGTAGGGCCAGAGATTTAGGAGGGCAATGCCTCCATCTGTTTGGTGTCTAGTCAGTGTGGATTGGGATATTCTGGATATCCCCATCTCAGAGAAACACTCTTGTAGTTTTATCCACCCTTCGTAAGAACGCGACTTGGACTGGATAAGGGGTGTTCTGCAGGATGAATAAGAATTTGGTTAAGTATATCATGTTATAGAGGGCTGCTCAACCCAAGATTGAGATCAGGATCTTTCACCCTCTCTCTACATCCCTTCAGTAGACCTACAATATGCTTTCCATGTTCTCCTGCATAAAGAGGGCTACTACATTAGTTGTAACATAAATACCCAGCTATCGCAAGCCCTGGGTTGCCCAATGAAATGAGCAATTCACCACCATTGCTGAGGTATCAGTCCCCAGTGGAAAGGTGACCAATTTATGCCAATTTATTCGAAAATCTGCAAATGAAACAAATTGTTAAAATATCCAAGATTCTATGTATTAAGTGCTGGGGGTCCACCAGATAAAGAAAAACATTGGTGTGTAGGGAGACAACGTCTTCCCTGCCCAGGTCCCATCAAAGGCCCCTAATTTATGCGTCCACCCTGATCCACTATGCCAGGTGTTTGAGGGGCGAGTGGACAGCCCTGACTGGTACCCCAGGACAGGTCGATTCACTCAGAGAGTACCCAATTCACATGGACCTGAGTCAACCGGTCTGTGTATAGTAGGCTGATCCAGGACAGAAAATAGTTGCAGAAGCCTATCTTCCAAAGGATGACCATCATGTATGGCCATTCTACTGACTTGAAGGCCTTCTCGGCTTCCAAGTCTTAGAAGACTCCAGGCTCCTGCAGGCAACCACTGCGCACAAAGCATCCCATCAATTGCCTCGGATTAAGCCATGTAGCTCTATAAGGCATAAAGTCAGATTGGTTTGGAGCAACAGGGGATTTGATCACTTGTATTAGACGATTTGCCAGAATCATAGCCAAAACTTTAATCTCAGGGTTGATAGGGAAATTGGCCTTTTTGAGGCACAATCATCAGCTAACTTTCCCTCTTTATAACTCAGGACAATTGTGGCTTCTCAGGGGTCAGGTGGCAGGATACCCGCCTCCCTAGCCGTATTAAACATTGGCAGCATGGGCTTCGCCGCTTGTGAGTTGACACATTTATAAAATTCTGTGTGGAATCCATTTGGACCAGGAGTTTTAACATTGTTCAGCTGTGCTGTAGCTACCAACACCTCTCCCAACCTTTTTTTGCCAGCCACCCTAGGAGTTTGCTGCCCTTATTGCCAACCTCATATATCTGGCCCTGAGTGGCCAGAAATTGGGCTCTCGCCTCCTGATGCACTAGTGCTTCATATTCCAGTCTGACTTTCCCAATTCTGCGTGCCCAGTCCCCATCAGATGTGGCCACATAATCAACCTCGAGCTGCAATAATTGCTCCTCCAGTTTCTGGCATTCCTCCTATCCCTTCTCAAGCCCACCCTGCAGGCAATCAACTGATCCCGCAGGAATGCTTCATATGCTTCCCATGGGTCAGTGGCCGAGCAGGCGGTACCTTAATTTTTGGTGAGGTATCTGGCTGTCACCTTGGTCACCATTGTTTTGGTTTCTCTGCCCTCCAGTTCCCACGTATCCAGTCTCCATGTTTCCATCCAGTTCGGGACATTGTTGTGAACCTTAGTGAGCAATGACGAGTTGTCTGATATACCTCAGGGGAAGAAGAAGGCGGTCCCAGAGTACCTAGTACTCTGAAATGTGGGCATGAAAAAAGAATTCAGGTGGGACATCGCTCTCATTGATTTAGCTGCATGTGAATATTGGCATGTCTCCTGCCATAAGTTAACCAAGCCCATAGCATCCACCAAAGTGGCCAGTCTTGTCACGACTCACGTGCTGCTTGCGCCTGGAATTTGCAGATCTGGTGGCGTGGATCTTCAATGTTCGACTTTGGCCCAAAAAGGGGCGACTCTTTCTGGTAGCCACGGTGCTGTAGGCAATGGAGACGCCAAGAACAGACCGTGCCCTTCAGAAAATAGCGCCAGAGGGAAAAAAACCCTTAGGAAAAGGGGAAAAACCTCCAAACAGGAAGATTCCTGGAAAAAACAAGAACAAACAAACAGGAATCCAAAAGGAGCAAAAGTCAGGAAACACAGAATGCTGAAATCCAGAACCAAAAGGGGAGGAAATCAGGAGCGAAGACACTAACTGAGCAGAAAGTGTTGCAGCGCAAGGAAATGAAGAAAACACAGCCCTTATATACCAAAAGACAGGAAGTGACCCACAGGAAGTAAAAGGACACCATATTAGACAGGGAGAGGTACATAGAACAAAACAGAATAGAAACCATAGAGAATAGGGAACAATGAATGCTGGGAAGAGAAAGGTAACCTGGAAGGGAAGAAGACATAAAAAAAAGTACAACAAAAAGACCCCAGAAAGAAGAAAAGAAAGAGGACAAGAAGGAAGAAAGAAGAACAGGTAAGGGGGGTCAGGAGACCCCAGCAAGGCGGTGGAAAACGATAGAGCGAGGCCCCATGCAATGCCTGGGGCCTCGAAAAGTGAATGAAAGGCTGGGGGCGCGCCGCGTTTTAGAAACGCGCTGTGCGGCCCCAGCCGAACGCCCGGCTTGTGCCGAACATTCGGCTCGCGCCGCACCACGCGGCGCGACAGTAGGTCCCCCTCCCGAAGGGCCAGGTTTGAGAGGAAATAAACGGTGAAAGAGTTGAATCAGGCGAGATGCATCTTCCCAAGAGCATTCACTGAGAGGATAACCCTTCCAATGAATCAGATACTGAAGGCGTTTGTGAAAAAGACGAGAGTCACAAATTTCCTGTACTTCATATTCAGGAACATCATCCACGAGTACAGGAGGTGGACAAGGAAACTGACGTGAGTAAGGGTCAGGCACATAAGGTTTAAGCTGAGAAACATGAAAGACCGGATGAATCTTCCATGTATGAGGTAAGTGAAGACGGACAGTGACAGGATTGACCAACTGAAGAATACGGAAAGGCCCATAGTAACGAGGTGTGAACTTATTTTGAGAAAGACGTGAGGGTAAGAATTTGGAGGAGAGCCAGACTTTATCTTGCGGATGATAGTCTGGATTGGTAGCACGTCTCTTGTCAGAGCCTTCTTCATATATCTCTTGGTATGTAACAAATTAGATCGAATTAGTCTATGGATTTGGAGAAGGCGTTTGGAGAAATAGGTAATAGCGGGTAGAGGAGAGTTGGATTGTGGAGAAGTAGGAAAAGAGGTAGGATTAAAACCATATGAACAGAAAAAGGG
Organism: Pleurodeles waltl; assembly: GCF_031143425.1. Classification (NCBI taxonomy): domain Eukaryota; kingdom Metazoa; phylum Chordata; class Amphibia; order Caudata; family Salamandridae; genus Pleurodeles; species Pleurodeles waltl. The sequence continues at coordinate 276,802,478 of NC_090436.1, read as the reverse complement.
AGTGACCTTGGAGGCACTATGGACTGAGTTATTGTAGGAAAATTCTGCTATAGAGAGGTAAGTGTTCCAGTTACTTTGGGTAGAATTGCAAAAGCATCGAAGATATTGCTCTAGTCCTTGGTTCAGACGCTCGGTCTGGCCGTTGGTCTGAGGATGGAATCCTGAAGACAGGGCTCTATTAATATTTAGGGCCTGATTCTAACTTTGGAGGACGGTGTTAAACCGTCCCAAAAGTGGCGGATATACCACCTACCGTATTACGAGTTCCATAGGATATAATGGACTCGTAATACGGTAGGTGGTATATCCGCCACTTTTGGGACGGTTTAACACCGTCCTCCAAAGTTAGAATCAGGCCCTTAATGTTTTACAAAAATGCCTCCAAAATCGGGAAATGTACTGAGGTTCTCTATCAGATATTATGGTATGTGGAAGTCCATGGAGACAGAAGATATGATCAATGAATATTTGACTTAGTTCTTGAGAAGTGGGTAGCCTTTTCAGGGCAGTGAAATGAGCCATCTTCGTGAAAGAATCCACCGTGACCATGATGACCCGGTTTCCTGCTGATGGTGGGAGTCAACACATAAAATCAGTAGAGATGGTATGCCATGGGGCCGGTGGAACAGGCAAAGGCTGTAGTAATCCTGCCGGTCTGGTATGGGGTATCTTGATTTGGGCACATATGGGACAGGCCTGAACGTATCTTTCCACATCCAGCTTCCAGGTAGGCCACCAGAAAAATCGTGAAAGAAGTTCTTGTGTGGCCTTGATGCCTCTATGACCAGCTACAGGTGAATCATGGCACATTTGTAATGCTTTTTCTTGCACCTTGTTAGTGGGGAGGAATATCAGGTTTTGATAATAAAAATATCCTTGTTTCTTATGTATTAATGGTCTTAGTTCTTCAATGTTGTGGTCCGATAGGTTGGCGTATTCCAGTTGTACTTCTTCCAGGAAAGACTGAGCCACTCCAATGATCTTACGGGGTTCCAGAAGATACTGAGATGAGGAAGGAGTACACTCTGGATATCGGCGAGACAGAGCATCAGCCAGAATGTTTTGAGATCCAGGAATATATGTGATAAAAAAATCGTACTGACTGAAGAAAAAGGCCCAGCGGGCCTGACGACTATTCTGGCATACAAAATTTCGTAAACATTGTAGGTTACGGTGGTCTGTCCTCACCTCAAATGGTTCCTTGGAACCCATCAGAAACTGTCTCCACTCAAGGCAGGCTGTTTTCAGAGCCAATAATTCCCTTTCCAGTACAGAATAGTGTTGTTCAGCTGAGGAAAGGATATGAGACAAGTAGAAAACAGGATGTTCAAGACCATCATCCTCTTGTCGTTGGAGTAAGACAGCTCCGATGGCTCTCTCAGAAGCATCAGTAACGACTATAAATTGTTTGGTGGTATCTGGATGTCTCAAGATGGGGGCTTGGGTGAAGACTCTCTTTAATTCTTGAAAGGCTGCTTCAGCCGCCTCAGTCCAGACAAACCCTTTCTTTAAATTTTCCTTTTTTAAGGTGTGAGTTATGTGGCTAGTCAGTCTGGCAAAGTCTAGAATGAATTGTCGATAGAAGTTTGCTAACCCTAGGAAACATTGTGTTTCTTTTATGGAAGAAGGAGAAGGCCACTCTAGGATAGCTTGTACCTTTTCTTGATCCATAGCTATGCCAGTGGGACTTAAATGATAGCCCAGATATTTGACTTCCGTCATCTCGAACTCACATTTTTCTGGTTTGCAAAATAGTTGATGAGCACGAAGTCTTTGAAGAACTTGTTTCACATGGGAAGAATGGAGTTCAGGATTTCTAGAATAAATAAGAATATCATCTAGGTAGATCACGACTGTCTGATTCAGAAGGTCTGAAAACACTGAGTCCATAAATCTCTGGAAGATTGCGGGGGCGTTAGTGAGACCAAACGGCATAACCCTATATTCAAAATGGCCAAATGGAGTCCTGAAAGCTGTCTTCCATTCGTCGCCTTCTTTTATGCGTAAAAGGTGGTAAGCTCCTCGTAAATCTAATTTAGTAAAACGTTGAGCCCCTCTGATAGCTTCTAGTATGTCCCTGATGAGAGGCAAAGGATAACGATCTTTAATTGTTATTTTATTCAGACCTCGAAAATCCAGGCAAGGACGAAGATCCTTTGTCTTCTTGGGCACAAAAAAGAGAGGAGCCCCAGCCGGAGACGACGATGGAACAATAAGACCACTCTGTATATTTTCGTCCAGATACTCTTTTAGAACTTCTCTTTCGGGTTCCGTGAGAGAGTACATCCTCCCAAAAGGAACAATTGTGCCGGGTTCCAATGGAATAGCACAATCATATTCTCGATGTGGAGGTAGCACAGGTTTCGACGGTTTTTGGAAAACATCCTGAAACTCCAAATAGTGGTCTGGGACCCCTTGGACCGTATTAATGGACATACCAGTGGCACCTTCAGTATCTAAGGATCTTTTCGGAGACCAATACTTGTCGGAAGTAAAACAGTTCTCATGACAAAATTGCGAAGACAAAGAAACTGTCCGGGTTACCCAATTTATATACGGGTTATGTCTGATGAACCACGGAATTCCAAGAATGATGGTATGGTTGGGGGACGTGATGAGATCGAAGGAAATGTGTTCTTGATGGTTTCCCACCTGTAGACTTAACATCAGGGTAGTGGTGTCTACAGGACCCGAGGATATCAAGGATCCATCCACGGTGTGTACCTGTTCGGGTACTTCTTTTGCTTGTGTAGGAACTTGGTGAGCAGCAGCCCACGTCTTGTCCATGTATATACCACTAGCACCACAATCTAGTAATGCCATAGTCTTTTCTTGACGACCGTCAGGAAGTTGTAACAGGACAGGAAAAATGAACAAGGCGGTTGTATTGTCATTAAAGGAGCTGATTGAAGGTATAGCTGTAGATCCCGTCCCCTCCCTTCTTACAGAGGACGGGAGGTGGCGTTTCCCGAAGGCCTGGGCGGACGTACAGGACAGGTACGAAGCATGTGACCAGCAGAACCACAGTACAGGCACAACCCTCTCTTGCGTCTGTCTTCTCGTTCACTAGCAGAGAGCGGACCTCGGGTAGTATCCACCTGCATGGGTTCCCCTTCGATGTCTCTAGCAGGAGTGCGAGGTTCCTCGGAACGCTGTAGGCAAGCTCGTGAGCTACTTGGCTGGGAAAACCCTCTACTCCTTTTCTTTTCCGATCTCCGTTCCTGAAGACGATATTCGATGGACAGTGCTTGATCCATCAGGCCACGAAGCTCTTCTGCTCTGGTAGAATGTACTAGTTCATCCTTTATTTCTTCTTTGAGTCCTCTACGAAATAAAGTTACCAGAGTACGTTCCACCCAAGTGGTCTCTGCCGCCAGCTGACGAAAACGGGTTATATATTGCAGGACGTCTTGCGAGCCTTGTTGGATGTCACATAGGGCTTCTTCAGCAGAGGCTTCCAATCCAGGACGGCTAAACATCTGTTTGAAGCGACTCACAAAGGTGGAATAGTCCAACAATACAGGGTCGTTGGAGGACACCATCGGGGTTGCCCAGGCCAAGGCTGGACCGGATAAGGCACTGATAAGATAACCCACCTTGGTCCTGTCGTGGGAGAATTGGGTAGGTCGGAAGGCGAAGTACACTGTTAATGCATCCAGGAACTCGCGAAGCTTGGTTGGTTCACCAGAGAAACAAGGGGTGGAAGCGGAGATAGTTGGAACATCACTGGTGCGGAGAGCCAAAGCCTGTCGTAACGCAGCATTTTAATTGCGTAGTTGTTGCAATTCCTGAGCTTGTTGCTGAATCGTGGTCAAAAGAGATTGTTCCGGATCTGCAGCAGCCGCCACTGAGTCATCCATGGTGTTTGAGGACGTCGGAATGGTTGGGCGCTGCAATCTGTCACGACTCACGTGCTGCTTGCGCCTGGAATTTGCAGATCTGGTGGCGTGGATCTTCAATGTTCGACTTTGGCCCAAAAAGGGGCGACTCTTTCTGGTAGCCACGGTGCTGTAGGCAATGGAGACGCCAAGAAGAGACCGTGCCCTTCAGAAAATAGCGCCAGAGGGAAAAAAACCCTTAGGAAAAGGGGAAAAACCTCCAAACAGGAAGATTCCTGGAAAAAACAAGAACAAACAAACAGGAATCCAAAAGGAGCAAAAGTCAGGAAACACAGAATGCTGAAATCCAGAACCAAAAGGGGAGGAAATCAGGAGCGAAGACACTAACTGAGCAGAAAGTGTTGCAGCGCAAGGAAATGAAGAAAACACAGCCCTTATATACCAAAAGACAGGAAGTGACCCACAGGAAGTAAAAGGACACCATATTAGACAGGGAGAGGTACATAGAACAAAACAGAATAGAAACCATAGAGAATAGGGAACAATGAATGCTGGGAAGAGAAAGGTAACCTGGGAAGGGAAGAAGACATAAAAAAAGTACAACAAAAAGACCCCAGAAAGAAGAAAAGAAAGAGGACAAGAAGGAAGAAAGAAGAACAGGTAAGGGGGGTCAGGAGACCCCAGCAAGGCGGTGGAAAACGATAGAGCGAGGCCCCATGCAATGCCTGGGGCCTCGAAAAGTGCATGAAAGGCTGGGGGCGCGCCGCGTTTTAGAAACACGCTGTGCGGCCCCAGCCAAACGCCCGGCTTGTGCCGAACATTCGGCTCGCGCCGCACCACGCGGCGCGACAAGTCTTGTGTTGGGTCTCCCCAGATCTCTGGATTGAGTCACCCTGTCCATTTCACCCCGGTAGTGGCAGATTGAGACCCCCCCTATGATGGTCAACACATCCAGATAGCTTGTCAGCCAGGCCCCCATGCGCTCCAAACCCTTAGATTGTAGGTCGGGGGAAGTACCATGACCCAATGACCACATCTTCTCCACAGCAACGGCCATGGATCACAGCTTGGCAACCCTGTGTGTCCTTCCAAGTATGGATGACCTCCATGGGTAAAGAGTGGCAAATCAGGATGCTCACCTCCCTTGATCCCTTCGTGAAGCCTGCATGTGCCAGTACCTTTCATCTGCCTCTATACAGGAACCCACAATTATTGCCTAGCAGATGAGTTTCTTGTAGCAGGATTATGTCTGTGTTATGTCAGAGTAGGTACTTTCTCACCATCCCTTGCTTATCCCCCAGACCATGGACATTCTACTAGAGAAGCTTCATGGTCAAGCCTCAGTGCTGTACCCCTTTTATTTCATCCTCCATTAGCCCTTGGAGATTTCGCAGTGTCCATCTGATCTGGCCCTTCCAAATCTTTTTAATCTCGCCCATGTCTTCAGTAGAATAAGCCCCCTAGCCCCAGCTCCCCCCTCCCAATCATCTCGCACTCCGGGCCTAAAACTACCCACCACCCCAGTGCCCGAGATGCCTGACACACCAATGATACAATCAAGATGGAAATCATTCAGAACATTGTGCTTCTAAAGCAAAATCTCAGATGGCCATTTGCTTGGGAGCACGTGGACCTTTTGGTACATCCATGTGTGTCCATTTCAGGCCCTAAAAAGCACTGGTCTTTTGTGTCCAATCAGCTGCTTGGCCCCATCATGTGGGCCCCTAAAAGTCACATCCTCACCTGAGCAGATTCACGGTCATTGAAGTCACCACTGGCCCTTTCTTAAACTCCTCGCTGGGCCTGGATTCAGGGGAAGAGTTATCCTGGTGCTCGGAAGTATGATCTAGCTCAGCTCATTTCATACACAATGGTAGGATGTATGTGTGTTGTATTTCCTTCACAACCTTTGATTGCTCTGTTTCTGCCTGTGCCCTCTATGGGGCTGCTCTTGGTCGACAACGGGCATTCTTTTTTGATCTGAGCACTGTCCTTTTGTCCCAAGCCGCAGTTTTGGAGTCCGTCAGCGGAGCACAGTCCCTGCTCTTTAGCCATGTCCATGCCTCCTTAGCAGAGGTAAAAACATGTGTGTTTCCATGGTCCACCACATGAAGTTTAGTGGGGAAGCAGAGTGCATATTTCAAAACAAGTGCCCTCAGCTGCTGTTTCATGCCCATGAAGGTTTCTCACCAACATTAAACTGCCTGGGTGTACTTCGGGTAAATGTTTACCAGTCCCCAATCAACCTGCCATGGACCGTGTACCCATGTTCTCTGGAGGATGTCATCCCTGTCTCGATAATTGAGGCGACTGACCACCAAAGATCTAGGGGGCGTCCCTGGTTTTAGCGGGTCCTCCAGCACCCTGTGTGCTTTCTCGACAGTAAAGTATTTTGAGTCCTAGCCACCCAGAACTTCCTGCAGGAGTCACATTTCCATGGAGAGGTTCCTTCGGGGCCCTTCGCTACATTTGGGGTGGCCCACTATTCGCACATTTTTATAGCCTGAGCGGCCTTTCACATATTCAATCCTGTCCTGAATAGGCCCCACTTTGTGCCGCAGTTTCTGTATTTGCTTGTCATAGTCTTTCAATGTGGGCTGCATCTTTGTACTGTTTGCTCAGTTTCTTCCACCCTGTTAGACAGTTTGCGGTGTTCCACTCTCAGGAGTCTGGAGTCTATGGCCACAGCTTGGATCTTGCCTTCCAGTGCCATCTTGGTATCCCCTATGGCAGCCAGAATTTCTGCTCCATAGGCCTCCAATCCCTCACCCAGCGCTGGACCAGCAGTTTTCCCCATGGTCCCTCCATCCCCTCCAACCTCCGGTAGCAGGCCGGTCTCCGATTGTTTGATGCACACCATCATGGATGCAGAGGCAGTAGCAATCATTTGCAGGACATTGTGTGCACAGCCAAGAGCATAGGGGGCACCTAGCACCAGGGGTCACCACAATCCTTCAATCCCTATCTGTTGGAACAGTGGACCAGTGCTCCCACTCTCGGATGCAGGATGACACTGGAGACACCATCCACCCAGTTTATCCACTGATTTGGGGTCCACAAACTGATGCGTCTACCTCAGGAGACAGGTCAGTCTGGTCCCTGCTTCTCCAGTAGTTTAGGCAGTCTGCCGAGCAGGCCGCAGGGTAAATCCCCAGTGCTAGGCCTCAGCACCTCTAACACCAGAGGGCCCGTTCCTCTGGTTTCCCACATTGTGTGCCATAACCTAGCTGGCCTCTCCCACCACTGGGCCCTCAGGAGTCATGCATCACCAGGTTGGAGCAGGGAGTCCAGTCTCGCTGGGCCTCCCAACGGGCCATTCTGTGCCGGCAGGTGTCTCTAACCACTTTAGGGTGCTCCTCATGGCCCTAGTCTTGTTAACCTTGGAACCAGGCACAGGCTGCACAAGCCCTCCAGTAGAGGGGCCTGGCCCGGAGCTTTCCTGTGCCATAAGATTGGCGACTTTACTCTGCCCCACCTCTTTCCCTGCCACAGCCTTATTACTGCAAGAGCCCCCTTAATGATTCGGTTCTCAGCAGTCTCAGGCATCTCTTCCCCAACAGTGGTCCAACTCCACTCAGTCCCAGGGGGGTACTAGGTGACCTGGGGCCCCACCATCACTGATTGCACCCCTGCTGTGCAGAACATTCGCCACCAGGAGGGCCCGGATTGCAGAGTTTCATGGGCACACATCCGGCGCCATCAAAGGTTGGCTACCCCCCCATTTTACAATCTTAATGCATTTGTAAGTGGTTGTCTTAGTATGATTTGACAGTCCACCTAAGACAGATAGTTACCTACTGTAGCACTGTGTGTGAAAGAGATACAGCATGTATAAGTCAGATGGCTTTGTCACTACAGATTACTGATTCCGGGCTGTGCTAGGACACACACTGATGCCTGCCACTAACACACACCCTTGCACCATTGTGCAAAGAGGTCATTGTTGTTATTTGGCTACAAATCATGAATATGACCCCCACCTACTTGGAGAACTAAGTACTGACTACTTGCTAAGTGTGGCACTACATGCATGTAACTTTGTGCAACTACTTGCAAAGTTTGAAAACCACAAGTCTACCATTTCCTCTTACTCTGTGAAGGTGTTGATTTGTTCCTGGATCTGTGCTGTGGTTCCTAATCAGTAATATGTGTGTATTTTGTACAACTGATGTCATGTGTTGTTACATTCACACTTAATTCACAGGAAATACAAGTGAGGCCCCTCAGGGGCAGAGGAACACATTTATCATACGTATCCCAGTGTACCTTTCAACCCAATGCATCAGTAGATACAGGACCCCAAAAATAATTAGTTGCATTTCATGCATACTGACATCCAAGGTGTTTGACCGACCTTGTACATCCTTGTGTGGCATAGGTATGATGTAAATTCAGAAGGAGTATGGGCCTGAGTATCTGCATATTATCACTGCAAGCATAAATTAGGTGCTTTAGGATCTCTTCAGTGGAAGCATTGAGGCTATCATATATGCTTGATCACACTGTCATGTTCACTAGGCTAGATATATGTGGATGAGTGAAACTGTGTTATGTCTCACATGCCTCACAGAGACCATTTTTAACAGGTAGGCATTTAGGAGATTAGTAAGGCATTTTCACTCTGTGCCAGTCAAGTAACTGAAGCTGTCACACCATGATGTTCAATTGTTAGACAAGACATTCTGCATAATACCATGGCAGTGGATGTACATGATGTTTGGGTATATACAACAAGAGCAGGTGATAGTGACTTTAGCTCAATCTCCTTGAGATGCTAAGTGGGTTTTGTATATCTACATCCACCATGGTATAAGTAGTAATTTCTGCACCAGACATACAACACTCAGTTTAATAGGAGTGCATGTATTTACAAGCGAGGGTTGGTCAGCATGTCAATTTTTGCATTGTTTGGGCAATGGCACCAAAATTGAAAGTGAGCAAAGGATGTCCAGGCAGAGTCCATTTGGGAGGCATGTCATGTGACATGTAGAGGTAATGAAAATTTCAGTGAGGAGATGCAAATTGCCAGTAGGGAAGGTAGGCCACTTCAACAGTACACAAGTGGATATGATTAACAGATGGACAAATAAAAAGGGGCACTCATGGGTAGCAAAGGAGGTGGCATTATGATAGACACAGAACCACTGGGGAAATGTCCAGGCACCACAGACAAATGTTACCTGGCTCTTTGCCAACGGTAATTAGAGAAGCTGACATCTTCCTCCTCTGACGGGTGCTGTGCCTCACCTGCATTTGGTGGTGTTTGTGTGGGAGGCATTTGGGCTCACACAGACACACACACATCAGCGGCAGAAGATGTGGCTCCACTGGCCCAGCCTGAATTTGTCTGTGCCAGCAAGGGAGGCATCACATCACTGACAAGAGTTTGATGATTTCTCAGCAATGCAACAACGTCTCTGGTGCGCTCCATAGATGCCATGGTGGTAAGGATGGTCCCCAGCTCTGTGGCAACCTCACTGGTGTCAGATGTTGAGGCCTGTTGTTAAGCATTATCAGCTGCACTTTATGTTACACATAGATGTGCTGAACATGTGTTACTAACAAAAAATCAGGGAAAGTTACACTATTTTTGATTTGCAAATGGCAATATATGGACATTGTTCACACAACCACTGAAACACAAGGGGGGCATTTGTATGTCATAGCAGACATTGCACAGCAGTTACACAGCTTTCTGGCCTGTCCTTGCTGAAAGGGTGAGTGCATGTAAGGGCCTCATTTACCATGTTGATGGACTTATTTTCATATCATGGCTATATTTATGTAAGTTTCACTTATGGACACCACTACTGAGAACACTGCACCATGTCACCAGGGTGCCTTCAATTCCCTCTAGCCATTACATAGCCCGCAGGCCCTAACAAAGTGATGTTAGTTTGGTCATCTATCAGTTTTGGTCCATCACTCTGCCTTTCACACTGTGCACCATGCCAATCTGCCTTGTAGTGTTGTATTGAATGCAATTTGTGCATTCATGTGGCCAAGGGCTAATATGTGACAGACAGCCACACAATTCTCTACAGCAAGCAGCCTTGATGCAGTGAAGGAATGAGTAAGGGCATACCTACCATTGTTTACTTTTTTTTGTGTTCTCCTGTGATATTCTAGCACACACCGTCATTTCCAGAGTCCAGACCAACAGAAACTGTGAAGCATCTCTGAAGGGGATAAGCACCATCAGACTTGGAACTACTGAACCTCAGCCCATTTTATCATTACCCAAGTCAGCCCTCTGCAGAGTAACACAATCCTCTTCACTCAACCCTGCTCACTTGTACACATACATGACTCCTCTGTCAATCATCATTTGGGTCCAGGGCCAGGACTTACTCTCAAACACTGATGACACCCAGATCATACATTGAATCTAATTAGACACCAACACCACCTAAATTAGTTACAATCTGCAAATGACCAACATGACTACCTGTCAGTCAGAGCTATAGCTCATGCTGAACCTCACAAGAGAGTTGTGATGATAATCTGTAACAAACACCTAACCTGGTTGCACACACAACCACATCCACACACTTTACCCTCCAACCATCACCAAACTCTGCCCATCATCCTGGACACCTGGCTCATCCTGTCACTTCAAACGTTCCTGTTTAACATTCTCCTGCTTTGACATATGTAGCATAGTCTGACTTTTCTGCTTATGCTTCCCTCCTGACATCTGCTACACCTCTGACAGGCCTACATCACATGTCAAGTGTAGAGCACTAATGCCCTCTTCTATGCCACCACTTCACTGATACTACACAAGTGTGACACTATCAAAAACAGCAGTGCATAACTGTCACACAGGCTACCTTGTGGCACAAACATCACCTCTCTACTCCTTGAGACTCAATAGCTCCCCATTCAGAGGCACTACTAGTTTTATGTGCTCAGCCACGTCTACATGGCACTACACTACTATGGACAAACCAAGCTCACACACCATCTATGCTTCAAACAAACACTCTTGGACCTCTAGTGTGAATCGCTTACATTTACCCCAACCACCAAAATACATTTCTACAAGACAGAAGGTGGTGTGGTCTCCATCATGGATGGCAACACCTGTGAGATCTGACCCAGCACATCAGGGCAGGTGTGTGCAATGTGGTTTTATGCTTGTGACTGTACACATGGCCTTTCACATGACCCTAGTTAAAGAAACTTTACATACTCAACCCCTGAGTCCCCTCTCAGGTGAAAAGTTAGTCCTCTGGCAAACCCATTCCACTCGATTAGTTCACACTCCACTTTTGGCTGCGTAGTCGCAAGACAAACACATTTGCATCATAGTGCAAGAGGGCATGTATTGTCACAGTAACATTGGACAGGTTTCTCATGTCCATGCAAGATGTGCTGCTCCAGTCCATGTTTTTTACTTTGTATTGTAGGACTTGTAGTCCCGCTCATGTTAAACATTACACTGCATGCTGCAGTATTCAATGAACAACCTGGACTGGGGTAACACATTCCACATGGACATGAGAAACTTGGCAGAGCTGGACTGGCCTGGGCAATTTGTCACTGGGCAAGAAACTAACATTTATGTGATGTATGGGTTGACATGTTAGACATTCCTGCACTTTCCCTTGCACACAAGCAAAAAGAGCAGATGATGGATGGAACGCTGAACAATGCAAACATTCACCCCCAGTCACAAAGATCTGGGTTTAATCCATTTTTTTTTTACCACCATGCCACCCCAGTTTGGAAATCAGTCTTGACGCTGTTCCCCATGGGAACAGACCAGCTCGAACTGTCAAGCCAGGTCCTCCCTGGACCAGAAACAAGCATCCTCGGACCGGTTTCAGGGTATCACCCTTCATCAGCCAAGCTAGCTTGAATCCAGTGGAACCGTGAGCATGGACCCACGTCTGGGCATACCCTTCACACCTAGAGAGACAAAATCAAAAAGAACAGATGATGGACGGAATGATGAACAATGGAAACATTCAACCCCAATCACAAAGATCTGGGTTTAATACATTGTTTTTTGTAATATGTCACTTTTATTGATGCATCCCGTGATGCAACACACTCCTACATGTCGCAATGCTGATTTGCAGCACTTCCAAGTGCTTCACAACACGCAAATTAGCATCACAAAAGGCCCAGTTGTCTTATGCCACATTGCACCATTTTATTTTGATATGTCAATAGTTTCTACACAGCTTCGGACTTTATGGCATGGAGTGAAGCGCCATAGAAATGGTGCATTCATGTTGCAAGGAAATGGCGCACCACAGCACATTTTTTTTTGATACAACACAGCATTGCATCACTTCTCGTAAATCTGGCACTTGGTGTGGAATGTCTTTTTTTGGTGCTTTCACTGTTTTACTGTCGAGCTATTGCACACATACTTAACACACTGTCTTTAAGTTAAGCTTGACTGCTCTCTGTCAAGCTACCAGAGAGTGAGCATGGGTTCATTTAGGGCTTGCCTGTACCTTACCCTGAAGAGGACTGTGGTTGCTGCTTGATCAGTGCTCATACTCCAGTCAACTAGTAACCTAGGGCCATATTTATACTTTTTGACGCACAACTGCGCCACTGCAGTTGTGCGTCAAAAATGTTAACGCCGGCTAACGCCATTCCAAAGCGCCATGCGTGCGCCTTATTTATGGAATGACGTTAGCCGGCGGAGCTGACTGGTGTGCGTAAAAAAAAAATGACCCACACCAGGCAGCGCCGGCGTAGGGGAAAATGGAGCTTGGGCGTCAAAAAATGGGGTAAGTCGGTCTGAGGCAAAAAATCTGCCTCAACCCGATTTGCGCCATTTTTTTTTAATCCCACCCTCCATTGACATGACTCCTGTCTTAGCAAAGACAGGAGTCATGCCCCCTTGCCCAATGGCCATGCCCAGGGGACTTCTGTCCCCTGGGCATGGTCATTGGGCATAGTGGCATGTAGGGGGGCACAAATCAGGCCCCCCTATGCCACAATTCTTTTTTAAAAAAAATACTTACCTGAACTTACCTTAAGGTCCCTGGGATGGGCCCCTCCATCCTTGGGCGTCCTCCTGGGGTGGGCAAGGGTGGCAGGGGGTGTCCCTGGGGGAATGGGAGGGCACCTCTGGGCTCCTTCCGAGCCCACAGGTCCCTTAACGCCTGCCCTGACCAGGCGTTAAGAAATTACGCAAAAGCGGCTGGACGTCATTTTTTTTTACCCGCCCACTCCTGTGCGCCATTTTTGCACGGGAGTTTAAATAAGGCGCACATGCCTTGGAGTCATATTTTAGACGGGAACGCCTACCTTGCATATCATTAATGCAAGGTAGGTGTCCACGCTAAAAAATGACGCAAACTCCAAGATCTTTGGCGCTAGACGGGTCTAACACCAAAGTATAAATATGGAGTTAGCTTTGTGTCGGATTTGCGTAAAAAAAAATGACGCAATTCCGGCGCAAACAGAGTATAAATATGCCCCCTAATTTCTAAAAGGAGGCTTTGGCAAGAAAACACAAAGGCTTCCACAAAACCCAGCATGAATTTAAAATGTGAATGAAATTCAGAATGTTTCCAGTACTGTTCTATGCTGCAAAGTCAAGGGTTCTGAGAAAAGATATGAAATTAAATGGAAATCAGGTTATTGTCCATGATTTCGGCATTCAGCATAAAGATAAAGCACAAGGTCATGAAGCTTAGTTGAATACTGAAACGTGCCACAGACAGCCCACCTAGCAGTGGGCATAAGTGCATGGAGTGAATCTTGACAGGTATTATCGGTAGTCAAATTAGGTTACTATGACGCCTTTATTTTTGCATTTGTGCCATTTGTCAAAATGTGTAGCTCCAAATTATGGTAAATTATCAAATTAATTTAGAGCAGTGCAGGACAGCCTACAGTGGAAGGATTTCCAACTTGAATAGCATGCAAGGGAGATCACTTGGAAGTGGAAGAACACCACTGACTAGTACAAATTTCCATTTATAAAATGTGACAAATGTATCTAAGGAAGTACAAAAGTAAAAAGGCACTGAAAGCTGGGATTGGTGAAATGTGCACAGTTTTATCGTAATGACCTCTGAAGGCTACAGAGGAATTGCTCCCATATTCTCATAGCGGATATACAGGGCCGTAACACATAAAGAAAGCACTAGAGGTTTTAATTTAAGACAGTTCTCTAAAACAGTTTTGAGCTGAGTGGTATCTTGATAAATTAATCTGGAGCTGTGTTATTTTGCCAGCATAGACTGCGTTAAATGGTTGTTTAGTACTGGAGTTTTAAAGGAATATGCTAGTTTAGTTGCAGAAGTAGCAGCATTTGGTGACATCTTAAAGTAATTACTGAGCACACTGGAACACAATAAAATAATGTAACACAAAGCAAAATATTACTGCAAAAACATACAAGCACAACAAACTAGTCAGAACACACTGCAACACAACAACCACAGTAATCACAAAAACACATCACAAGAAAAAAAACACAAAACATTGCCACCACAACAAAATGCAGCAAAACAAATATATACAAACATTCTTGTCACTCAATACCATGGCACCTCATGTGGAAACATCTACACATAGCTGTAAGAAAGTACCCTTTTTCTTGGCATGGTTATCCCCATTTTCTGCCTGATGACAGTGTGCTTAACTGTGTTCACAGGGATCCTGCTAACCAGGACCCCAGTGATTATGATCTCTCTCCCAAAACTATATATTTCACTCTCAATTGGCATACTGGTGCCACCTTATAAGTCCCTAGTATATGGTATCTAGGTACCCAGGACATTGAATTTCCAGGGGATCCCTATGGGCTGCAGCATACATTTTGCCACCCATAGGGAGCCCATGCAAAGGCTTCTGCAGGACTGCCATTACGTGCAATGCACCCTTTCACTGCCATTTACACTGCACCAGGTAACTTATAACTCACCCCTATAGCAGGCCCTCCAGCCCTGAGGGCAGTGTGCAAAGTACCTAGGAGCAGGAATGCCATTTTACGTGTTTACTGGACACAGGTCACTACCTATGTCCAGCTACATAATGGTAACTCCGAACATAGGCATGTTTGTTATCAAACATGTTGGAATAATACGCCAAGACTTTTGCAAGCATTGGTTGTATGATTCCATGCACTCTGGGGGCTCCTTAGAGGACCCCCAGTATTGCTATTCCAGCCTTCTGAAGTTTTCCTGGCAGCCGGAGCTGCTGACACCTCACAGACAGGTTTCTGCCCTCCTGTTGCTTGAAATGCTCGAGCCCAGGAAGGCAGAACAAAGGATTACCTTTGGGAGAGAGGTGTTACACCCTCTCCCTTTGGAAATAGGTGTTACAGGCTTGGGAGTGGTAGCCTCCCCAAATCACTGGAAATGCTTTGAAGGGCACCTTTGGAGCCCTCCTTGCATAAACCAGTCTACACCAATTCAGGGACCCCCAGTCTCTGCTCTGGCGCCAAACTGGACAAAGGAAAAGGGAGTGACCACTCCCCTGTCCATCACCATACCAGGGGTGGTGCTCAGAGCTCCTCCAGAGGCTCCCTGGGTTTTGCCATCTTGGATTCAAGGTTGGCAGGGAACTCAGGGAGCATCTGAGTGGCCAGTGCCAGCAGGTGATTTCACAGCCCTCCCCTGATAGGTGCTTACCTTGTTAGGTGACCAATCTCCCTTTCGGGGCTATTCAGGGCTCCTTTGGGTGGTTCCTCAGATTCAGATTGCAAGATTCCAGCAGGAATCCTCTGCATCCTCCACTTCAACTTCTCACTCAAGAAACTGCATCTCGACCCTTCAGGAACTCTACAAGCTGCAACAAAGAAGCAAGACGCCTTCTGCAACATTTTATCTCCGGCTCCTGCCAGCAACTGCAACTGTTTTCCGGTCGTGCATTCCCTGAGGACAGCCCATGTTCAGCCTGCACTCCTCTGCCTCTGCAGGCACCAACTGCAACGACGACTGGCTGCGTGGATCCCATCTCCTGCTGAGCTGCATGGATACTGCATCATGGGTGGTGGACTGAAGTGGTCCAGACGGTCCCCTCATCCAACTTTCCAACTTTGGTGGAGGTAACAGCTTGCCTCCCCACACAAGACAGCACCCCAATGCACTGCTTGTTTTGCAGCTGCCAAGGGTTGTTGGCATCCTTCCTCCAAGTTTTTCATGCATCTTGTAGCTTTGCCCCCCAGCACTCTATCCTGCGATGCACAGCTTCCTGAGTGGTTCACTAGCGGGAGCCTTTGTCGCAGTGCTGCGGGAGCCTATTTTGCACCTTCCCTGTCCCCGTGTTGGGGGACTTTTGTGCATGCTGCCTGGTCTTCTGTGGGCTCTCTGAGTTGCTGAGAACCCTCTCTGACTCCCCCTCCAAGTTAGAGTCTGCCTGGTTCTTCCTGTCCCAGGCAGCGCCATTTTCCGCTAACTGCGAACTTTGCATGGGCCAAGGCTTGTTGGCGGACTCTGACCATGCAGACCCGACTGCAATCCTCCATCTGGCGTGGGACATCACTTGCACCCTCCAGGAACCTGACTTCATCTTCTTGGTTGCAGTACTGGCTTTCCTTCTTCACCTGTTGTTCTCCTTTTGCACCTTCATCTGGGTTACAGGGGCTCCTGTTCTTCCTGGACTCTTCTGTGCTTCTTGGACTTGGTCCCTTTCTTCCACAGGTCTTCTTGTTTAGGAATCCACTGTTGGTGTCTTGCAGTCTCTTCTGAGTTTTGCATAATTCTTCTTATTGTTTCTGTGTGTGTTCTAGGAAACTTACTGTGATTTACTCCTGCTTTCCTGGTCACTGGTTTGGGTTCTAGTACTTACCTTTGGGGTTTTCTAGTACTCCCAGCTCCCCTCGACACACTACACTACCCTAGGTGGGAGACTGACTTTCGCATTCCACTTTCTTAATGTATGGTTTGTGCCCCCCCCGGCCCATTTCTAACTACTGTGAATTTTACTAATTGCACTGTTTTCTAACTGCTTTTATGCATATTTCTGCATTCTAGTGTATATAATTTGTGTATTAATTACCTCCTGAGGGAGTATAGACTCTATGGTATTTTTTGTATTTGTGTCACCAAAATAAAGTAACTTTCTTTTTGTAATACTGAGGCCCGTATTTATACTCCGTTTGCGCCGAATTAGCGTCGTTTTTTTCGACGCAAATTCGGCGCAAAACTAACGCCATATTTATACTTTGGCGTTAGACGCGTCTAGCGCCAAAGTATGGGCAAATAGCGTCATTTTTTTGCGTGAACGCCTTCCTTGCGTTAATGAGATGCAAGGAAGGCGTTCCCGTCTAAAAAAATGACGGCGACGCAAATGCGTCGTATTTATACTCCCAGGCAAAAATCACGCCCGGGAGGGGGCGGGTCAAAAAACCCCGCATTTGCACCACTATTTAACGCCTGGGTCAGGGTAGGCGTTAAGGGGCCTGTGGGCTCAAAATGAGCCCACAGGTGCCCTGCCCTGCCCCCAGGGACCCCCCCTGCCACCCCTGCCCACCCCAGGAGGACACCCAAGGATGGAGGGACCCACCCCAGGGACATTCAGGTAAGTTCAGGTAAGTATAATTTTTTATATTTTTAAATTTTTTGGGGGTGGCATAGGGGGGCCTTATTTGTGCCCCCCTACATGCCACTATGCCCAATGACCATGCCCAGGGGACATAAGTCCCCTGGGCATGGCCATTGGGCAAGGGGGCATGACTCCTGTCTTTACTAGGACAGGAGTCATTTAAATGGCGTCTGGGCGTCGAAAATAATGGCGCAAATCGGGTTGAGGCGATTTTTTTGCCTCAACCTGACTTGCCCCATTTTAAGACGCCCTAACGCCATTTTCCCTCTACGCCGGCGCTGCCTGGTCTACGTGGTTTTTTTCCACGCACACCAGGCAGCGCCGGTCTGCTAGCGCCAGCTAACGCCATTCCATAAATACGGCGCCCGCATGGCGCTTCAGAATGGCGTTAGACGGCGCTAAATTTTTTGACGCTAAACTGCGTTAGCGCAGTTTAGCATCAAAAAGTATAAATATGGGCCTGAGTCTTTTATTTCATGTGTGTGAGTACTGTGTGACTACAGTAGTATTGCATGAGCTTTGCATGTCTCCTAGGTAAGCCTTGGCTGCTCATCCACAACTACCTCTAGAGAACCTGGCTTCTAGACACTGCCTGCATTTCACTAATAAGGGATAACTGGACCTGATATAAGGTGTAAGTACCAGAGGTACCCACTATACACCAGGCCAGCCTCCTACAATAGCAGGTGCACCTGAGTAAATATTGACAAAGGGTGCTAAAAACAATACAAATGCAGTATAGCACTGTGTTCACAAAACGCCACTATTGTGCAATAAACATATGCTATGTCACTATTTTAACGTAAAAGGCCATTTATTAGGAAAGGGTTGGAAAAACAGTACATTTTAATAACATTAAACCAAAAAAATCAATATTGTAAATCCGACATGTTCCTCACCTAACCTTTCACACATCACACCAACTTTCGGCCCATTGCCCCATGACTCCCTTCATTCTTCCCCTTTTCACTCACTGACTGCTTCCAGTTACCCAATCTCTCCTTCATGTCCCCTACCAAAGATCCTTCAATGAAAATCTGAGCCCTGCTTGAGAAATCCTGCACTCCATCTTCCATCGCCTGTGCTCTCTTCATGCTCTCTCAACGAAGGGTGGATATGCCTGCATGTGACTCTTCACCACCCAAGATACTACCAACCAGCTTCATTGGTATGTTCTCCTGCACCAGATTTTTTTGTTCCAAAATGTACTCACCACATTCCTAAAGTCCATCATATAATAAACATTATCCATCTGAGAAAGATGTACCCCATAATCCTGAAAAAGGCAAAGCTCCTCTTCCCGTATGCCCCTGTGCACTACTAATTGTAATATCCTTGGCCATGCAAAAAAAAAACTCATTGCCCTGTTTAGCTTCCTTCGAGCCTTGTCAACTGCGGCATGGTTCAATGTCCCTCTCAAGTATACCTGCTACACAAACACTGTCCAGACCAAACATGCCCCCAAAAAGTTCTTCTTGAGGGCTTACAAGTTCCGTTGCATGTGTTGTAGCGGAGTCATACCCAACAACTACACCAAATCATTCTCCCCCAGTGGACCAGGAGCATGTCCCGACAACCCCTCTGCAGCACCAGCTTTTATTTATGCACAAAGCGCTCACGGCATCTCGGTTTCCACCTCCCATTCTGATTAATCCACCCCCACCCCAAATGTGCTGCTGCAGTCACTGCCCTAATCCTAAAAGAATGCATCCCAAACTTGGCTGAATGCTTCCTGAGCCTGCTCAACACCATGCACAACATTGCCAACAATTGAAATGCTGTAACCCTGCTACCTCCCTCATGGCAAGTTACAGCCTCATGCCTATGCCCGCGCCACTCTTGAAACCTGTGCCACTCCCACACTGGGCAAGCCTCAAGATTTTCTCCTTCCCGCAACCACAACCACTTGCCCGTGCCTGTCTGATCCAACTTAGATTGTCGTAACCAAATCCCCATTTTTCCATGATCCATGCATACTTTGCTATGCATCACGCCTATTCAGACACCCAAAAGGCACCAAAAAACATCCAAATCACACATAACCTGAATACAGCCACCTTAAAACTAGCATAGTAGCAATCAGGCAATACGGCAAGAAGATCTTGCAACTACTAAAACACAATAGCTTTCCATAATGCTGACCTCCCCACACCCCTATCCTTGCCACACCCTTTCAAAATTCGACCCAAGATCTCATCCCTGGCTGGACCAAACCCCTAATACAATTTACCATAGAAAGAAACACCTGCCAGCTTGCCTGCAATTGTCGTGGGTGATAAACCTTTATCAACACAATGCATAATGAAATGTAACACTCTTCCTTCAAGTTCACTGTGATCCTTTATCTTCGCATCCAGCCGACGATCGTCAAATTCACCAAATTCTCTCCACACCAAACAATAGGTCCTTCTGGTGGACTCAGCCAATGACCTGTCAACCAGACCAACCACTCTCACTCCCCGAATGTCTGCGGGCAATGTTGTTTTGTCATCCTCCACTCCTGGTGCCAAACTGTGAAAGTGGTACCACTTTGAACAAGATGGGCCATCTATATCATTGTTTACACCTGATGCATGCTGTGCCTTGGGAACAATATTCAAACGCAAACAACTCTTGTTAGCCAGTTCACTTTCCCAAATTGCCAGGACCATAAAGAATGGGAATAACTCGAGAAAAGCAATACTCCGTCCTTGTCATAACTAGTGTGCCGGCCACTGTTCTGCATGCCATCTCACATCCACAACAGTCTGAAACCATACGCCCCTGCTGTGTCTGAAAAAATCTGGACCTGCCAAACCATGTCACCATCCAAAAACATCATGGACATGCCATAAATGTCTTCCAAATGTAGAGGTCATTTCTGACTGCCATACAAATCTGCACTCTGTGATGTGGCAACAGTGCCCCATACACAGCCATGCCCAAACTACTGCAAGAAGTCTGACCACCTGCATCACTCGGCAAGCAAAATTCAAGAAACCCCAGGTTCTTCTGTTCTTTTCTCAACTCACTCTTCCTCTCACTATTCACCTCCTTCAGGAAACGTTGAATCTCCTGCAGCTTTGCCTGTGACAATCTGTTAGGGTTTGTGCACAGCAAAGAGCATGTCCCCTCTCACTGCACTAGTGGGTTCTGTAATAGCTCCCTTTTAAACTTACTATTCAAACCCTTTCTTGTTATCTCACCTTCCCCCCCCCTTAGGCTTCTGTGTATGTTGTTTAATGTGCTGTTTTGTTTACACATTGGGCCTTGCTTTTACCAAGGCTTCTTTAAAACACTCCTCCCTAGGCCATGTGTTAATTCAACTCATTTGCATAATAACTGAAACTCTGCACACCTCTCAAGAACATGTGCAGCATGTGAGGACCACACCCAGCCCTTCAAACCACACCCAGCTCTGCTCACCTTTCAAGAACATGTGCAGCATGTGAGGACCACACCCAGCCCTTCAAACCACACCCAGCTCTTCGAACCACACCCAGCCCTGTCTATAAAAGGCAGCCCCCGAGCCTCACCCAGTGCTTGTGCTCGTCTACCTCCCGCTTACCTGAGAACAGATCCCTCGGCGCTAACACTCCTGCTCTCTACAGACTTTCATTGGCTTCAATGGGCGCAGCTGCTGGCTCTTCCTTCTTCTGGTTTCCGGTTCCTCCTTGCCTCAGCCTCTCTCCTACAAACAACCTGCAAAAGAGAAAGAAGACAAGGTTAGACTGATCAGTATCTCTTGCCAGCAACAAGTAAGTGCAAAACTTTTTATTACCTGAAGGAACTTTGACAACAATTTCTGGATTCGTGTGTGGACGGTTTGAAGCAAGATACCTTCCACGAACATTGTGATTCAGGCTCTTTGTTGCAAGAATACCTTGCGGAGCTTTGTGAAACAAACATTGTTTTTTTTTTATGGAACTTTTAAGAATCGAACAGTGGAAACCATTAACAGCAAGGCAAACAGTAAATCAAGGACTTGCACAAATTACATGCTGTATTTTGATGTAAAAGTACAGTATTTGTTTTCCAAAAGATTCTGGAGATATGGGAAAAGTGAGTCTGCTATTGGGAATTTAGGCTTTAGTTATATTAAGATGAATGTTTGATATTGGTAATTCTGATAACGGTATTTGTTTAATGTTTTAGAAGCTTTACAGTAATAGAAAGCACATCCCAGAGCAGTAACACATTCCAAACCTGGAAACTCGAGACCAGGATCCAAGAGGTACTTTTAGAAGAGAATTTCTAATAAATAAAGGGATAGTCAGGAACCCATTTAGGAATAGGTTGCACTTATCTGTTCTTTGTTTATGTTTCATTAGGCACCAGTTTCTACAGAAGTCAGAAAGGGCCGCAGATTTGTGCAGCACTTCAACAGTGGAAACGCAAGAACGGTGTTGTCTCTCTTTTTTATTTTATCCACTTCCCCCGTACCCTTGAGCTTCTGTTCTTAGTGCACTGTGTTAAAAACTAGTGTGCTGGAACAAGCAGTTTCAGGGTGGGGTCGGATTGTCTTCAACCTCCATCAGAACTGAACAAGAACTCAGGTGAGCTGGGCTTTGACAGAAGCACAAGCCTTAAAAAATTTCAGTTCTGGTGGACGATGAATACCGGGGAAGAAATAGAGGGCATTGACGTCACGGATATGGCGCAGGCCCTAAATGAGGACTTGGCTCATAATAAATCAGTGTCTGGCATCTTACAACATATGCAAGAGGAAATAGAGAGATTAAAGATGGAGAATACCTCTTTAAAACAGGATTTAAGCAGGTATAAATTTAGGGGATCTCAGTGGAACACAGCTTTTACGCCTTTGTTTAAAACCACCTCAGAGACAGGGGCGCCATCAAAACATACAACTTTGCCTCCCCCAGTTGAGGTTACTGTTAATGTTTCTAATGCTGTGCCCTTAGCAGCACCTGAACGTTTTCATGGAGATAGTAACAAATTCCATGTTTTTATCCATCAATGTCAATTACACTTCGTTTGTAAGCCACAACAGTTCCCTACTGATGCTACGAAAGTGGCATTCGTCTTGTCTTATTTGGGTGGCACAGCAGCCAATTGGTCAATTCCTTTCGTGGATAGAGATGATCCCATCCTCCATAATTGGAATCAATTTAAACGTACCATGACCAGCCTTTTTGCAAAACACACTTTCATGCAGGCAAGTGATAATGAGCTTTTAAATCTTAAACAAGGTAACAAGGATTTATTGACCTATCTCACTAGTTTTAATCGTTTACTCACCGAGACACAGTGGCCAGAAGGAAAGCGTGTCTCCCTTTTTTATAAAGGTTTGAGAGACGAGTTAAAAGACGCGCTGGCTCATATCGTTGATTTGCCAGAAGACTATTCGGACTTTGTAGATTTAGTTGTGAAATTAGAACATAGACTAGGAGAAAGAAAGGGAGATAAATACAAACTGGAATCACGGTTAACTTTTATTAAACACGAGAAGAAAGACACAGATAATAAACTCCCTGAACCTGAGCCTATGCAAATAGGGACACTTAGAGGTCCACTCACATCAGAGGAAAAAGAAAGAAGGAGAAAACTTCAATTATGTTTATATTGTGGCAGGGCAGGTCACTTTGCCAGAGAATGTCCAGTAAAGCCTAAAACTCCACAAAAGGGTGCTGTTTCCTCCACCTCCTCAACTGAATCGGGAAACGATTAAGCTCGACAAGGGGAGAGGTTACTTGTTCGAGAAAACATTTTAATCAAACCTCTAATGCTGCAGCCTTCATGGTACCGCACATACCTAGACATTTCATAATTCAGGTCGTTTTAATTGTTACTACCCAAGTGAGGCATTCTCTCCCTGTCCTACTGGACTCAGGCGCGACAGGAAATTTTGTGGATAATAAGTTAGCTGAAAACTTAGGACTTCCTATGTGCCTAAAGCCTTGTCCAGAAGCAGTATGTGCAGTGGATGGGTCAGAATTGACCTCTGGATTAATCACAAAACAAACAAGTCCACTTGTTATGGTCTGTCAGAACGGGCACACAGAGGTGATTAGCTTTGATCTGATAGATACTCCTAATTTTGGTTTGATTCTCGGGGTACCCTGGTTAACAACTCATAACCCAAAAATTGACTGGGTGAATAGAACTGTTACTTTAGATTCCTCTTTCTGTAGAACCAATTGCTATCAAGAAGCAGGTACAGAACAGAGCACAGTATTACACTGTGCTAGTGTTACACAAGATGAACCAAGTCTCCCTCCTGAATATTCTGACTTTAAAGACGTCTTTGATCCAGTAAAGGCTAGTGTGCTGCCCCCACATCGGTCTTATGACTGCCGTATAGATCTTATCCCAGGGGCCCCTTTACCTAATAACAGAGTATATGCTTTGACTGACGAAGAAACCAAATACTTAAGAACCTACCTAGATGACCTACTACAGTCTGGGTTCATCCGTCATTCCACATCTCCGGTATCATCTCCACTCTTTTTTATCCCGAAGCCGGATAAATCCCTGCGCGCGTGTATCGATTATAGAGGACTAAATAAGGCTACAATAAAGAATAAATATCCTCTTCCTCTAATACCTGTGTTGTTGGATCAATTAAGACATTCTACTGTATACACTAAACTAGATCTGCGGGGAGCTTACCACCTGGTCCGAGTAAAAGAGGGGGATGAGTGGAAGACAGCTTTCAAGACAAAGTTTGGTTTATTTGAGTACACAGTAATGCCCTTTGGGTTATGTAATGCCCCTGCGGCCTTTCAGTTCTTTATAAATGAGGTCCTACACGAATTCCTGGACGTTTGTGTCATAGTATACATTGACGACATCCTCATTTACTCTAAGAACTCAGAAGAACATACCCAACATGTTCGTGCAGTATTATCAAAGTTAAAAGAAAATCATCTTTTTGCTAAGTTAGAAAAGTGTACTTTTAATGTCAGCAAGGTGGACTTTTTAGGATACTGCCTGTCACCTCAAGGAATAACTATGGATGTAAAGAAAATCAGTGCTATTGCTGATTGGCCAGAACCATCCTCTGTAAAAGAAATTCAGAAATTTCTGGGTTTCGCCAATTTTTATAGGAGGTTTATTGCACATTTTGCAGACATTGCGGCCCCAATAACTACCTTGTTGCGGAAAGGGCAACGATTTCTTTGGACTGATGAGGCGGCACACGCCTTTCAACTCCTAAAACAAAAGTTCACTTCAGCCCCAATTCTGAAACATCCTGATCCTGACTTGCCCTTTTTTGTTGAAGCGGATGCTTCACAAGTAGCTTTAGGAGGAGTTCTCTCTCAACGAGATATAGTAGATGGCCAGTTACATCCTATAGCCTTCTATTCCAAAAAGTTATTACCAGCTGAACAAAATTACACTGTGGCTGAAAGGGAACTACTAGCTATCAAAGTAGCCTTTTCAGAATGGAGGCATCATTTAATGGGAGCCAAGTACCCAGTTACAATCTTTTCTGACCATAAGAACCTACAGTTTTTTGGATCACTTAAAGCACTAACACCACGTCAGATGCGCTGGTTAAATTTTTTTAGCACATTTGACTTTGTTATAACATATAGACCAGGTGCACAACAAATTCAATCTGATGTGTTATCTAGATACGGACATACCTCAGACATGAAACAAGATAAAATAGGAGAACCCATTATTCCTCCCCAAAAGTTTTTGGCACCAGTACAACAGAAGGATTTCATCACAGATCTATATAATGCACACATGCAAATAGCACCTCAGGATTGGTTAAAGGATTCCCATAACACAATACAACAAGGTTTATTGTATCACGACAACATGCTGTTAGTGCCCACCTCTGAATTACAAACACAGGTGATAATTTGTCATCACACCTCACCGTTGGCAGGTCATCCTGGTTGGGTAAAAACCCTGGAAAATGTGCAAAAACACTTTTGGTGGGACACTATAAGAAAGGACATTAAGCAATTTGTCACTACCTGTCCAATTTGTGCAAGACATAAATCTTCTCATAAGGCCCCTGACGGCTTGTTAATACCAATGCCAACACCCGAGCAACCTTGGCACACTGTGAGCGTAGACTTTATTGTAGGCTTACCACCTGTAAAATCCTTCACAACAGTGTTGGTTATAGTGGATTTTTTATCTAAAATGGCACATTTTGTACCATTACGGAAATTACCCACGGCGGCAGAATTTGCCGATATTTTTATAAGGGAAATTGTGCGTTTACATGGTTTGCCAAGCAAAGTGGTGTCAGATCGAGGGAGCCAGTTCAACTCTAGATTTTGGAAAAAATTATGTGAAAAACTGAAAATAGATGTGGCATTATCCACTGCTTTCCACCCAGAGACAGATGGACAGACTGAACGACTGAACCAAACCTTACTTCAAACGCTACGTTGTTTATTGGCTGATTATTCTAGTGAATGGTTGGAAGCTCTCCCTGTAGCGGAGTTTGTTTATAATAATACTGAGCATTCAGCTCTACTTTGCTCACCATTCTATTTCTTGCAGGGGTATCATCCAAGAGCTATACCCATTTTGTTAGAAGAGTCCCTGTTGCCTACAGTAACGGATAGACTAACGAGGTTAGGTGACATACAAGACAAAGCCAGGAAACATTTATTAAAGTACAAGGAAAGCATGAAAAGACAAGCAGACAAACACAGATCTGAGGCCCCAATGTATAAAATTGGTGACAAGGTATGGCTCTCCACAAAGAACCTAAACATAGAGGGATCCCGAAAGCTGCAACCACGTTTCATTGGACCCTTTAGTATAACTGCCATAGTAAACCCGGTAACAGTAAAATTAGATTTACCAAAAGAATATCCAGTACATACTACATTCCATGTGTCCTTGCTTAAGCCGTACAACCCAAAAACCCGACCTGAACCACCACCTCCACCCATACCAATTAAGGGAAATCTAGAATATGAAGTGAAAAGCATAAAAGACTCAAAAAGAATTAGTGGACGTCTGTTTTATTTAGTAGAATGGAAAGGATATGATGAATCTGAGAATTCATGGGAACCAGCATCATATGTACATGCCCCACAGCTGATTAGACGGTTTTATTTAAAAAACCCAGGAAAACCCCGTCCTGTAGGAGGGCCTTTGAGGGGGGCAACTGTTAGGGTTTGTGCACAGCAAAGAGCATGTCCCCTCTCACTGCACTAGTGGGTTCTGTAATAGCTCCCTTTTAAACTTACTATTCAAACCCTTTCTTGTTATCTCACCTTCCCCCCCCCTTAGGCTTCTGTGTATGTTGTTTAATGTGCTGTTTTGTTTACACATTGGGCCTTCTTTTACCAAGGCTTCTTTAAAACACTCCTCCCTAGGCCATGTGTTAATTCAACTCATTTGCATAATAACTGAAACTCTGCACACCTTTCAAGAACATGTGCAGCATGTGAGGACCACACCCAGCCCTTCAAACCACACCCAGCTCTGCTCACCTTTCAAGAACATGTGCAGCATGTGAGGACCACACCCAGCCCTTCAAACCACACCCAGCTCTTCGAACCACACCCAGCCCTGTCTATAAAAGGCAGCCCCGAGCCTCACCCAGTGCTTGTGCTCGTCTACCTCCCGCTTACCTGAGAACAGATCCCTCGGCGCTGGCACTCCTGCTCTCTATAGACTTTCATTGGCTTCAATGGGCGCAGCTGCTGGCTCTTCCTTCTTCTGGTTTCCGGTTCCTCCTTGCCTCAGCCTCTCTCCTACAAACAACGTGCAAAAGAGAAAGAAGACAAGGTTAGACTGATCAGTATCTCTTGCCAGCAACAAGTAAGTGCAAAACTTTTTATTACCTGAAGGAACTTTGACAACAATTTCTGGATTTGTGTGTGGACGGTTTGAAGCAAGATACCTTCCACGAACATTGTGATTCAGGCTCTTTGTTGCAAGAATACCTTGCGGAGCTTTGTGAAACAAACATTGTTTTTTTTTTATGGAACTTTTAAGAATCGAACAGTGGAAACCATTAACAGCAAGGCAAACAGTAAATCAAGGACTTGCACAAATTACATGCTGTATTTTGATGTAAAAGTACAGTATTTGTTTTCCAAAAGATTCTGGAGATATGGGAAAAGTGAGTCTGCTATTGGGAATTTAGGCTTTAGTTATATTAAGATGAATGTTTGATATTGGTAATTCTGATAACGGTATTTGTTTAATGTTTTAGAAGCTTTACAGTAATAGAAAGCACATCCCAGAGCAGTAACACATTCCAAACCTGGAAACTCGAGACCAGGATCCAAGAGGTACTTTTAGAAGAGAATTTCTAATAAATAAAGGGATAGTCAGGAACCCATTTAGGAATAGGTTGCACTTATCTGTTCTTTGTTTATGTTTCATTAGGCACCAGTTTCTACAGAAGTCAGAAAGGGCCGCAAATTTGTGCAGCACTTCAACAGTGGAAACGCAAGAACGGTGTTGTCTCTCTTTTTTATTTTATCCACTTCCCCCGTACCCTTGAGCTTCTGTTCTTAGTGCACTGTGTTAAAAACTAGTGTGCTGGAACAAGCAGTTTCAGGGTGGGGTCGGATTGTCTTCAACCTCCATCAGAACTGAACAAGAACTCAGGTGAGCTGGGCTTTGACACAATCTTGCCACCAACTGTTCAGTGTCCAGTTCCATGCCTAAAAAAGGCAACACCACAGTAGGTCCCTCTGTCTTTTCAGATGCCAAGGGCACCTCCATGTCACTGGCCATAGGCGGTCATTCTGACCCTGGCGGTCAAAGACCGCCAGGGCGGAGGACCGCGGGAGCACCGCCGACAGGCCGGCGGTGCTCCAATGGGGATTCCGACCGCGGCGGTAAAGCCGCGGTCGGACCGGCACCACTGGCGGGCTCCCGCCAGTGTACCGCCGCCCCATTGAATCCTGCCGAGGGGATTCCGACCCCCCCTACCGCCATCCAGATCCCGGCGGTCCGACCGCCGGGATCCGGATGGCGGTAGGGGGGGTCGCAGGGCCCCTGGGGGCCCCTGCAGTGCCCATGCCACTGGCATGGGCATTGCAGGGGCCCCCGTAAGAGGGCCCCTAAATGTATTTCACTGTCTGCTGCGCAGACAGTGAAATACGCGACGGGTGCAACTGCACCCGTCGCACAGCTTCCACTCCGCCGGCTCGATTCCGAGCCGGCTTCATCGTGGAAGCCTCTTTCCCGCTGGGCTGGCGGGCGGCCTGAAGGCGACCGCCCGCCAGCCCAGCGGGAAAGTCAGAATTACCGCCGCGGTCTTTCGACTGCGGAACGGTAAGCTGACGGCGGGACTTTGGCGGGCGGCCTCCGCCGCCCGCCAAGGTCAGAATGAGGGCCATAGTCTCAAATTGACTGAGCACCGTAAAGAAGTCACCAGAGCTGTTCCTTCCCACAAACAAAAAATCATGAAAGTAACACCCACGGCAAGAATGTGCTAAAGGCTTCAAATAACACGCACAAGATGGCACAGCCCATCAATACTAACCTCTATGCATAGATGGCACCTCCAAATTGCATTCCTAACAATGAGAAATCATCAGGATGTATTGGACAAAGCTGAACAGCAGATTTTATGTCACAGTTTCTGCTCCCCATCAAAGCCGTCTCACCAAATGAATGGCCTCATCCGCTAACCTTAGTATCTTCTGCTGTGATGAAATCATTAGTCGAAACTTCCTCTGGCCATGACAGATGGTGTATCAGTCTGAACCCCCCTTTCTGCAACGCATCCAGAATGACTCCGCACGCCTCATCCTGGACATCCCATTCCACTGCCACATCACAGACCACCTGAGAAACCTGCACTGGCTCCCAATCAACAAGAGAATCACCTTTAAACTCCTCACCCACGCTCACAAAGCACTGCACAACACCGGACCAGAATACCTCAACAGATGGGTCTCCACCCCGACCCGGCATCTCCGCTCCTCCAACCTCGCCCTCGCAACTGCCCCACACGTCCACAGAACTACAACCAGCAGTAGATCATTCTCGGACCTCACCGCCAAAACGTGGAACACTCTTTCCACCGAACCGCCCCAGACCAAAGACTTCCTTGCCTTCAGGAAACTTCTCAAGACCTGGCTGTTCGAGCAGTAGCAGCACCTTCCTCCCTCCCCCCTCCTCAGCACCTTGAGACCCTCACGGGTGAGTAGTGTGCTTTACTAATTCCTGATTGATTGATTTCTTAGGCAGCACTTCCAGTGGGGATATGATCAAATCAGCAATGGGACAATCAAAAAATGGGCCTGTGATCCTCCCTTCTGACACCTCTTTTTCCACTACTCCAGGGGGTTCCTTCGCTGACCTCAAATTGTCTGCCCAGCTATGACCCTGAGGTCCCTGGTAGCCAACCCAAAAACCCCCTCTGAAACCCCACTCAAGCCTCAAGGCTGCCTCCCTGTCCATTTAAGCCAAGGTATCAGGACCCCCTGGGCATAGAAACCCTTTGGCCCAGCCACCCTGTTGTCCTCTTCCTTTGGTCTCCCTCCATTTTTCTCACAAGACTGGCCAGGGTGGAACACTGCGAATTGGGGTGCCTATCCCCGCATTTAGAGCATTTGTGTTTGAATTCACAAGGCTACCTGGAGCAAAACCCTCTGTTGAAATTACAGCATGCCTCAACAATGGGCCCTGCTGGCTTTGGTACAGAACACCCTCTTTGCAGAATGAGACGGGGCTGAAAGGGCCAGTTTGTGGTTGGAAGTCTGCTCGCGGTGTGCAGAGAGGCTGTGGACTGTGTAGACCACATCCACTATATGCACAGCTCGGAATCAACCTCCCCCATGGCTTATCTGGGTTAACAGTCAATCATGCCCTGAACACCTCGTCGTAGCTAAACCACACATAGCTCCCGAAGTCGATCTGTGCTTTCCTTATATCTCTGTACATTTAAAAAAAAAAACAATGGACCTGTCTGCATGCTTCTCACAATCACAGCTGGCATAGATTAAAAACGCTTATGTCCAGTTTTCCATATTGATTGTCACTTTAGCCCTCCTAGTCTGTTCCCATTCCACTTCCTTTGACAGCTCCTTAGCCTGTATGTCTCTGTATAACAATTTGAAAATATCAACATATTGGTGTTTCCATATCCTTATTAAAAAGATGGGTTCCTAGAGGCATAGCCAAACCCATGTAAGGCAAACTTGTTCATGCTTCTCACCTTCTGTTGTCTCCTCGTCCCATGTGACATCCTCTTTTATGTCCTCCATTTCGACTCCTTGTCTGTGGACTTGCCCCATGTCAACTTTGAGGGCGCCGCCTTTAACGCCCCTTTTACCTTGTCCCTCACTTGACTCTATCACCAACCTCCATCGACTTGTAAGTCTTTCCCACAGGCCCAGGGTCCTGTGCATCCCACAATGACCATCAGTCTTCTTTACCTGAAGAGACAGTGGGGGTCATTCCAACCTCGGCGGTAAAATGCGCTTACCGCCAGACAGAAGACCGCCATAACACCGCCGCGGTCGCGGTAAACCGCCACGGTCATTCTGACCCACAACATGCAAACCGCCAAAATACCGACATCCACAAAAGTGCGCCACACCAAAGGTCAGCGATAAACTGGCGATGACCAAACCTCCACTGTCACGTCAACAGAAATACGCCCATGCCATTACGACCCACGAATCCACGCGGCGGTCTTTCAACCGCGGTATTCTATTGGCGGTACACACCGCCGCGGTCGAAATACACATACTCGTACAAAACACTACCACATTGGCCAATTCGAAATACACACACCTGATACACATACACACACCACTCCCACACACCCAATACAATATAAAACACACACCCACAAACTTCCACTCCTAGAGATTCGTGAACACGCACCGAGAAAAGACATCCGAGCACCCAGACGCCCAATTCACTGTCACCCTGCAATATTAGCACGCACTTCACACAACACAACAATACACATCACCACACTTAGCACCACACAATCCATCCCACACATCACCCACACCACCCCATGGCACCTCAAAGACACCCCAGGTTCTCAGATGATGAACTCAGGGTCATGGTGGAGGAAATTGTACGAGTAGAGCCCCAGCTGTTCGGGACACAGGTGCAGCACACCACTATTGCCAGGAAGATGGAGCTATGGAGCAGAATAGTCGACAGGGTCAACGCTGTGGGACAGCACCCAAGAAATAGTGACGACATCAGGAAGAGGTGGAACGACCTACGGGGGAAGGTGCGTTCCATGGTATCAAGGCACAACATCGCGGTACAGCGGACTGGCGGCGGACCCCCACCTCCTTCCCCAGAATTTACAACATGGGAGGAGCAAGTCTTGAACATCCTGCATCCTGAGGGCCTCGCAGGAGTCGGTGGAGGAATGGACTCTGGTAAGTCTCATCTTCACTACTTCATCCCCCCCACCCCACCTGCATGCCAACTCATACCCCCACCCTCACCCCCACCCCCATCACAACTACCCCTTGCAAATGTCTCACCATCACAACCCACCCATCCCAAAACTTAGCCCTTCATGCGCCCCCAAAGCATGGACACTCATCACCAAAGCAGGCCCAATGCACATACCCATCACCCCCCCCCCCCCAAAACACCGTCACAACAGCCCCCACAAAGGAATGCCAGCACTGGGGTACACGGGCACCCACCCATTGCACGCCATTGGCACACACAGAAGCAAAAACCATACTTTTATACCCCTGCAGGACCCGAACGGCAGGTCACAGCGCAGGAGGGTCCACAAATGTCCACTCCACCCCCAGAAGAGGCCCACAGTGATGACAGCAGCTCTGTCTCCCTGGATCTAGATGACCAGCCCGGTCCATCGGGGACCTCGGGACAGTCGGTTCCCCTCAGACAGTCACAGGCCACAGCAGACCTTCCCCCCTCTGGGAACACCAGCACAGCACCCACCCAGCGGGCCCATACCTCTGTCCCCAGGACACGTCAATCAGCGGTGTGTCCACCACTACAGGGAACCCAGGTTAACCCACCACCCCAACAACAACAGGGACCTGGGGGCAGTGGTAGTGGGCACACGGTCCAGGGGACGGAGGCCCAGGGAAACAGGGGAACTGGAAGGGCTGCTGTGCGACAGGGGGGGGACAGGCCAAGGGAACCCACTCTCCACGAGGCCCTCTCCTCCATCATGGGAGCATACCACCGCTCCCAGGAGACGATGGCGACAGTCCTGGCCAGGTTTCAGGAAATCCAGCTTCTGCAAGAGCAACAGTATATGGGGTTCAGGGAGGAACTAAGAAACATCAGTTCCGCCATGGGTACCATCGTAGTGGCCCTGAATGAGTTAATCACCACATTGCGGAACACTGTGGCACCTCAAAGGGCCCCTGTCACTAGCATGGACCAAGAACTGGCTACCACCTCCGCCGGCGCTAGTGGACAGGAGGCCCCGACACAAGACCAACAGGCCACCAGAACCCCACCCCCTGCAGAAGGAGAACCACCCCGCAAGCGGGCCCTGAGATCCAGGAAGAAGACAGAGTAACATGTCAAGACCCCCGCCAGCAAAGGATACCGCCCTGATTGTCATCCCACTGTCCCACATTGTCACCCTGTCCAACTTTAAACTGCCCCTGCTCCACTTTCCACAGGCATTTGGACAATGCACCTGTGATACTGATAGTCTGGACTCTGCCATGGACAATCCTCCACCATCACCCCTCACCGATTTGCAACCACCCATCCAAATTAGAGCACTTAAATAAACACAGTTATTGCACATAAACAATCTGGAGTCTGTCTGTGATTTTAACAAATGTATTAGACATGACAGTGCCAAAATGTTTATTCACATTGTGATGCCAACAAACCGCTGTCCCACAGCTGTAGTCCATGGGGAAACAAAGCAGATGTCACGCAGTGGGGCCCACAGCTCTGAAATCGGAAGGGAAAGTCACAACACTGTTACCATACACTGGGGGAAAAAGTCAGACAGTAGAGAGGTAGGAGTCTTTAGGTAAATGTAATTTGCCGGTGTCTACTCTTACCTGTGTGTCATTGAAAATACTGCTCTATTACTGTGTTCCTGTTGTCTATGTCGTCCTCTTCGGCTTCCTCCTCTTCACTCTCCACAGGCTCCACAGCTGCTACAACACCACCATCTGGACCATCCTCCTGCAGAAAAGGCACCTGCGTCGCAAAGCCAGGTTGTGAAGCATACAGCAGGCCACGATGATCTGGCACACCTTCTTTGGTGAGTACATTAGGGATCCACCAGTCATATGGAGGCACCTGAACCTGGCCTTCAGGAGGCCAAAGGTGCGTTCGATCACCCTCCTAGTCCGCCCATGGGCCTCATTGTAGCGTTCCTCTGCCCTGGTCCTGGGATTCCTCACTGGGGTCAGTAGCCAGGACAGGTTGGGGTAACCAGAGTCCCCTAATAGCCACACCCGGTGCCTCTGGAGTTGACCCATCACATACGGGATGCTGCTATTCCGCAGGATGTAGGCGTCATGCACTGACCCAGGGAACTTGGCATTAACATTGGAGATGTACTGGTCAGCCAAACACACCATCTGTACATTCATGGAATGATAACTTTTCCTGTTCCTGTACACCTGTTCACTCCTGCTGGGGGGTACCAAAGCCACATGTGTCCCATCAATGGCACCTATGATGTTGGGGATATGTCCAAGGGCATAGAAATCACCCTTCACTGTAGGCAAATCCCCCACCTCAGGTAACATGATGTAGCTCCGCATGTGTTTGAGCAGGGCAGACAACACTCTGGACAACACCTTGGAAAACATGGGCTGGGACATCCCTGATGCTATGGCCACTGTTGTTTGAAATGACCCACTTGCTAAGAAATGGAGTACTCACAGCACCTGCACTAGAGGGGGGATCCCTGTGGGTTGGTGGATGGGTGACATCAGGTCTGCCTCCAGCTGGGCACACAGTTCATGTATAGTGGCTCGGTCAAGCCTGTATGTCAGAATGACATGTCGTTCCTCCATTGTCGACAGGTCCACCAGCGGTCTGTACACAGGAAGATTCCTCCATCTCCTCGCATGTCCCAGCGGACGGTGCCTAGGAAGGACAACAGCGAGCACAGAGTCAATCAACCAAAAGGTACGTTCCCACAGCTTGCACACAACACGATTCACTATGCATTGAATGGTTTGTATGAGTGTTGAGGAAAGGCCTATGTATGTGTGACGCAGTAGAAATTAAGCCATGTGGGCCCTTGAAATGGCGGCTGCCTGACCTGTGAAGTGTGACAATGGGATGTGAGGTCAATGCACTGGCATGGCACACCGTGGCGGTAGGCGGTCGAAGACCGCGGCGCAAAGCCGCATTGGTTAACATTGAAGCCTGTGTGTTTCACGAGCCAATGACGATGTGCGCCGGCGGTCGCGGTACGCACCGCCGCGGTACGCACCGCCGCCGGCGTGACCGCCATTTTCTATCAGCTTAATCACTCGATACCTGATCTTCCACAGGAGAGGACCTACACTGCAAGTGCTGCTGTGACCTCGGTCTGGAAGAGACAATGGCTGCTGCGACTGGGGAAAGGGCCCCTGCCTTCACTTCTGAAGAATTGGAGAAACTCGTGGATGGGGTCCTCCCCCAGTATGCGCTACTCTACGGTCCTCCAGACCAACAGGTAAGTACACTGGGACCATGCTTTGTGGCCAATGCCCGGGTTGAGTCGGGTGGATGAAAGATGGTGGGGAGGGGAGCGATTGAGGCATGCATCAGACGACAGATGAGAGCATGTGCCACATGGGAAGGGTGTGGATGGGGGGCCACTCACATCGAGCATGCAGAAGGTGATGACAATTTTTCTCTCCCTGTACATGTCACATAGGTCAGCTCCCACCAGAAAGTCGCGATTTGGCGTGCCATCGCCAAGGACGTCCGGACCCTGGGGGTCCACAACAGACGAGGCATCCACTGCCGGAAGAGGTGGGAGGACATCCGACGCGGGAGCAGGAAGATGGCGGAGGCTCTGCTGGGGATGGCCTCCCAACGTAGGAGGGGTGCCCGTCGTCAATTGACCCCCCTGATGTCCCGGATCCTGGCGGTGGCCTACCCCGATTTGGATGGGCGCGTGAGGACATCACAGCAGACACAAGGGGGTGAGTACAAATACATTCTGCTGACTTTGCGCGCAGTGGAGGTGTCTGGGTGGGGGGGAGGGCTGTGGGTATCCCTAGGCCAGGGCGATTTCTGTAGGCTAGGCCCCTCCGTAAGGCATGGCCCTGTGCCCCCGCCCCCCACCTCTGTAGGGTGCCAAGTACAGGTATCCATGGCCCTGTGTCATCTATGTGTTCAGTTGTCGTCCATAGGCTTGTAGGCCATGTCCCACGGATTGCGTAGTGGACCCCAAGTGCGCGGCGTAGTGCAGGGGGCTTCTGTGTCTGTCTTGTCCGCCAACAGTAGCGGTAATCCATGCACTCAACATGTCTTTATTTCTCCTCCCCCCCTTTTTTGTGGTCTTCCTGTTCATGTGTGCATTAGCATCATCAGGCGGAGGAGAAGTGGCATCGGAGCACGAGGGAGCTGCATCTCACATGGCCATGGCGGGCCATGCAACTGACTCGGATTTCACCAGTGAGACGGAGGGCGAGGGGAGCTCCACAGCGGGGACTCGTGCTGATGTCAGTGACATCGACTCGTCCTCTGAAGGGAGCTCCCTTGTGGTGGCGGCAACATCCGTGCCCCCCGCAACAACAGGTACAGCCGCCACCCAGCGCCCCAGCACCGCCCTCCCAGCAGCCCCTCAGCATTTGCCCCCTGCCCGCTCACCCAGGAAGGTGGGCATCGTCTTCGCCCCAGGCACCTCAGGCCCTGCCCCTGTCACCCCTGCTGCCCTCAGTGAGGAGGTCATTGACCTCCTAAGGACCATCATTGTTGGGCAGTCTACCCTTTTGAATGCCATCCAGGGTGTACAAAGAGAGGTGCACCAGAGTAATGCATACCTGGAGGGCATTCATTCTGGTCAGGCTGCCCATCAGCGATCGTTCACTGCTCTGGCCTCAGCACTGACGGCAGCAATTGTCCCTGTCTCTAGCCTCCCCCCTCCAACTTCCTCCACCCAGACTCAATCCCCTGTACCTCTGCCTATCCCAGACACACCATCAGAAAAGCCTGCACACACCTCAACACCCAAGGGAAGCTCATCCAGACATAAGCACCACACATCACACAAGCATTCACACAAGCAACATCCACATGCAGATATACCAACAGCCACTGCCTCCACTGTGTCCCCCTCCTCCTCGTCTCCCTCCTCCCTCTCTGTGACGTCTTCACTCACACTTGCATGCACAACATCTTCAGCCACTATGTCCATCACCAGCACACCCACCAGAACACTCCGCACACGTGCAGTCACCACCCCCACTACCATTTACACGTCCCCTGTGTCCTCTCCAAGTGTGTCTGTCACCCCCTCCTCCAAACTACACAAACGCAGGCAGCCACCCAGCCAACAGCCATCCACCTCATGACAGCCTCCAGCCCAAGCACCTGCACCCAAAGACACCAGACTTCACACTCCTACAACCACATCCTCTTCCTCCACTCCCATACCCACTACACCTACCCGTCCCTCTCTTTCCAAATTGATTTTCCTTTCCAAACTTGACCTCTTTCCTACAACTCCCCCACCCCGTCCGTCTCATAAGACTCCAATCAGCACCTCAGCCACCACAAAACCGGGACCAGTGAAGACTGTTGTCCATGGACTGTGGAGTCCCCCACCCTCAAGGGCATCCTGTTCAGCTAGGAGCCAAGGCACGGCCAGCCTACCACCGGAAAAGCATCCTAAGATTGCCAGTGCCCGGCGTCAGGAAGTGAGGTGCCACCTGGCACACCGCCAAAGGTGGGAAAGGGCCACAAGCGTGCAGGGAAGGGTGGGAAGGGCAGCACGCCCGACAAGTCCGGCAGCAGGCCAGCTGGCCAGGAGGGCCCCACCAGCCCCATCTCAGGTGTGCAGGAGGACACACACAGGCCCGGTACTGCAGCCCAGGAGGGCCCCGCCAGCCACAGCCCAGCTGCCCAGGAGGGCCCCGCCAGCCACAGCCCAGCTGGGCAATGAAGGACCGCCAGCCACAGCCCAGCTGGGCAATGAAGGACCGCCAACTCAAGCACCGCTGAGCATGGCAAGGACTGCCAAGGCAAGCACCGCTGAACAGGGCAAGGACCGCCAAGGCAAGCACCGCTGAACAGGGCAAGGACCGCTGAACAGGGCAAGGACCGCTGAACAGGGCAAGGATCGCCAAGGCAAGCACCGCTGAACAGGGCAAGGACCATCAAGGCAAGCACCGCTGAACAGGGCAAGGACCGCTGAACAGGGCAAGGACCGCCAAGGCAAGCACCGCTGAACAGGGCAAGGACCGCTGAACAGGGCAAGGACCACCAAGGCAAGCACCGCTGAACAGGGCAAGGACCGCCAAGGCAAGCACCGCTGAACAGGGCAAGGACCGCTGAACAGGGCAAGGACCGCTGAACAGGGCAAGGACCGCCAAGGCAAGCACGGCTGAACAGGGCAAGGACCGCCAAGGCAAGCACCACTGAACAGGGCAAGGACCGCCAAGGCAAGCACCGCTGAACAGGGCAAGGACCGCCAAGGCAAGCACCGCTGAACAGGGCAAGCACCGCTGAATAGGGCAAGCACCGCTGAACAGGGCAAGGACCGCTGAACTGGGCCCTTCATCTCAAGCACCGCTCCGCTGGGCCCTTCATCTCAAGCACCGCTCCGCTGGGCACCGCCGTCTCAAGCACTGCTGAACTGGGCCCTTCATCTCAAGCACCGCTGAACTGGCTCCTTCATCTCAAGCACCGCTGAACTGGGCCCTTCATCTCAAGCACCGCTCCGCTGGGCCCTTCATCTCAAGCACCGCTCCGCTGGGCACTGCCGTCTCAAGCACCGCTCCGCTGGGCACCGCCGTCTCAAGCACCGCTGAACTGGGCCCTTCATCTCAGGCACCGCTGAACTGGGCCCTTCATCTCAAGCACCGCTGAACTGGGCCCTTCATCTCAAGCACCGCTCCGCTGGGCCCTTCATCTCAAGCACTGCTCCGCTGGGCACCGCCGTCTCAAGCACCGCTGAACTGGGCCCTTCATCTCAAGCACCGCTCCGCTGGGCACCGCCGTCTCAAGCACCGCTGAACTGGGCCCTTCATCTCAAGCACCGCTCCGCTGGGCCCTTCATCTCAAGCACCGCTCCGCTGGGCACCGCCGTCTCAAGCACCGCTGTACTGGGCCCTTCATCTCAAGCACCGCTGGCCCATTGGCGGAAGGGGCAGGCCCGCATCTGTGTCGGGCAGGGCTGCACGAAGCACTCTGGGCACTAGTCCCCCTCCAGTACCAGTGGAGACTGTTATCCACTTGAGAGACTGTGGCTTTGCACTCCCCAGGATTGAACAGTGGGCAAACCACCCACTGTAGAGACTTGAGAGACTGTGGCTTTGCACTCCCCAGGATGGCACAGTGGGCAACCTACCCACTGTAGAGACTTGAGAGACTGTGGCTTTGCACTCCCCAGAATATGGCAGTGGGCAAGCCACCCACTGTAGAGACTTGAGACACTGTGGCTTTGCACTCCCCAGTATATGGCAGTGGGCAAGCCACCCACTGTAGAGACTTGAGAGACTGTGGCTTTGCACTCCCCAGGATGGCACAGTGGCCATGGAGGCGCCTCGTGGATCTGGCGTCGTGGACTCATCAGGCTGAGGTGCCCCCCCTTCCCTTCCCCCTGAGGTGCCTGTAGTTTTCCTATCTGATGCCCCTGCAGTGTTCTCTCCGTTGGAGGCAGGTATCCTGTGTGGGCTTTGCCCATGTGTTTTGGCCCAGTGGCCCACGAACAATGGCTGATGGACATATCGGACTGGACAATTTATGTATATGAAGTTATAGATGTGTGATATATTTTATACTCAGTCTTACAATATAATTCTATATTTATAATCATTTCCTTTTGCCTTTGCATTCTTCCGGGGTGTTTGGGGGTGTAACTGTGATGTGTTGCTATGCATTGATGTGTGTGTTGTAGTGGGTGAGGGTGGGTGTGTCGCATATGTGTCCCCGTCATTTTTTGCCTCCCCCTCCCCTGTGTCGTAGGTGCAGTACTCACCGTTGTCTTCTGCGCCGGCGTTCGTGCTCCTGGTAGAGGAGCAGGAAGACAATGGCTGGTAGGATGTGTAGTTCGGGTTCCATGCTGTCCAGATTCCTCGTGGGGTGTATGGAGGTGAGCGTTTTCCATTTGAAATGTCTGTTTCCGCCGTGTTTTTATCGGCGGGGCTACCGCCCCGGAAAAGGTGGCGGATTGGTGGGTTGTGATAGGGTGGGCGGTACATTGTCTCCCGCCTGTCTGTTGGCGGTGACCGCCGCGCTGTTTGTTTGTCCCGCTGTGGCGGGCGGTGTGTTAAAGTGGCGGTCTCTGTTGGCGGTTTCCGCCAGGGCCTGAATTGCATTTTTTTTACCGCCAGCCTGTTGGCGGTTTAACCGCCGCTTTAACACCGACTGCCAGGGTTGGAATGATCCCCAGTGTCTGCTTCCCTCCTTTCTTGCAATGCCAGCTGCCTCACCAAGCCGACTTCCCAGCAATGCTCCCCTTGCCGCATGTGACCTCTGAAAGACACCAACTGAACCTTTAACTGCCTTCTCTTACCCTTTCAACCTCTTCTCTGACACCCAACATCCACCTCATTGCGCAGTTTACCTTCCTCCCATTCATCGCTGCCAACCTCATAATCCAAAATCAGTTCATCCTGTCCCACACCATCATCACACATGGTCCTGCTTTCCACAACACCACTGTTCCTCACAGTCACATCTCCTTCCGGTGTGGGTTGGTGCACTGGTCCAGTGCTGAATGACTGAGCCCTCAGAGTAGGGAGGGCCACCACTGACCCCTCTACCTCTTCAGGCCAAAGTCCAGGGGCTGTTATGTGCCCACTCAGTATTGCCATCTGTCTGCCAGTCTCCTCTACTTGCTTTGTTACTCCATTCCCCAAACCAGCCACACCAACCAGGTGGGAGGTCCCTTGCACCACTGGGCAACCAAGCAGCAACAGCTCCAACTGCCACTGCATTTCCCTCCTGACTGTTAGGAACCCACAGACATCTACTCCATATTCCTTGTCTATCAGCCCCACACTCTTGCCCTGCCGCCCCCCCGGGAGTACACCCCATGGATGGCCCTTATCTAGCAGGACCTCCCTGGCAATGCACAACCAGACCCACCTATCCCCAGTCTTCTGGATCAAGAGGTGCTGCTCTTGTATGCACATCACTAAATCCATCCTTTGCCACCTGGACTGACTGACCATCCCTGCCCCCCCGACTATGTATCTCAAGCACCTCATAAGGTGCATGGGCAGCCAAAGGCCCTCCCACCCACCACTAGGTTCATTGGCCCTCATCTCCCCCTTTTTGCATTACTTGGGGGGAATGTCTCTCCAGGGCTGCCTGGCTGCTTCCCCTTAAACCTACCTATCCCTACATAATGCCCTGCTCAAATATACAAAACACCGAGGGGGGAGACTAATCTGTGACTGTCACTTCTCCAGGGGGCCTTCATTGTCACAAACACAGTGGTCGTGGCTGAAGGAGTTATATTGTGTGGGATGGTAGCTGCTGCACAATTTAACTAGAGAAAGATTTAACTTTTTTTTTTTTTAATATGCCGTGAGGAATTTCTATTATCTATGAACCCAAATTCAAAGTTCATGCAAGAGACAGTTCCAAAGTTGTGGACAAACAAGCATAAAGCATTTGCATCTGTCAGGCGTGGCCAATGTTTGATACTGTAAGGAAGCTGGAAGGGGAGGAACAAGCACAGTTGTAGAAGAAGTGACTGCACAAAGCAAGTTTCATAGAGAACGATGGTTTAAGACAAAGGCCCTCATTATAACATTCGGGTTAAATCCCGCTTACCACCACGCTGATGGCCGCCAACTTACTGCCGTACTGGCAAATGTCCGTTCACCATATTATGACACACACACACCAATCTGACAGAATACAGCCACATACACAAATCCACCAGACCAAAGGTCAGTGGAAAAGTGGCGGTCCCAACACCCATACCGTTACACCAACAAAACTACACCCATCAGATTATGACCCACGAATCAACACCTTGAACATTCATCGGAGGTAAACCATTGGCGATACATACCGCTGCGCTCAGAATGGACATCCACATACAAAACAACACTACATTGGAAAATACCAAATATACACACCTGACATTCATACACACGCCACACCCACACCACTATAAAACACACACCCACATTACCCACAACCCCTTATGAACAAGAATTGCCACCAGGAGACTGAGAAGAAGAGCACAGAGACATCTAGACACACACACCATTTGCACCCATACACCCCTCACACACTCCACATCACACACCCCACCACATTACCCAACACACCCTCACCAACATACATCACACAACACCCATGGCGCCACAAAGGCACCCCCGTTTCACTGAGGAGAAGTTAAGGGTCATGGTGTACGAAATTGTCAGGGTAGGGAAACAGCTCTTTGGAGCACAGGTACAGCAAATATCTATAGCAAGGAAGATGGAGCTATGGCTGAGAATCGTGGACAGGGTCAATGCCGTGGGACAGTACCCAAGAACAAGGGATGACATCAGGAAGAGGTGGACCGACCTACGGGGGAAGGTACATTCCATAGCATCAAGACACCAGCTCACCATACAGAGGACTGGCGTTGGACCCCCACCTCCCCCCCCACAACTCACAGCATTGGAGGAGCAAGTACTGGCAATACTGCATCCTCAGGGACTCACTGGAGTTGCTGGAGGTCTGCACACTGGTAAGTCAATATTTACCAATTATCACTCCCCATACCTGCATGCCATAACACCCCCTCACCCTCACTCCCATCACTCTGCCACATCCCACACACCCCACCAACACATCTCACTAATTCCAATGCCAGGCCCTGTGTGCTGTACCAATGTGTGGACGCCCTCCCAGCCCTGCATGGATATACATCATTAAAGCATACCCAGCATAGGGAAACTAACAATCCCACAATACACCAACATACACAAGCAAAATCTGTCAGGGTAACAACAACCATAGAGGGGAAGCTACAGAAGTACAAATGTCATATATTTGAAGCATAATACATCATTTACATCCCCACAGGTACCCCAGTCAATGTCAGCGGAGAGGAGGTGCCACCACAATCCAGTCCCCGAACAGAAGAGGCCCACAGTGATGACAGTAACTCTGGACTTCTGGATCTGGAGGACCTACCTGGCCCATCAGGGACCACTGGACAGCCGGTCACGCAAGCCCACTCACAGACCACCACAGAGCCTCCCCCATCGGGAACCAGCACCACAGCACCCACCTAGCGTACCCATGCCTCTGTCCCCAGGACACATCAATCAGCAGTGTGCCCACATGTACATGGACCCCAGGCCACACCTCTCCCACAAGACAGTCAGGGACCAGGGATCAGTGGTAGTGGGCACACGGTTCAGGGGACAGAGGCACAGGCCATCAGGGACACTGGGAGGACTGCTGTGCGCCAGGGGGAGGACAGGCCGAGGGAACTGACTCTCCAGGAGGCACTCACCGAGGTCCTGGGAGCCTACCAATATTCCCAGGACACAGTGGGACAGATCCTAGACAACGTGCAGGAGAACAGGTGGCTGCAGGAGGGACAGTATCAGGGGATAAGGGAGGACTTGCAGGCCATCAACAACACCCTGATCTCCATAGCAGGGGTGCTGGCAGACATAGCCAACATCATGAGGGAGGCAACAGCACACCAGCGGGCCCCTACCACTAGCCAGGCATCTGAACAGCCCTCCACTTCCGCTGCTGCTAGTGGCCAGGACCCACAGGCCACCAGCATCCCTCCCGCTGCAGAAGGTGAACCACCCCGCAAACATTCCCTGTGACCCAGACAGAAGCCAGAGACACTTGCCAAGACCACCGCCAGGAAATGAGACTCTCTTGATTGTCCCCCTTGTGT
The DNA here is from genome assembly GCF_031143425.1 of Pleurodeles waltl. Classification (NCBI taxonomy): domain Eukaryota; kingdom Metazoa; phylum Chordata; class Amphibia; order Caudata; family Salamandridae; genus Pleurodeles; species Pleurodeles waltl. The sequence goes on along the minus strand of NC_090436.1, from coordinate 276,759,191 downwards.
CCCACACCGTCACCTTCACCACCTTGAAGTGTCAGTGCTCCCTTTCCTATGTCCCCATGGACACTGCACCTGTGCTACTCATAGACTGGAACAATACCCTGGACTTTCCTCCATCATCACCCCATTCCATTGCACTTTACCCTCTATTTTTCAGCACACCAATAAACACCCTTGGATAAAATTCGACTACTAGTATTTCATGCGTTGCATATTTGTATTCACTGAAACAGCTACAACCATTGCAAATGAACTGTACATAGAGTGAGCATAGAATGAATGACCTGTTGCTGGCTGTTCTGATCACATCAGGACATTGTTGTCATATCACCGACATCTGTAAAATGTATATTCATAGGTAACAGTAAGTAGGGGAAAGAAGTGGGTAATGCAAGCATTCTAATGCCACACAGAATACAACAATAGTCATAGAAATGTAAAGTTTCACGCTTTCACCTGTGTGTTATTGGAAGTACTGACAGATCACTAATGTTCTGTTGTCCACATCCTCATCCTCTGCCTTTTCATCCTCACTGTCCTCAGGGTCCACAACTGCCACAGTGGCATCTCCAGTCTCCTCCTCCTGCTGAAAAGGTACATGGCGTCTGAGGGCCGGGTTGTGCAACATACAGCATGCCACTACTTTCTGGCAGACCTTCTTGGGTGAGTAGCACAGGGATCCACCTGTCAGGTGGAGGCACCGGAACCTGGCCTTCAGGAGGCCAAAGGTCCTCTCAATGATCATTCTGGTTCACCCATGTGCCTCATTATAATGTTCTTCAGCCATTAGCCACACCCTGTGCCTCTGTAGTTGGCCCATTACATTTGGGATGCTACTATTGCTTAGGACAAAGGCATCATGCACCAACCCAGGATACATAGCATTGACGTGGGAGATGTACTGGTCCGCCAGGCACACCATCTACACATTTGTGGAGTGGAAACTCTTAAGATTCCTGTACGCATGTTCATTTTGCTGGGGGGGGGACAAACGCAATATGTGTTCCGTCAATCACCCCAATTATATTGGGGATATGTCCCACTGCATAAAACCTGGCCTTCACAGTGGCCAAATCCTCCACCTGGGGGAAAGCAATGTAGCTGAACATGTGTTTGAACAAGGCAGACAAAACCCTTGCCAACACTATCAAGAACATTGACTGTGACATTCCTGCTGCCAAGCCCACTGTCACTTGGAAAGAACCAGTTGCCAGGAAATGAAGCGCTGATAGGACCTGCACAAGAGGGGGATCCCAGTGGGATGATGGATAGCTGAGATCAGGTCAGGGTCCAACTCTGCACACAGCTCTGTGATTGTGGCCTTGTCCAGTCTATAGGTGAGTATGATGTGCCTGTCCTCCAGTGTAGCCAGGTACACCAGGGGTCTGTACACTAGGGTATGTCTCCATCTCCTATTCATCTGCAATGGTAGGTATCTAAGGGACACAAGAGTGAGTAGGCTGTGACAATATGAACAACAATACCACAACTGCAGTACATATCGTACTATCATGTTTTGGGACAGTGTAATTTAAAAGTATGTGCCTATATATCATGTGATGCAGAAATTAGAGATAGACCTGTTCCCCCCCCTTAAAATGGTGACCACCTGTCCTGTGTGGAGGGACAGGTAGAAATGAGGTAATGCCGCCCACGTTGTGCGCCGTGGTGGTAGGCAGTTGTGAACCGCCGTGCAATTGCTCATTGGTTTATATTGAGCCTGATGGGGTACAGTGTCCAATGGGGATCTACGCCGATGGTGACGGTGAACACCGTCGCGGATGTGACCGCCATTTTATTTCACATTCCTCACTTGTTTCATGACCTTCCATAGGGGAGGCCCTTCGCTGCATGTGCTGCTGTGACCTGTGTCTGGAACCTACCATGGCCCGTGTAACCGGGCAAAGAGCCCCAGCCTTCACTTCTGAGGAGTTGGAGCGACTAGTGGATGGGGTCTTGCCCCAGTAGCCTGTTACATCAACACTCACACCTGCATGCACTACATCAATATCAACATCCACTACCAGCATCATCACTACACCAAGCAGAACACACACTTCACTGGCAGACACCTCCAGAACATCTATGCACGTGTCCCCTGTGTCCTCCCCTCCTAAAGGACACAAACACAAGCACTCAGACACCCAGCAGCCATCCACCTCACATCAGCATACAGCCCATGCACCTGCACCCAAATCCAGCAGACATACACTTCCAGCAACCACTCCCTCATTCTCTACTCTCATTCCTCCTCCCTCCTCCAGCCCCAACGTCCCTAAAAAGCTTTTCCTTTCCCAGAGTGACCTCTTCCCTACCCCTCCCCCTGTCCTGCACGTATGGGCATGGTACCAAGGACACAGCCCAACTCCTCAGCCAAACAGTCCACGGGGACAGTGGTAGCATCACCTACTCGTGGTGGTAGGGATACAAGACCAACAACACTGAAGAGAAGGAGCCAACACCACCTGGGATGAAAGGGAAGAGTCCAGCAGCAGGTGTGAGGAAGGGGAAGGAGCCTGCACCAGCTGTGAAGAAAGGGAAGGAGCCAGCACCAGCTGTGAAGAAGGGGAAGGAGCCAGCACCATCTGTGAAGAAGGGGAAGGAGCCTGCACCAGCTATGAAGAAGGGGAAGGAGCCAGCACAAGCTGTAAAGAAGGGGAAGGAGCATGCACCACCAGGCAGAGAGGGAAAGAGCCCATCCACCCCTGCCAGGAAGGGTAAGGGATCCCCAACCCATGACCAGGAGGACAAGAGGCACTCTATGCCAGCGGAAGCTGTCAGGCAAACACTGCCAACTCCAGCAGCTGTCACAGGGCCAGTTGTGGATGTGCAGCCATCAGTGAGTACAGGGGCTGCCCAGGAGCCTCCCCCAACCACCACCAGCATGCAGCCATTAGTGAGTGCAGGAGCTGCCCAGGAGCCTTCCCCAACCATCACCAGCATGCAGCCATCAGTGAGTGCAGGGGCTGTCCAGGAGCCTTCCCCAACCACCACCAGCATGCAGCCATCAGTGAGTGCAGGGGCTGCCCAGGAGCCTTCCCCAACCACCATCAGCATGCAGCCATCACAGCCAGTGGACACCATGTAGTCCACCCTCCGGGGGCAACTGTGCGGGCTGCCCCCTCCAGAACCAGTGGGGAAGACACTCACTTGAGAGACTGTGGCCTTGCACTCTCCAAGACAAAGAGCAATGGGCATGTTGCCCCCTCCAGAACCAGTGGGGAAGACACCCACTCCGGAGACTGTGGCCTTGCACTCCCCAGGACAAAGAGTCCCCGCATCCTGCTGAGGTGCCCCTCTTCCCCTGAGGTGCCTGCCTAGTTGCAAACTGATGCCCCTGCAGTGTTCTATCTGGATGTGGTCAGGATTCGAGTTGGGCCTTCGACTGTGCCCTGTGGCCATGTGGGCCCTTTGAACTTTGGACTGGGCAGTGTCCCTTATTTTTACATGTGTACATTTCTGGTTCATTGACAAATCGGACTATTAATTTTGATGTTCAACTGATTACAATCACTTTTGTCAATTCCTGTTGTCCTTGCATTATTCTGCCAATTTTTGGGGTCAAATTGTTCTTGTAGTGCAGCTGATTGTGGATATGGTGTGTGTGTGTGTGTCTGGTGTGTGTTGTGCGTGTGTGTGTCACTCTCGTTTTCCTCCCACCCTCCCTTGTGTGCTAGGAGGCTGTACTCACCGTTATCGTTGGCATTGGTGTTCCAGTTGGAGCATAACTTAGAAGATCATCAGGAAAACATGCAGTTTGGGTTCCATGTCAGCATGGTTCTTCCCTGTGTCTCCAACGGTGAGTCCTTTCACTTCTGAGCTCTGTTTCTGCCAGGCTTTTGTTGGTAGCACACCGGAAAAGGTGGATGATTGATGTGTCAAAATATGGTGGGCGGAACTTTGGGGGTCACTCCGACCCGGGATGCGGGAGCACCGCCAACAGGCTGGCGGTGCCCCGCAGGGCATTCTGACCGCGGCGGTTTGGCCGCGGTCAGACAAGGAAAACCGCTGCCCTGGGAATCCCCCATGGCGGCGCAGCTTGCTGCACCGCCATGGGGGATTCCGACCCCCTCACCGCCATCCTGTTCCTGGCGGCTCCGACCGCCAGGAACAGGATGGCGGTGAGGGGTGTTGTGGGGCCCCCGTAAGAGGGCCCCACTTTGTATTTCAGTGTCTGCTTTGCAGACACTGAAATACGCGACGGGTGCCACTGCACCCGTCGCACATACCCACTCCGCCGGCTCCATTCGGAGCCGGCTTCCTCGTGGGGAGGGGTTTCCCACTGGGCTGGCGGGCGGCCCTATGGCGGTCGTCCGACAGCCCAGCGGGAAAGCCAGAATGGCCTCTGCGGTCTTTCGACCGCGGAGCGGCCATTTGGCGGCTCCCGCCGCCCGCCGGGCTCAGAATTAGCCCCTTTGTCTTCCGCCTGGCTGTTGGCGGCTACTGACGTGGTTGCTGTTGTTTCCCCCCTGGTGGTTGGTGTGGTACATTGGCTGTCTGTGGGAAATATCACAGCCATGGTCATAATTCGGTGTTACTTACCACCAGGCTGTTGGCGATATTACCGCTACTTTATCACCCACTGCCAGGGTGGTGATGAGGGCCATATTCACAATAGGTATGAATATATGTACGTATGTGTATATAATTATAAAGCTCGAACTAAGCAAGAGAGCAGCAGATCGCAGAACAACGACCAGAGCCCTGGATTCAGCATTGCAGGCATTTTCGAGTGAAAAGGTTAGCCTGTTCAGTTTGATAAGGTGATTAGAGATGCAAGCTCTGTGACAGAAAACCATAAAAAGGCGTGCAGAATCGTCTGGAGTTTGGTCTAATTCTGCATTATGATATTCCCTGCAGCTCTTGCCACCATACTATTAAGGCACAGTTAGCCCTGAAAGCTGCAGAGGCAATGTTGTCATTAGATTGTAAGATTGCCTTAGTCAATGAGAAATTATTTTAGAGGAACCATAGTGGGTGTTAAAGTCGGGTCACCAATGTAATGCATTTTAAGCAATATTACTCGATGTGGCTCTCAGCACTGATTCGTGTTGCTCCCTTGCTCAGTGAGTGGGTGAAAACAGGAGCAGTGCACTCAATTAACAAAAAAAGCAATTGTGGGTGCAAAAACCACCTTCTCTCACGTGAGTAAAATGTGCAAAATAAAGTGAGGTGAAGTGTAGATTGCTCACCTGGAACTTCACAATGACAAGGTGGCAAATTTAAAAACCACGTTTCTCCATTAGGGAAAGCCAATAAAAAATGTAGGGCCATATTTATACTCCGTTTGCGCCAGATTTGCGTCGTTTTTTTTAACGCAAATTCGACGCAAAACAAATTCCATATTTATACTCTGGCGTTAGGCGCGTCTAGCCCCAAAGTCCATGGAGTTTGCGTAATTTTTTAGCGTGGACACCTACTTTGCGTTAATGATATGCAAGATAGGCGTTCCCGTCTAAAAAATTGACTCCGAGGTATGTGCACTGTATTTACACTCCCGGGCAAAAATGACGCCCGGGAGTGGGCGGGTAAAAAAAAATGACGTCCAGCCGCTTTTGAGTCGTTTTTTAGCGCCTGGTCAGGGCAGGCGTTGAGGGACCTGTGGGCTCGGAAGGAGCCCAGAGGTGCCCTCCCATGCCCCCAGGGACCCCCCCTGTCACCCTTGCCCACCCCAGGAGGACGCCTAAGGATGGAGGGACCCATCCCAGGGAACTTAAGGTAAGTTCAGGTAAGTATTATTATTATTTTTTTTTGTCGCGTAGGGGGGCCTGATTTGTGCTCCCCTACATGCCACCATGCCCAATGACCATGCCCAGGGGACAGAAGTCCCCTGGGCATGGCCATTGGGCAAGGGGGCATGACTCCTGTCTTTGCTAAGACAGGAGTCATTTCAATGGGGGTTGGGAGTCAAAAAAAATGGCGCAAATCGGGCTGAGGCGAAAATTTTGCCTCAGCCTGACTTGCCCCATTTTTTGGCGCCCAAGCTCCATATTCCCCTACGCCGGCGCTGCCTGGTGTACGTCA